>NW_020664499.1:649460-686329 GCF_002925995.2 Terrapene triunguis
CCCAGTATCCTTCCCTAAACCGGATGGGGAAAAAATACTGTATTTTTCCATTCTGGTTTCAAGCAACACAAGACTTCTCTGTCATGTTGGCAGAGGTCAGCAGGAGGGAGAGGAGAGGCGAGATAAGGGCCTATGTTTGTGTGCTGCTCCTGGGAGGCTTGTTTGTGTACAGAGGCTTCTCTGGTGCATAGAAGAATGTGTGCTCATGAGACAGTAGTGTTCTGGAAGTTAGGAATGGAATGTACTGGTCTGTAATCCTCATGCCCAAGCAAGAGAAAGTTTCAAGCAACTATTTCACAAATAAGAAGTTCCAGATCAAGCAGCAAGAGCACAAGGAAAATATTTCCTCAAGAAGACATCAGTACATTCTTGGGCCATAAAGTAACAGTTGCCTCTTTAGTCTTGCTCTCTCTCTTTGTCCTTTTTATAGTTTAGGACGTCTCTTAGCAACAACTTTAGGAACTAAAGAAATCTGCTTCCTTTTTTTCTTGTAAAGCACAGACCCCTTTTGTGTCAGCTTAAGTTGTTCTAAAGTGCCGAGAGGAATTTTCCTCATCTTCTTCCAAATACCTGTCAGCATTGGGGCATAACTTTCAACCTCACCATTTAAGGACGCATTTTTTAAATCATTCTTTGTCAAACCAGCTAGCTACATAGCTGAATTTCCTGGTCCAAGCCATCTTAATCAAAAAAAGAGGGAGCACCTATGAGACAGCGTGTGTGTTTGTGTGTTAAATAAAGCTGGTTCAAAGCAACAGCTTTTTCCCCTCAAGAGGCCTCCAATTTAAATCCTGGTTTATGGCTCACACACAAACTAAAAAAGATTAGGTGATCTCATCTAAGCTCCCAGTACACTGGTTTCCACTTTTTAGGGCAATTGTGTCTGTTTAGCAGACTGAGGAGTCTGATCCAACTGCCATTCAAGTCAATGGGAGTGGGATCACCTAGTAAGGGCTTTAAAGCTGAGGTATGCTTCACTGGTCAGTGTCATGGTTTACACTGGTGTGGACCATCTCCACTGGATATGTGAACTAGCACAGCTGTAACAATCACCAAAATCCCCCACGTAGACAGGGCCTAAGACATCTGTACCAGATAGTGAGTATGTATGTACTGGGGGCAGGGGGGGACTCATTTCATTTGTTCAACCTAGACTCAACACACAATGGAATAGGATGAGGTGGGCAGTGACCAGACCTTACCCTAGAGGCTCATTATTCAAATAGAGAGACATACACCAGGTTTGCACTCATTACTCACCTGGATTTCCTCCTGATTTTACACTTGTGTAAATTACAGCAGAATCAGATCAAGAAGCCTGGACAAATGGGGCCAGATTCCTAGCTGGTGTACGCTGGCATCTCTCTACTGACAGAAATGCAACTATTCCATTTTACACCAGTTGTGAATCTGGTCCCAGTAAATTAAATACTGGGCAAAACCAATGCCATGGGGGATTTTGTTCCTATCAAAAAACAGGCAGCCCAAACTCTGGAGAAGGCCTGGATTGGCACTGTGTGGCTATTGCTAGTTAGAAATGAGATATACATTGCCTGCGCTATTTCTGGCTGTACGAGTTCTGCACTTTTGTGAGCACTGTTTTAACACAAACCACCAAAAAAAAAAAAAAAGACCACAAGAGCCCTGATCATTTGGATTTAGTCCCAGCCTACAGCAGGACTTTAAAGAACTGGTATTCTGAGTATGGTTATCTCGGATTCACTCTGGATAAACAGTATCCCACAGCACACAAACTTTCAGGAAGAGACCTAGACTAGAATTAGTGTGCAAGGCTAAAATATATCTTGCCACAAAGAATGTGGCCTAGCTTATCAGAGCGAAGGTCATTGATAGGACAGTGCAGCTTATATTTCAGCTATCTTCTACTAACCTAGTAAAGGCAGTTTTCCTGACAGTCTCAACAGTATTCCCTCCTCCCCTCGCAGAAAAGTGCATTTGTGGAAAACCCAGGGGACTTGGAGAGACAAACCTTTCACACCTCTTTTCTAGTTATTCACAGAATGGGAGGTGAGGGAGTGTCAAAGCAAGAAGGACTTGACCCATTTCCAGAAGAAGAATTTATACACAGTCCAATTACAAGTATAAGAGCTGCACCCAAGTGCTAAAGTCTCTCCTCAACTACACCAGGGTGTGCCCATTGCCGTAAGTCAGAGGGAGCATATATGTGAGTGCAGAATTTGGCTGTAAGGGGGGAAAACAACAGGAATAGAAGTGAACTATGCATGGCTTATAACACACCACAACAGTACTTTCACATGTTACTATTTTGAGTTGGCACTCTGAAGTTTATTTCTCAAATGCAGCGCTGCTGCCTGTTGCATTTGCTAGGCCTATAGTGTATGGAATGTGAGAAGACAGATCTGAGACATTGGCCTGTAACTCTGTTGAGTCTCCTTTCCTATTTGTGGGACAAGGTTGGGGTTCATTCCAACTTCAAATTATCTCAAAAATATAGAGCACCCACTGCCAAAGAATTATGCTTATACATTTTCATCACAGATTGGCAGCAGAGTAATAACCATTTCCAGGCGCATGTGAAGGAATCATGTGCAACTTCCATAATTCATTGCAAATAAGAAAAGTTCTTGAGCAAAATGCCAAACCAAGAATGGCCTGTAAACTATCCTGAACTGCAATATGTCAGAAATGTTATAACCAGCCTACTCTCACACCAGGAAGAGTATCCAGTCGCCTGAGCTAACTTCCATCTGAGCCTGATCACAGGACACAGCTGCCCATGGGTATCGACAGAGCTTTTCTGTATTACAGCAGTTAAGCATTAGACCCCAAATCTCCAGATTTAGCCAGCTGTGTCTCCCTTACTTCCTTAGTCCATCCATAGTGGATACAGACCTTTAAAAGTTCATTCTGGTCCTACAGATATTACTGATACTAGTGAAACTCTCAATTCAAAGCATAGGAGCATCACCAAAACCAGATCTCTAAAACCAGAATGAACTATTAAAACGCACCCTTTGTAATTTAGCTCTGTTCTCCTTCCTCAACAGGGGATAGAAGCGGTTCTGTAACTGATGGTATTCAGTCTACAATTCTCTCATTCCCAAGAAACAGTCATTTTCTGTTCAATTTTTTCATAAAAGCTTCCTTTTCTCTTTTGCTTCAGAGGGATTTGCTCTGCTACAAATGTTATAACACTGTGCATAATGGACATCATGAAACTAAATGTCTGTATTAACAGCCTATTTGCCTGTAATTAGAGAGAAAAATCATCTTTTCTTTGGATTGATAAAGAGACCATCATGATTTAAAATGTGAGTGTTTTTGAAGAAAATAGACAAGGTCATCTGATTGTCTAGTGGACAGCTAATACAACAGAGGCCACATTTTTGACTATCTGCCTTAAATTTGCTGGGGACTCAGTTCACTTGTGCAATCCCACAGACATGTGTGCGTGTGTAAATTAGTCAGTTATGTACCTGCCTGATTTCAGCATGCCAGTTCCAGTTTCTGTAAACCTGATGCAAAATTAACACGAAACATTGCAAATTTGGTCATTTACGTGCTCAAGTTTAAGCAGTTGAGAACAGTTTTCCAATTCCAAATTGCACAAAGTCAAGAATTCTAAAGAGTAACAGCAAAGGCAACCTAGACTGTGCTGCTTAATAAACTGGGAGATGTTATCAGTCCTCATGAGGTTACATTTGAATGTGCTTGTAGAGAAGCCAAGTCACAAATGAAACTTTTGCATTAGGAGTTCAGAAAAACAAATGGGACAAATGTTACCCTGTGTCACTTGAACATATATTCACCTTGAATCAATGGAGCTGCCTGGCTGTAACTCAGAACAGAATCTGACCCAGCTTGTGTAAGTACACATTGAGGTCCTAATCCTAATGATAATAATAATGCTTACCACTGATCTAGTGCTATAAAAGTTCAAAGGGATCTGAATTGGGCCTCAAGGAAGCAAAGAGTTTTACTGGCTTAAAACTGAAATATTGTCATATGAGTGCAAACTGAACCCAAGCCTGTAACATTGATTGTGGGAAAGAGCATGGAAAGGAAAAACACACATGAAACAAAAACACTGCTGTGGTTTGGAACTAACTTGCAATAGGTTTTGGGCAGTCAAATAAAAACAATTGCTCTTAAAGAAACAAAGCAGCATAAATAACAGTGTTCAAGATGGGGTGCTAGCATCCTTGGACAGATGTCGTTCGTCTTTTTGGTGAAGGACAACTACCTAGGCATATTTAGTTTGGTATCTTGACGTGACAAATAGTTTGGGAATCTGAAAAAAATAGCTCTATTAACAGCTTCTGAAACAGTGTGTATTTCTTCCTATTGTTACCAGTAAAGCTAGGAAGGGGCATTGATCCCTGGGGAAGGTGATATGCAGAAAGCTTAACCTAGGGAAAGCTCCATCTGTTGTTCTGCTCAAGTTTCTCACTTGTTTCCCCCTCCCCACCCATCTTTCTTGCAGAGGACTTACATCTTCACTTTCCTACTGAGCTCCCGAGTCTTCATCCACCCACACGAGCTCCTGGCAAAAGTGGGGCAGATCTGCATTAAGCAGAAGCAGCAGCTTGAGATTGGGTCTGAGGCAGAAAAGGTAAATGAACAGTTTGTTTCTGTATTGAACTAAGCTATTGTGCATTTTATTTTCCATTCTTTTTTAAGCTAAAAGTGCGTAGAACATACTCTGACAGATGTATTTCACTAAAGACTTTCATACTTAAGCCTCTTTCCCTGAAACACTGTTAATTCTTGGCTAATCATAGAACCTCGATATCCATTAGCTCATTGGGCTGAGGCCCTTCGATCACTTGGGGGTACATTGTGGCTTCTTTTTCCAATGGGAGGTATTGAATATTAAAATGCAATAGGCTTTTAAACCCCTTTGAAAAACTGTATATAGCATAGAGGGTGCACTGTTCTGGGTCATGGACTTCAGTTTACCATTAGGCAAATTCTACAGTCCTTAACTCCTACTAGTCACCCACTGACTTCAGTTTCAATGAGCAGGTAACACTAGTGCAGGGGTCAGCAACGTTTGGCACGCGGCTCGCCAGGGTAAGCACCCTGGCTGGCCGGGGCAGTTTTATTTACCTGCTGACGCGGCAGGTTCGGCCGATCGCGGCCCCCACTGGCCGCGGCTTACCGTCCCAGGCCAATGGGTGCGGCGGGAAGCCGCGGCCAGCACATCGCTCGCCCGCGCCGCTTCTCGTCGCCCCCATTGGCCCGGGACGGCAAACCGCGGCCAGTGGGGGCCGCGATCGGCCGAACCTGCCGCGTCAGCAGGTAAATAAAACTGGCCCGGCCCGCCAGGGTGCTTACCCTGGCGAGCCACGTGCCAAACGTTGCCGACCCCTGCACTAGTGAATACTGGTGAGAGGTAGCAAGCAAGCAGGTTGAGGTTCCAATGCGGATCCAGAAGTTTGACATCTTTCAATTTATCCCAACTTTCTCTCTCTCCCCACCCCCCCAACCCACGATGGCTATAACAGAAATCTCACAAGAACAAGCTTTTCTGAACCTCCATTCCATTTTTTCAAAAATTTCCTAACTTCCCACCATTGCCAAGCTGGTTCTGTTCCATTAGTGTTTCTTTAGCAGTAGGTGTTGGCACAGTCAGTCAGAACTGTAGGAAACAAAACTTGATTCACAGAAGAGAACAATGCTGAAGGGGCTTCTACTCTTTGTCTGGCAGCATTCCTGAGCCACCAAATTTCACCACGACTACTCCCAAAGCTGACCATCTTACTCCAGCTCCCCTAATCATACTGCGGTATACCAACGTTGGGAGGGCTAGCTTAACCATCAGAGGAGTGAAGTTCTGGAACAGCCTTCCAAGGGGAGTAGTAGGGGCAAAAAGATCTAACCGGCTTCAAGAATGAGCTTGATAAGTTAATGGAGGGGATGGTATTATGAGACGTAGCTGATCTGTGACTGCTAGTAGCAAATATCCCCAATAGCTGATGAGACACTAGAGTTTTGAGTTACTTCAGATAATTCTTTCCCAAGTGTCTGGCAGTTGGGTCTTGCTGAAATGCTCAGAGTCTAACTAGTCATCATATTTTGGGGGCAGGAAGGAATTTTCAGATTGGCAGAGACCCTGGGGGCAGGGGGGTTCACCTTTCTTTGCAGCATGGGGCATGGGTCACTTGCAGGTTTAAACTAGTGTAAATGGTGAAGTCTCTGTAACTAAGTCTTGAAATCTGGGGCACTAGAACTGGGGAGGCCAGGGGGTCATGGTCCCATCACTTTTCACTGGCTGTAAGGATGAGTGATGGGGGGGTGGGGCATTGGGGGAAGGGGCAGCATGGGGGCAAGACCATGGTTTGGGCACCAGTGCCCCCCCACCCCCCAGCATTTTTAGGGAGCTTCCATTGCTCCTGCATTAAATCGTGATTTGAGGACTTCTAACTGAGCCAGAGGTTAGGGGTGTATTACAGGTGTGGGTGACTGAGGTTCTGTGGCCTGCAATGTGAAGTAGGTCAGACTAGATGATCATGATGGTCCCTTCTAGCCTTAAAATCTATGAGAAAGGCTGCTGCTGGTGTTTTAAGCAGTAAGTCAATTAGACTCTCTGAGCAAGTATAGCGGATATGATGCTTAAAATGGTGGCCCATATATATACTGGGGCTTCCAATTTTGCTATCACTGGAGGAATGTCTTCTCTTGGTACTTCAGGTTGAAACTGGGATGTACTGAAGGGCACAGAAATGGGGCCATATTAATAGATATTTTCAAAGCTCTAAATGACTAGGTTCAGTTCAGGTTCTGGGCAATGGTCTGAGACAATTCTTTTATAACAGGTCCCAGTTCAGCAAGGAACTTGGGCACATATATAACTAAGCATTTGAATAGTCTCATTGTTTAAGCACTTTGCTGAATCAGACCCTCAACAATTTAAGCCATCCCTATATACAAGAGTGAAATTCACTGCTATGAATAATTAAGCTTTCAAAATTCACATATGGACTATTTAAGGTTTATGGATAATAAGAGTACAAGATGATGCTCTTCTTTGCAGACATCTATGTAGTTCAGTGCATTCATATCAGAAGACACCAGCAAATAAGCACTAAGCCAAATGTATTGGTAACTTAAATGACAATGTATGTTATACATAGAGTGCAAGTAATATAACCTGTGCAATTTAGGCATTCAATGGGTATGCAAAACAAGTGTAGCTTACATACTGAGATGATGTAGCAGGAAAATCAACTAGCAGGAAGGTGTAAAATAGAGCAGTTCACTTTCTGAACACCCACGCTCGCAGACCTTGTGTTGATAAGTTGGAAACAGGCATCAAGGAAAATCAGTTAACAGCGAGGTGTGAAAATGAAAGTTTTTGGAAAGCTACTTTGCACCCTCCTGTAAGTTGCTTTTTTTGCTATGGCCCCAACCTTTTCTTCCCCCTCAGTGTAAATTGCACTTGTTTTCCATGCCCAGTGAATACTAAATTAATGCAAGTTACACCACTGCACTTCTTCCAGCCCCAATGTAAATTTGGCCTACAGACTTCCACTGGTATTGCATCTGCATTCACCAGGGATGAATTTGGCCCCATTAGCATTTGCAAATGATTTGCTCCGTTTGGCTGCAAAGTAGGAATGTAAAAACTCATTCCATGTGCATCATAGAACTTCTAAACTGAAGTCACTGTATGCACACCCAATCATAACTCATTAGGGTATCATTGGCCAAAATCCGTTCCATCAGCATCTACTAATTAAGTGCTATAGCACCAGAAAATAGCTGGCACAAAAAGTTACAACAGATCTGATCACTTTCTGATTAGAGATTTGCATAAACAAATTATAAAATAAAGGGCTAGCTGACTTGTTGTCTGGGTGGCGTATGAGCTGAAACACTGGCAGGGGACCAGGCTTTGAAGTTATGCACCACGGTGCTTATCATTCCTACATTTTTGACGTCTCTGCCTAGTAGCACAGAAAAAGGGGAAAGTCTGTCAAGATGTAAGTGGTAGATTGAAAGGCAAACACTCTGCGCTATCTTCAAGCTCGCTGGCTAATTTTAAAGAGCGACAGTCTGGTAGGTTTTAAGACATCAGGTGTAATATGTCAGTCACTTATTAACTCTGTCAATAAAGAACAAATAACTTTCCAATGAGATATAGACAAGACCAAGAGTGATTGACCCAGAGAAAGAGCAGCAGTACAATACTGCCTGCGGATAAAATCAGCTGTTGAAACATATTGGTAAAAATATTGCCTCAAAGGACAGCTTTGGTTTTTAACTACTAGTTAACTTGGAAAGTCACCAACTTCTATTATGGTCTGTGATTTTTTTTTTTATTAAATGCAGTAAGCTTTATATATCCAGAGTGGCTAAAAGCCCCAAACAGGGACTAGAGGCCCATTGTAACAGGTGCTGTACAAGCATAGTAATGAAACAGTCTCCGGCCCTAAATAGCTTAACCAATCTAATTTGTTTTAAAATTTGCACTGAAATGTTAAATAGTAGCTTGATTATGAAATAGATTTGATCCATCTAGCCACATATTTCATTGTAAATACTGCTTTTTTAAAAGGAAATAAAGGGAGTAAATTCAGTGCTCAAGAAAGCAAGGGACGGATAATGGTGACACACTGAACATTCACATCACTTCAGATTTCAAACATTGTCCTCCTATGGGGCCTATCCAAAACCCATAGTAAGTAGAAATACCCCATTGACTTCAAAGGGCTTTGGATCAAGCCCTTCATAGAGAAGACAAAAGTCAATAGCTAGACAGTACCAAGAAATTACTACTTGCTAGCTCCAAAAGGAGACCAAGAGCTAGAGGTGGTATTTTGTTATGGGGAAACAACTCTACAGTAATGTTCTTATCGTATGTATTACTACCTTGCAAGCATATTAACAGAGCAGATCAATATTTAGAAAAACGTGTGTGTTTCTATCTAATGCATATACGTAAAATATTTCAGTGTTGTAGCCATGTTGATCCTAGGATATTGGAGAGACAAGGTGGGTGAGGTAATGTCTTTTATTGGCCCAACTTCTGTTGGTGAGAGAGACAAGCTTTCGAGCTACACTGAGCTCTAAGCCCATCTCTTTCATCAATGGAAGTTGATCCACTAAAATATATTATCTCTCTAAAATATTTCACTCATTTGATTGATACTATGGCCCAGTTCCTCATCTAGTGTAAATCAGTGTAGTTCTCCTGGAAGTTAGTTCACCAGCTGAGAAGGGGCCCTTAGCCCTGATCTACACTGGGGGAAGGGGGGGATCAATCTAAGTTACGCAACTTCAGCTACGTGAATAATGTCACTGAAGTCCACTTACTTAGATAGACTTACCGTGGTGTCTTCACCATGGTGAGTCGACTGCTGCTACTCCCCTGTCGACTCCGCCTGCGCCTCTCGCCAAGCTGGAGTACAATAGTCGACGGGAGAGCACTCGAGGGTCGATTTATCATGTCTAGACTAGACGCGATAAATCGATACCCGCTGGATTGATCGCTGCCCATCGATCTGGCGGGTAGTGCAGACATACCCTTAGAGACATTTGCATTCTTCTTAAAGAAGATTGTGAATTTAATACTTAAACCCAGGATGGATAACAGTGCTGAACTGTGAGCCAGGTATAGCATAGAAGCAACACAAGCTCTGCCAGTTAAACTGTGCTGATCACTAGCACCCCTGCTATTCTAGCCGAGTGACAAGGAGAGGGAATGTCGCTCATCCCCAGTTGTGTGGTACAGGACACCGAGGGTCAGGAGTTGGGCTGTTGGCAGTGCTATGTTTGGAGTGTTATGTTTAACAACCATGAGCCATGCATTAGTTAACACTCAAAAGAGAGAAATGAGGATATCTGGAGAGAAAAAATGTTGCTACCATTGTATGCTCCAACAGAATGTGATGGAATAAGAACTTTTCAGAGACAGCCAGGAGAAATTATACATATTGCAGGGATCTCTCCCCCAAGGTGCATGTGCAGGGTCAGATTTTCAAAGATATTTAGGTGTCTAGCTCTCATTGATATCAGTTGGCGTTAGGCATCTAAATACCTTTTAAAAATCTGGCCCACAATGCTTAGCACAATAGGGTCCCGATCTCAATGGGGTGGCAGCGCATTACCATAATACGACTACTACTACGGATATTAAAAATACTGCAAATCTTATTCTCTCTCTTGAACAGGGATGTAAAGGGACAGGAATAGGGAAGTAAAGCTATCAAAAGAGTAGGCAGGTACATTTCTTGTATGCATAACAAACACGCATGCCAGTTGCTGCCCCCCACGGAATTACTAGCCCAAATTTTCTGATTTTTATCTAGCATCACAGATGTGTGCATCATCACAAACCCATCACACAGCACTGAGTTTTATCAGCATGAACATGAAACAGGAATCTAGCATTTTTCTGGGCTGATGATTTTCAGTGTTGCATTCAGAAAGAACATCTTGTTTTCATCAGGCAGTGAAAGCAACTGATAAGCTTTGTCACACTTGTATTCTTGCTGGGTAATGTAGCTTGTCTTGCATTAGATTCCTAGCTTTGAACAGTGAGGAAAACAAATTCTGACAGCCTGTGTGTGGGGGTGCATGCATAGTGAACAAACATACACCCCAAAATAAATACATCATTCTAAATCGATGCTAATATGCAGCAGACCATTATAGCTGTGAGGATGAATTTGAATTTTCCCCAAATTCAAAATCAAGAAGGTACAGTCAAGATAATCATCATTAAAATAAGCCTGGTGGAAAAAACAGATAGTGGAGCTGTGCCTATTTACACCAGTTGAGGATTTGCCCCACCAGCTCGCTACACTGATTTACGCCACTCAACACTTTAACAGTGGACCAAATTAATTCGTGCTACACAGGGAGATATAAAATTGCATACCCCAGAGGCAAAAGGTGATTGAAATTGAAGGACAGGCAGTAATCCTGCTGCTGCCCTGCCTCATTATTTTACTGAGTGGGTGTGGGAGGAGCTTGAATTTACAGCAGGGGATCCACAGGAACTACGCTGGCAGAGGTTGCAGTAAGGATGAGCTGAATCAGTGCTACCCCAAGTATTCAATTACACACCCACTTTTTTAGCTACCCACCTCCAGCAAAGAGCACATCTGCCGTTTTGCTAACTCTATCTCCTCTCCTAGTAGACTTTCGACTGCCAGGACTGTATGCCACCGTTTGTACTAAAAAAAAAAAAACCATGGACAGGATTTAATCCAGTCATTTGTAAAGCACCTCCCCCTTCCCACACACCTAAACATTTGGGTTTATGTAGGGACATTACATGTGTCATTCAGTGACAGAGCTGGGATGTCAATCATGCATTCTGGCAGCTGGAGTTTTCAGGGAGAGAAGGTAAAGGTTTCAGTAAGGGCTGGACACCAAATTTGGTGGGGCGGGGAGGAAAACCTGGAGTTGCTACCCATTTCTCAAAAAGAGGTCTGCATTCAGAGAACTTCCTCCAGATGCTGTTTAGAGTACAAGGGTGAGTTTTAGATGGGATTCCATCCATCTCTCCCCAGCAAGACCAACAGAATTCCAATGGGATTAAAATGCAACTAGAAACAGCATACAGTTAACATTTCTGTATAAGCCAGTAGCACTTCCCTACCCTGTACAATCCTTTTAGTGGCTCATTTCTGAAGGGTTCAAACTCTGCGTGGTTTTATTTTAAAATTCAGAGAAGCTATTGTTAATTCTCCCACTGATTACACTTGAGTGAGCTGTTAGAAGTCATAAAAACAAGAGGCTTATTTAACAAAAGTGTCTCAGAGAGGGGATTTTGCTCATCTCACTGAGCATGCTGTTGGGGGGGGAGGGGAGAGCAGGAATTCCAGTCAGGTTCTCACAAAACATCCTCTTTTCCAACCCATTTGTTTCTTCTACTGACACTTGAACCTGCTAGCTGACTTGCTGTAAATTCCAGGAGGTGGGAGGGGGAAATCACAGAGGGAAGTACCCTAACCAGTGCTGAGGAGGAACTGCACTTTGCATAGTGGAACTTTTTCAGTGACTCAGCTGGGATGGTAAACAAAAGAGAAAACTTCCTCTTTATTTTCTTAGAACTAAGCTTCTTTTAGAACCAAATGAGTCTCTTAACCAAAGTTAAATATAAACAAGACTAAAATTAGAAAGTCTTCCTTCTCACAGTCAAAAGTCAAATTCCACCCTGATTTATGCCATATACCCACACTGATTTATGCTGATTTGGGGGGGGGGGAGGTGTACAGGATATATGCTGGCAGAATTTGACCCTCCTAGGAAATAGTGAACGAAATCATTTCCCAGTCTTACGACTACCGAGCAGACCCTCAGTAATTCACTCCATACTTGCTGTCTTCCTAGTTGTGTGCGCCTTGACCATGGTCCATAATGTTGCCTGGTTTGTTAAATGGGATTTGCCATGTCCTGTGCAATGAGGCAGTTGCTTGCCAAGAGTGCTGTTCAAGATGCTGTGTCCTGTGCAGAATCAGCGAGAACACGTGCACTCTACTGAGGCTCTGCTGAAGCACTACCCTCAGTTTGTTCTCTTTTATGGACAGTACAAAACTGCCCATATAAAAAGTCATCTTCCCAATTAACTCAGCTTGGTCAAATTGCAGAGTGATCATTGACTGGGGGGGGGGGGGGGGTGTTTATTAAAACTCTCTCCAAACCCCTTACAACCACATCCCTTTGAATTTACCAGTACAATCCTCTTTCACCACCAAAGCTGGATTAATTAGCATCCAAATCAGATCCACATGATGGAACAGCCTCAGTGCATTACACTAGAGAATTCACTTGTCAGGTGACAGAGGTGAAGAGCTAACTCCTTTCTCTGAGGGCTTTTGGAGCAAGAGCCAACATTTTATTATCAAAGTCCCTTTTGATTTAGATGTAATGCAAAGTACATACAACCTCTTTTGTAGCATTTATTTATTTGATTGGTTATTTCAAACAAAGCACAATCTGGGGGTCCTGATTAAAAAAATTCTACAGAAGGAAAACATTCTTTATGAGCGCTTCACTGGAAAGATGCTTGGTTATGACACTGCAGCTGTGTACATTTCAATTAAGAAATTAAGATATTGATCTAGTCCTCAGTTGGTGTAAGTCAGCCACATAACATTGACTTCAGTTGAACAAAACACTTGTACAATACCATCATCTCCCTAGCTATTTATGACTAGCCTTAAAATATCTTCAAAGCTTTTGGTTTAGAAATAAAAGCTAGCCAGTTTCAATGGCGCTGGGCTAATTTACATCAGTTGAGGAGCTCTCTGTGTAATTTCATCAACACAACTGAATACATATTTTAGTAAATGCACACACCTGCTACTGATTGAATTATTTTTGATTGTGGCTCAGGATGTGCACTTTCCTCCATCAAGCATTCACTCACCTTCACAGCAATAAGAGGTCCGTGGGTCAGTAATCAACCCATCTCTACTCCTCTCTAGGCAAAGCTAAAATCCTTTGCTGCCAAGATCATTCAGCTCCTGAAAGAATGGACAGAAACATTCCCCTATGACTTCCAGGATGAGAAATCCATGAAGGAGCTGAAGGAGATTGCTCACAGGATCACACAATGCGATGAGGTAAGGGGGAAAATAAACTGTATTCCTAGGTTTCTCTTCCACATATGGTTATCTTAGTATTTTCTCCCCACCATTGCTGTGCACCTCCTAACCAGGTTAGAATAGCAGCTGCTGAGCTGTCAGAGCAACCATTGGATATGGGTTAGGAGGCGAACTTAGGAAAAACTGGGTGTGTATCGCCGAGTCCCAGGGGGAGATAACACAGCACCTGCTGATGGTATAGGAGGAGAGAGGAGGAAGAAAGAAAGCGGATTGTAAGGTAGAATACAATTCCAACACACAGTATAGTTTATTTTATGCATCCCACTCAGTGCCTGATCCACATGGACTGTAACTTTCAAAAGAACCTTTAATGCTAGCTATAAAAGCATTTGCTTTAGTCCTCGATGCCTCGGGACCAATCCCCAATGAGAACTATGACAACAGCTGTAACAAGAGTATCACGTAGCTCGGTAATACTAACACAAAGAAAGATCTTTAAGCTGGCGTCTACCTATTCAACGCTGGTCTAACTACAAATCTGAACTGTTGTGAGCTTTCATGTCTAGTAAGACAGGAGAAAACTTCCTCCAAATTTGGTAGATCCAGAGTGGCTAAAACTAGCAATGGAGAATCCTATTGTGAAACAGTTAGGAAGCTCGCGTGACAAAGGAAGTCACTACAAAACTGGAGTCAGAAAGAGGGACGGGGCAGTGGGGAGTATGAGGGGACGACTATATTGAAGAAATTGAAGGTTAAAAAAAAAGTAACATGAATAGATCATAAGAATTAAAGTGAAAAAAATGTTTTCTAATGTTTTGGATCCATTTAAAGACTAGCCTCCCTAGCTTTTTATGACAACAGGATTATGTATGTGCTTTGTTTGATTTAGGAGAAGGATGAAGAGCAACAGGTTTAACAGCATTGTAAGAGGCAGCAATAAGTCATTATACAATTAGCTGCTACAGCTGTTGTCAAAAGGAAGTACGCCAGTTCATTGAGTCAGCAGTATTGTTTACCAGCATGCTACTAAGAAAATGTCAGTGTCCTAATAGGTGAAAAAGAGGTAGGATTACAATAGCCCTTCTGCTGTCTTTATAAACAGGAAAAAAAGTAGTTGGCAGGGATCCTGCCATAAAAAGGTGATACATTTTTAAACGTTTTCCACTTTGATATAGCAAGTTCAAACTTTTAGCCGTTGTGATAGGAGCATTTCAAATCTCTATTATTGGGAACAAGAGGAAATGCTCTAGCTTTATATACAAGAATAAATTGCCAGTTGGGAGAAAAATCACTGGCTTTATGGAATTGCTCAGTGCACCGGTTGCTGAGGTTTCATGTGATGTTGTTTATTATGGTATCGTAGCATTCATCCTTTTAACAAGGCTACATGTCAAGTTCTCTGGCTGTGAAGGGTTAGGCTGTGTCTGACCCCTAGAAATGTAATTTGACACTAACAAATAGCGAATGGCTCCCAGCCTCACTGTTTGTCTCCTGTTCTTTTATGTTTGAATAAATCACCTAGCAGTGTCTAAAATCAAGTTATTGGTTTTTGGTTTGGTTTGGTTTTTAATTTTTCACCTTTTTCAGCTTCTGGATGTATAAGATATTAGGAGTGAATAGAAACAGATGTAAGGAAGTCATGCTGATGTTGACTTGGAGACTTGAGGACAGCATAACAGATTTTTGTGGCTGAATGAGCAAATATTTAGACTCTGTGTTCTTAGACTCAGATTTATAAATTCACAAGAGCCATGTGGACTGTAGGCAACTCATAAGTTTTATCTCATTCCAATTGCTTTCTCCATAGTCACACAAATATCTAAACAACCCACCACTCTCACTTTCTCCTACATTTAAACTTTCTTCCCTTATCTTGCAAAATAAATAATCCATTGCTAAGGGGCCATTCTCCCCTCATCTATGTAGGTGTAAATCAGCTGTCACTATTGAAATCAATGGATTTATGGTGTAAAACCCAGTGTAACTCAGAGTAGAATCAGAACTCTTAAAGAAACTCCCGCAAACTTGTATTTTAGGCTTTCGTAGCGTAATAGCAATAATAGCTCCAGCCAGCTGCTGCTGAGCAATAATCCTGTTGCCTCATCAAGATAAACTATGCTGCCTTCAGCTTCTTATTTGATTCCACTTTGGAGCCAGATTATTGCCTTGTAAAGCAACGTTATGACACTATTATTGCTTAATTATAGCATACTACAGACAAATTTTTGATAGCCATCATCTCTTGCATCTGCTACATAGTTTTCAGTCATCACTGCACATTGGTGGCTTCCTTGAATAGTCACAGACCCATTCCACCCCACTTCAGTGCATCCAGTTGACTCTGGATGCAGAGAACATGACAGCAACAACATTAACCCTTAAAACACCACCTTACTTCAAAGGAATTGATGCATGGAAACCCAGGAGAGTGATATCATAGGGAAAGAGGAAGGCACAGGAAAGCTGAGTAATTGATTTGGCAACTGAAAGAGAGAGAGAGTCGGAGCACTTTTTAGGAAGACTGTGGTTTGGCAGTTAGGGTATTTAAAGGGGTACAGCGGGATCAAGCAGTTGGGAAGGAATCAAATTGTTTTTCTCAGGGAGATGTCATGAGGAAGTCTACATGAGAGCAAGTGGAGCACAGGCACTTTGTGAGGCAAGGTGCACAACTGCTGGATTCATAAAGGACCATCATGGTCATGCATTCCCAGCTCCAAATGTTCACTAGAAGCTGGAGATGTGCAACCAAGCCACAGCAGAAATAATTCAACTTGCACAGATTGCCAGTTAGTAATGAAATGCAATATGGAAAGTGAATGTATATTAATGGAGTAATCAGTAGAAATATAGTCAGTGCAACAGCTTGTGCCTATCCTCTTCCTTCAGGTCTTTTTTCATACATCTATTCTGGAAAATTGAAGAGTAGGGCACCTTTGTTGGCCAAGTGCACTGTGGAGATTTGGGGCCTTCTCTGAATTGCAGGGTGCACAGCCAACCACTGCTGCAGGCAGGATGCTGAGCTAGAACATTTCATTAGTGTGATCTAGGATGGGAATTCCCATGACTCTGTTCAGGCCAGGCAGACTATTGGTAGCAAGTATTTTGCCACTTCTTACACAGAAAAAGACAAGAAGCCTTGCAAAGGCAGAAGACCCACAGCCTTTCAGTACACCTGCTTCCAAAGGACTGACCCAGTCACTTTTGAAATGGGTTCTGAGCCAAGAAGAGATACTGCAATTGCTGCTAAGCTATTGAAAGCAAAGTTGGGGAGGAGGGTGTGAGAAGGTTAATTTGCAAAGCTACATAGATATTTAGAGTACCCTGAGATGGGCTCATTTGCCACATGAAAATCAGCTCTGACGATAGGATAGAAAATACCAGATGCTAAGCAGACTTATTAACCTGTCAGAAATTCCTTGCTGATACAAATCCCATATTTGTACTCACAGTACAAAGTAAAGGTTCTTACTTATCAATGATTCGGTCATCTTGCGCTTAGGAAAATGGAACTGTGAAGAAGATCATCAGCCAGATGACACAGAATCTACTGATGACCCTCTCTGCAAGGAGTCAGTACCAGGAGATAAAAGAGAAATTCAGGCAACCTGTTACTGATAAAGGAACCATCCTTAAAAACAAGCCACAGTCGACCCAGAAGGACATACTGAGCATATGTTGTGACCCACTGATCTTGGCGCAGCAGCTAACTCATATTGAGCTGGTGAGATTTGGATTTCCACATTTTAGTCCTTTCGTTTTCTATTTACTGCATGTTAACATATTAACGGCCGTGAGTTTGCCACTGACTTCAGTGGGAGTAAGATCAGGCCTTCAGTGTAATTAAAGTGCTCCAATCTAACAGATGGGAAGTGATGAATGTGTGAGAGCAACCAGGTAAATCTGTGAGGGAAGAAAGAGGGTACAGTGCTTTCAGGGGTGAGGAGGAAGACACTCCCAAACGTTAGGTCTCTAAAAGCCAGGGCCAGCTTTATAGTCAAGCTACTATGAAGGCAACCATGTGGTACCTCAGAGTGTTTGGCCTCTCCTTCCAATCCACTGACAAAAAATGGAGGGAAAGCGAGAGCTGGTGCCAGGGTAGAGGCTTCTTTCCTAGTTCCCTACTGGTACTAGAGAGATAGAGGGTCACACTCGGAATATTGGGGTCTCAGAAGAACAGAACTAGAGCAAGTTAACTCATTGTTGGTGCCTAAGCTCAATCAGGATAATTAGAGCAAAGCTTGTAGGAGAGAGGTATGAAGGCCACTCTGGTAATGTCTTAGGCCCCATTGGCATATCTTTCAGCTGAATCTGTTTATGTTGGTCTTTGTACATTGACAATTCCTACTCCCCCCAATGCAGGAGAGGGTGAGCAACATTTACGCAGAGGATCTGATGCAGATTGTCAGTCACATGGATTCCCTGGATAATCACAAGGTGCGTGTGTGGGTAAGGAGTAAGGAGCCTCAGCAGTTCAAATGTCTGTATGCCAGATTCATGAAAGGCTAGGAGGTAGCAGAATTCTGTGGCAGTTCAGCTACCACAGAATTAGTCAGTCTGGTTTAGCAGTATTGAAACTACCTGGGTTTCTGTTTCCAAGTGTTTCTACCATAATCAGGGACAATCACCATGATAGTCTTTTTCTTTGGTCTTACCAAAGAAAATCTGAGTTTCTCCTGCTGCTATAGCAGTTCAGAAAACCATTCAGACTCTCTGACCTGGCTGCTCCCTCATGCTTCTTGAAACTCTGGGCTAGTTAAATCCTGACGCTGTTGATTAAGCATTGCTAGTTCCCTGATGTAAATTAGTGTGCTCTCTAATGTTAACTTGAGTCAGCCATCCAGACACATGCTAACACATACAGACTTGTAGGGAAAGAAAGAATAACTATTTTTAAATATTGAACAGGGAATACAGAGGTATTCACTCTTTTGAGAATGGCATCTACCCAGCAGAGATGAGAGCCTACCAGGTTTGACCCACTGCACCTGAATTATAGTTCAGAGGGTGGAACACAAACAGATCTTCTCTTAACCAGTAAAATGGCACAGTCCAAAAGGACGCCTCCTGCTAGGTGTCCAGCATTGGTTTTGCTGCTTCTAACTGTGGGTTTATGTTACTTTTTGCCCTTTGCCGGAGGAGCTACAGCTAAAGAGTGAAAGAAAAACAAAGAAACAGCTCCGCCTCATATTTTATGGTGCTTTAACATTGGGATGTTCAGAAGTTTGGAAGGCAAGATGCTGGAGATGGCAATTGCCCCTTCATTTCCCCCTTGACCCTCAATGGCAAATCTGTTGTAAGAACAGGAACGAGGGAAATCTGCTGAGATATTATTATAGATGCTCTCTACAGATTAAGCAGAAATAATCAAAAAAAGTAAATTTTAATTGAAGCATCACTTCTAATAATCTAGTGGGGCATCCTTAAAAAATTGACACTATAATTTCCCAGGCAACTTTTTTTTCTTAACTTTCTTCAGATAATAAGGTAACATGCTAAATGAGAGAAAGAGAGAGAGAGAACGAACACACACACACACATTTCTTTTGAGGAAGATGGGTAAAGGGCAGGAAAATTTGGACACATTTGAACAATCTATAAACCCTTGCCCTCTTCTCTCTCACAACCCCCCTGAGCAGAAAAAAAAACCTGAGTAGGAATATCTGCACCCTTCTTTGTGCTCATAATCCAGAGCTGTTCAGTGAGGTTACCTCATTACCGGATACCGGTTTATAGTTAACATGTGATGACAGGATACATTTACACTAATCTTTATCCGGGTTTAGTGGGGATTAATATATGGCCTCTTCTCTTTCAGTGCCGAGGCGATGTTACCAAAACCTACACCTTGGAGGCCTATGACAACTGGTTCAACTGCCTCAGCATGCTGGTGGCTACAGAGATTTGTAGGGTAAGTACTGGGGGAATCTTCTTTCTATCAAAGAACCCTGCCTTTAAAGACAAATCACACCATTGTGATTTTATGCATAGGGACCCTGATCCTGCAGGAATTTAAGTAAATTCACCTCCTTGTGCACCTGAGTAGTCTCACTTAAGCCAATAGAACAACTCATGCATGAAGTTATGTACATGTGTCAGTGTTTTATAGGTTCAAAGCCCTGTGGTTTAGATTTCTACATAGCTTCCATATTTATGCTAGTTACACCCACTGAAGGGGAACTTCCATAACGTTTGATTTAACATAGCTTTTTGGTGTTTTCATAGCATGCTTGGCTATTACCAAAGCTACCAGTAGTAAAACAAATGTTTCGGTGCTTTGCAAATTCACTCTGTCCTTCCATAGCATTATGCAATTAAGTCATTCTGCTTATTTTGGGACATCATTGGATGCCATGGGAATACCTTCTGCTGTTGTACACACAGGATTAAGGAGAAGAAACTGAGTGGGGTGGGGGGTGGGAAGCGAAGAGACAGAGAGAATCCATATAAGCTAAATGTATCTTCTATAATGGGAAAATGCACAAAAATTGTACTGCCCAAGTCAATCTCTTTTTGTACACATCTTCCCGTTGTGGTGATCAAGTGAAAGGAGAGCTCTCGCACATGACACATCTGGTGCTCCGGGAGCATGTTGCCACTTTGAAATAAACATTTCAAGGAAGCAGTGCTGATAACCCTGCAAGTTAAGTGAGCACAGCTCCAGTGAAGTCTATGGGACACTGCTGATTTACACCAGCTGAGGATCAGGCCCTAAGTCTGTAGAGCTGCAAGGGCAATATCAATACCGACATGTATCAGCTCTTTGAAATGAAAAATCTGCTCTGTGGGCAGTTCAGTCTCCACACCCACTCAGTCTATAACCTTCTGCTGAGACTGGCTACAAAGATGCCAGTCGTGGCCTCTTGAAATCTCATTGGTTATTACTAGTCTCTAGAAAGAGATTGCTCCCATGGATACTCAATTACAAAAAAACCTCCAGGATTGTCAGGCAGGGCCAACACATTTATTAAAGCAACCAAAACAACATTCTTAGTCTCCATGCTGAAGATTGTGCCAAACTTGTGACTATTGAACCATTTTCTTTTGTCATGAGACATCAGCAAAACAACAGCGAGATAACAGAGTATATCCTGTTTAAAAATAGTTGCCGGCTGAAGATGAATGATGGAAGGGACACAGAGGACCACATGTATATTAGCCAGGCCAGCCCTGCGGGTCAGACTGCAGGAGAGAGTTTTAATGAAGGAATTTAAGCCAATGGGATGAGAGTAATTTTAGTACTAATAGGCTTTGGATGCCAGCCATTGGTAAAGCACAACCAGCATGCGGCACTGCATCTGATGGGAAGGAAACCAAACATGCAACGCAGATAACTAGCCTCACCCATTAGCATCTTTGCAGTAAAGGGAAATTATTTATATTCTGTCATCATCCTCGAGTGTCATTAAGAAGTTTGGGTAAAATCTCCTTAGTGAAAATTAAAAACACCTAAGGCTTGAGAAACACTCTCTCCCCTTCCCTTTTCATTTCCCCCTGGAATTAAGACCTACAGCTCCTCTAGGACACAAGCTTGGCATTCTTTTCTTTGATGTTTGTTGGTTCATCTTTGGCATTTTGATGGCAGCTACATTCTCTCTCTCTCTCTCTCTCTCTCCCCCACCCCCGGTACAAGGAAATTACTTAATAGAGTCTGGCTTGTTTATATGCTATTCCCTAAGCCTTTAGCTCACATGTGAACAAAGAACTGCACTTCCCCTCAACTGGGCAAGGACTTGATAGGAGCCCCAAATCCAGTGGTTGTTTTTTTAATAAAAAAGGGAATTTGGACAGAAAACCCTTAAGGCTGCCTCATAAGAGCTCTCATGTGGAGACAGCCCATAGAGACACCAATTCCAACAGCACATTCTGAAAGTCACCAGTCACCGCTCCCCTTCACACACATACCTTCCTTTTCATCTCAAAGGCATGTTCTTTGTTTCAGGTTGTGAAGAAAAAGCAGCGGACGAGAATAGTGGAATTTTTTATTGATGTGGCAAGAGAGTGCTTCAACATCGGAAACTTCAACTCAATGATGGCCATTATCTGTGAGTATCCCCAGCATAGCTGCTGACTTATAGTCAAGACCACCACACTTGAAAGCCTAAGCAACATGAGAATGGTCACATAGTCTCCAGCTTCACTGACTCCATCTGTAGGCATACCCCCTGCTGTGGTGGTATGCACCCGTGACAGATTAATGCAATGGGTGTTAGCTGGAAGTCTCAGCTGTGAAGTGTCTTCCAGAGAATAAAATGCACAAGAGTGTAAAAATGCAACACTGACATTTAAAAAAAGTACACTCGAACTTTGTTTTAATCATCTTTCTCTCCCTTACATTTCAGCCGGCATGAACCTGAGTCCTGTCGCACGGCTAAAGAAAACGTGGTCCAAGGTCAAAACAGCCAAATTTGATGTTTTAGAGGTATATACAAGATTTACACCCTGTTTAATAAAAATCATCAGGTACTAATGCCTTAGGCATAGGTGTGAATGCATATAAGTTGGGGATGGTTGGCACCATTTCTCTTGACTTGAAGTCCTCTCCCTGCCATGGGGAAAAAGATTGATATAGATTTTCTTCTTTTTAATTCCCTTCAGATGACACTTTTCTAACAGTGGAATGAATTCTCAAACCAAAGATATTCCTAGGCACTTCCTTTAACAGTGACCATTTCTCCCACCTCTAGATCTAAATGGATGTGTCTTTTTTACCCTGATCTCTAATTAAAGTACTCCATCTAGTGGAGATCTGGGATCAACACTTTTTCACTAAGAAACTTCTCAAAACACAATCATCAACAGGCAGATAGAAATGTAGATTAAGTGTCTTTTAGGGAAGCATGTTGTTCCCGTTAAACATTCCCTAAGCCACCGAAAGGTGTTTATTAAATGTAATATCAATCCAGTACCTTGCATCCAAACACCTGCTAGGGAAAGCTTAGATCCAAACTACATACATTGACTGGCCTGTTTTGATTTATTGTAAATGGATCTTAAAAGAAGTAAAGAAAAGCAGATGTTACTCTCTGTTTTTTTTTTCAGCAGTTGATCTAATTATACAAAATCATTGGATTAGATCCTGTATCTATGAGAAACATAATAATAATGTTTTTTGGGGGGGGGGTATTTAAAACAGCATCATATGGACCCATCCAGCAACTTTTGTAATTACCGGACAGCCCTGCAAGGAGCAGCACAGAGATCTCAGACTGCCAACAGCAATCGGGAAAAAATTGTCATCCCTGTTTTCAACCTGTTCATTAAAGATATCTACTTTCTGCACAAGATGCACACAAACCGCTTACCCAATGGACAGATAAACTTCAAGGTAGGTCTCTCCAATTATAGAAGTAGCATAATCAAATGCTGTATATTAATTTTTAAATTCCCAAATATTTGTAAATAGAGAATTCTTATAGTCCAGTATAAGTATGTCTCCTAAATTATTCAGCCTGCCTGTAATCTATACACAGAGGCAAGTAGTTTTCCAGGGGGAGGACTGTGAGTATTAGAGATCTAATTCCTATAAGTATAATGCACTGGATTTAGTACGTCTAGATTACAGATCAAATACCACACACACACACACCACACACACACACATATACACATACACATACACATACACAGAAACTTATCTAAACTGCAGAAATTTAATTCATCTGTGTTAACTGATCATTCCAATACAATTGAAAACACTAGTGATACCATATTTAAAAGCTGTATATAAAAGAATAGGCAAAATGCACAAGAAAATGTAGAAAGTATGCGAACGGGGTGACTTTAATCAACTGGCTCTGTTAACCAAACTGACACATGAGACAGATCAAATTGAAAGAAGACAGGATTTCAGCAGAGAAGAAGAGGGAAATGCTGGGTAGAATATAGTGTGATTAAATACTAGTATGAAGGATGCTAAAAGAAAAAAAGGGAAAATCCTTCAACAACACTTAACAAGGGAGCTAGGATAATAAAAGGCTTGAAAAGTCATGAAAGAGAAATTACAAGATCACACGTGGGGGTGGATGGAAGAATTTATAGAATAGTATTGAGAGTATACAAAAGAGGATTTTAAAGAGCCAGTATAGAAAAATTAAAAGATAGCAGAAGTTGTGAAAACAAAAAAATAATCTCCAAGCACAAAAGAAGCCATGCTGGATTATAAAAGGCTAGATGCAGCAGAAAACAAATTAACTTTATTTCATTCTTCTGGAGGGAAAAATGGAAGTTTGTGACAAACATTAGGTGTTTTTTTCTAGAGTAGGACAAGAAAAGTATTTTGACTGATAACAGTTAATTAGTTGACACTGGGCCAAATCTAGAGATCCTGATTCAAGCAAGTTCACGCTAAGGGCTTGTCTACAAGGAGCAGCACTGATCACTAGAAGGGTGCAATTTCTAAAGCACACCAACATGTGCACTAATTGGCCCACGTAGACCCTACTAGCACAAACTAAAAGTTCCCTAGTGCTCTTCAATGTAGTGCTGTTTCAAACAGGGTCTACACAGGCTAGTTTAGTGTGCACCTCATTGGTTTGTTTTAGAAATCTCTCCCATCTAATGGACACTGCTGCTTCATATAAGCAAGAACTAGGTTACTGAAGTTTCTCTCCTACTGAGTAATTTGACTTATTGAAGATGGGTGATTCACTAGACCGGACATGGTTCCTCCTCAAATACCAAGAGAAGTACTGAACCTCTAACAGAACAATCTTTAGAGGGTATTAGAAATAGGGGAAGTAACCAATAGGTTAAAAGTGTGGATGTTACACCTAAAGTTGAGAACAAATCTAAGCGAGGTCGAGGATGTTGCACCATAGGTCTATCAAGCTTCGCTCCAGCAATGGAGCAAACACTGGAAAAAACTGACTAGACAGAGAGAGGGGATCGAACTTGGAGTCACAAGGTACTGTAGAGATTTAAAGAAACACAAATTCCTAAGTCTTGAAAGCAGTACATGTAAGTTTAGCTGTACAAATTCTGTAACAATCAGTAGGAGCTGCTGTGCTGAATAACCACATGCTGCGGCCAAATGGTATTTAGTACTACTTCAAAAAAAGCTAATAAATGTACTGAAGGAACACACAACAGACTCTTCCAGTAGGTGAACAATGATGACATAAGTTGGGTACCCTATTTTCTTTCCCATGAGATACTCCTTCCCAGGTACATGTGGAGGACTAGTGACGACACATTTGGAATTCTAAGCACATTTCTGGCTGACTGCTCAGGAACCAGATTGCTACAGAGGAAGAATTGTGTGAGACAGCCTGAACTATTTAAAGAACTTAAATAGAAAAGCTAACAACACTAGGTCTATATTCTTGCAGCAATAGGTGACATTAAGGCATTCGGAATCCTGAAAGGATTGAGGGTGGGTGGTGAAGGATAGTAGTTACAACACTATTTTAACATCTGTCAAATGTCAGATCCAGATTCCAGAGAACAGAAGCTAAGTAAAGGTCAGAGCCTATAGGAATTTGCTCTTTATAGAGAATTGCTAGATATATGGAAAAGATTACAATGGCCAAAAGCAGCAGCTCTGGTAAATGGCACCAGGAGAGAACTCGGACTCTCTCAGAGCAGTGTACTAACGCAAACAAGGGCTTGAACTAGGAGTTCCCATCTTGCCCTGCACTAATAAAGGATTAACAAGGAGTGATAGATTGGGAGAAAAGTCAGAGTAGGGCATGGAGTTCTCTCTGGAATGTTTGTCTTTAGAACCCCTACTCTAATGTCTAGAATTCCCACTTTGGACTATTTAAAAAACAAACACCTAAAACATGTTTTCTAGCCCAAGTTGATTCATTGCTATAGCCCAATGCACTCCTTTTAAGGAATCTGATAACTCTCAAGTCCTCATTTCATCTGCACAGCAAACATGAAGAATACATCTTAATACCTAGGAATAGCAGTTACCATTCTCCCCCCTTGGCATTCAAATATCAAGTATCTCACATCAATAATGTCCAATACACAATGCATCCAATAAGGAAATACAGAATTTATTTACAGTACAGACCTGGGGCCCAATCCTGCTTCTATTTGAAGTCAATGAGAAAACTGCCATTGACCTCAACAGAAACAGCACTGGACTCCTCAAAACCTACTTAGTACTTCAGTCCATGTCTGCTGCTATTAGATTTTTTTTTTTTTTTTTAAATCTACATTTGATTTACATAGCAGAATTTGGACCAGAGTTGGATTCTCTCCCTGAATAATAATTGCAGACACATTCTGATACCCTGTATATACTCCTAAAAGCACATTTGACTTTAAAAAAAAAAAAACCCACGAAACACCACATACACAACCACATTCATTCTAACATATATGAGAAATGGTGCTCCTGGAAATACTTAGTGGAAAAAATAGCCGTTGATTACATAAATTATTAAAAATTGTTTGCATAGTTTAAATTTAAGGGGTGCTTTACAAATGAACTAAGACCCTTTCTCTGAAGAGCTTATACTTAGGGCTGCTTTGAAAATTTTAGTACAATGGAGAGATCACACACACAAAACAAGAAATGGGTCAACAGCTCGTGATTCTAGAGAAGAAAGAGGAAGGCTTGCTGGTGGGCTGTGGGATATAAAGGAGGAGAGAAATATTTGTTGTTTGGCAAATGGAGACAGTCTGTTCCAAGTCTAGGAGACCCCAGAAGAGCAGGTGGGAAGCTAGGAATGAAAGAAGGTTAAAAGGAGCAGTAAGGAGACAGGATAGGGAGAGAGAAGGTGGAGTAGAGGAAAATGATCAGAGACATCAGCCAGAGCAAGATTAAGGGGCCTTGAACCTGAGGCCCAGGAGCCTGAATTTGATAGGAAACCAAAAGAAAATTTTTATTTAATATTATGTTGTTTTTTATTGCCTCATGCAGAAATTTTGGGAAATTTCAAGACTAATTCATGATTTCATAACATGGAAGCAAGTAGAGTGTCCTTTTGAGAAGGACAAGAAGATCCAGAGTTATCTACTCACAGCACCTATTTACAGTGAAGAAGGTAAAAGCTCTGTCTTTTATTTAAGTTTATAGTGGGTCTTTCCTTCTATTGTTGCATAGGCATGGGAAGAGCACCGGAGAAGGAAAAATAAAGGAATGTGTAACCAAAAAAAAAAAAAGTATGAATGCCATTCTATCTTCCTGAAATCGCCCTCCAGGTCACATTAGAAAAATGACATGGCAGTTTAGATAAGTTTGTACTGCCACTGCCCACATTTTACTAATCCGGCACCTACCAACATCATTATTTCATTGATTATTTTAATGATTCTTTAAGAAAAGGGAAACTGGACACATCCATTTTTGATCGCTCTTATTTGTTTTATTATCTAGCTCTGTTTATAGCATCCTTCGAAAGTGAAGGTCCAGAAAATCACATGGAAAAAGACAGCTGGAAGACACTCAGGTATAAAATCTTTTCAAAATTCTAGCCCCTTTCTGTATCCATAAACAATCTCCTTTGTAATGCACTCACTTCGTGCACTCAGCATATACACAGCCAGAGTTGAATGTTCCATGTACGGTGTGGATGGACACATAGCTTTGAAATTTCCCCTTTCCATTTGCATACAAAGAGAAATAACTGATTTACTCAGCTGTGCACACCACACATTGAAATTAAAATGTAGGTCCCAAGACTATTTATAAGTGATTTTCAACCTCTTTGAACATTTAATTTTGACTCCACAATCCTAGTTGAAGAGACCCTGAAGAGGCTGAGAGATGGAATAATAGGGTGTTATTTCTCAGAGTTAAAGTATGGTTGCAATGATGGCTGGAGACATTATGCCAGGGTAATGCAGAGGAAGGCATAGTGCCACCAGGAATGCTTGGAGGAGCCTGCTCAAGAGCAGTAGTTGCTACTTACGTACAGGAGGTGTAGCATGGACTAAACCCAGCACTACCCTCCAAGCACTAGCCAGTGTGTTGGGGAGGGTTTAGTATTTGCCTGAACCCACCCATCCTTTGGGGACTGCAGTACTGTTGACAGTGCAAGAAGCCAAACTATGGCTGCCCTTTCTGTACAGATGCCCAGGGATGGTCAGGGCAGGGAGAGGACTCCTGCAGAGATGTTAGGAGTGAGTGCTAGAAGCAGCCACAATGGCAAGTTAATGTTAATGCAACTCTAGGGCATCATTCACACACTTGCCATTCTGATCAGATAGGAGGAAAGATTTAGAGCCAGATTCTCAGCTGGTGTAAATCAGCAACTCTATTGACTTCAGTTGAGCTATCCCAGGTAAAACCAGTTTAGGATCTGGCCCTTAAAGAAAGAATTCTGACAATAAAAGCAAGGAATTTGACACAACTTCATTACCTTGAACAAGAATGCCTCTTTCATTGTGGTAGGGAGAAGAATTGCTCTAATACATGTGATTTATTTTTTTCATTTCTAGGACAACTCTGCTTAATAGGGCCTGAGATTTTTGGATCTGACCTGCAGAATCTAAAGCACACAGGAAGAACTTTGTTTTTAAATAGTGAATGTCTTGGGTTGAGATAAACAAGACCTCACTGGCTGAGGTCTGTTTTGTATATACAATACCTTTTATGAAATAAAAATGTGGTAAATATTTCACATGTCAACCTTAAGGCACTTAAAAGTGAAGGATTTTGGTTTTTATTTTAAAAACACAAGGGCAGGGCCCTGTTCTCAGAGATGAAGTGTATCATGGGAGATGGTATCCATGGTGAGGTCTTAGTCTAATGACATCCAAATCTTTTTTTAATTTTGATTACTTCCACCTTAAAAACAACACACACATACCAAATACAACCAAAACACTGCACAGGTTCAACACCATTAGGTCCCAATCCTACAAACACTGACACATCTCTGTAACTTTAAGCAGATGAGGAGTTAAAGGGAAGGAATGAAGAGTCCCATTCAAATCCCTGGGACAACTCACATGCTCAAGTCAAAGGGGTGCATCAGTGTCTGTAGGACCAGAGCCTTAGACATCCGCAGTGAGGCTGTTCCTCTCTTACATCTGAGAATAGTGCCTTACAAGGTACTGAAATTGTCCAGTGTACCTTCTATGATTCTGGGCTGGAAGCAAGCAAAATAAAAATATGGATGTCTAAAAACCAGCTATAATGTACTTTGTAAATAAACTGGAAGATATGGCACATGAACTAGAGTATGCCTGCCTACAACAATGAAGGTGCAGCAAAACATATTTTTGTTACGTGCTTTGAAGAGAAGAAACGGGACAACTGCTAGATTTTTTTTTTTTTTTTAAAGTATTAACACTTTGGGAACTATCCTTTGAGTTCTGGATGCAGAATATTTTTCATTTTCTTTATCAGGGATTTATTTTAAAAAGAAGGGTGTCTAATCTAGATAATCTCTACAAAATGGATGTAATGTGTCTTTTGGAAAATAAGTTTTAAAAAGAGGGGGAGGGAGGACGTGAACTGGGACATCAAATTTGAAGCTGAAGCTTAAAGGAGTGAGACATGCCATTTCCATTCAATTTGGGCATCTAATTCCCTAGGTCCTTTTGAAAATGCTAGCCTGAATTG
Source organism: Terrapene triunguis (assembly GCF_002925995.2). Classification (NCBI taxonomy): domain Eukaryota; kingdom Metazoa; phylum Chordata; order Testudines; family Emydidae; genus Terrapene; species Terrapene triunguis. The sequence continues at coordinate 678,528 of NW_020664499.1, forward strand.
ACAGACAACCAATTAAAACTAAGAGAATCTATGGCATCCGATTATTCTGGCATATATTCAAGCTATCATTGTAGGCCTCAGCCAAAGGCCATTGAAGTTATGTTAAGTTAAAAGCATCCAGTGGCACTGGATCAGGCCTTTAAACCCCAAATCAGGGTCCAAATTAGGGATGATTTATAAACCAATGATGCTTCCAATTTCTCATTTCTCCTTTTAACTGTTCTTGATTTTAGGATAATTTGGCTATGATAACCAGTGAGTCTGAGCAGCTCATATTACACTTCAGGCTATCCATTTTCAGAAAAAAAAATTCATCATTTAAAGATTTTATTCCTCCCCATTCCCATAATTTCTGAACCAGGAGGGAGACCAAAAAAAATCAGTCTCCGATTAAGATTTATTTTGTTTAATGAACGTACTATTACCCATGACTGTCGGTTCTCCTTCCCAACACTTGTTCTCTTAGGGCCTGAGGGTTGGATATTTATCTAGAGAATGAGAACCTCCAGACAGTTACATTAGAAAGGATTGTTTCAATGCCATCAAGAGCTCGGAAGGGATACAAACCCTCATATGTCAGGTCATTAACCAATCTCTAACTGAGGGGGTTGGGAAGAAGGTTGGCCTATGAGCAAGTTAGTGCTGTATGCTCATGTAGGTGGGCAGGTACCTTCCTCTGATGTATCTTGTGCTGACCTCTGTTGGAGACAGAACGCTGGACTAGCTGGACCACAGGTCAGGTCTGTTAAAGCAATTTCTCTGTTCCAATCCTGCAAACGCTTCCTACTGAATGCTTACAACCTTAAGTAGTCCTATTTGCATTTACTCGCAGTAAGCGTTTGCAGTGTTAAGCCCTTAATGTTTCCAACGAGAGCTTTTTTCCCTAGATATTTATTCTTTTGAAAAGTAAATAGACCAGATAGGGGAGGGGAGGATGTGGGGGAAGGAATTGACTTTTTGTTGTTCCCATAGCACTGAGATCAAAGAGCAACAAACAAAAGTTAAATAGTGCCATTAAACAAACAATCTGATTAAAGTGGAAGGAGGAAGTACAAATGCTAGCTGTGAACACCAACGGCCCAGAGAAAGAGCGAGGATAGCTCTGTTTCTTGTGATCTGCTGCTATTTTTCCTGTGCTGAAGTACTGATTTTCAGCCCTGGGGTAGAGTAAGAATATTTATACTGTATTATTACAGTGTTTTGCACTTTCAGAGAAGTTCTAGCTAGTGATATAGTCAGACACTATAAAAAGGGATTGTATATCAGCTTTGTTTATGTAATTGAAATTTAAAAAGGGATGCTTAAAATTTAAGAAAATATATATTTGAAATGCAATTTTAGAACACTTTCTGTATGTGTATTAAAAGCTTTTACATGAATGTGCACTTCACTGGTCTATCAGTCCTAGTGTATACTTGAAATCAGTGCAGTGTCTACATGGGTTTGTTTTTAATTTTTTTCCTCCTTCCATTTGATACATTCCTTAAATACTGTGTTCTGCTATTCTGAACTGCATTGCTACATATAAAGCTGTACCATAAAGCAGGATATTCTGTGTTTGACTGGATGTGCTTGCATTAATAAAAACCAAGTTGCTTCAACCAGGCTAAACTTTATCTGTTGTTGTTTTTCTCTTGCAATCTGATAAAGTTGCAACTGAGCGCTGAATGAGGTGATCCAACGTTGGCAGGTAATGTAGCTTTTTGTGACTAGGCTGGCTAACTGAAATTTCAGCCTGGGCTTATAGATATCTGATCTTACCTTATGCCTCACTGAAGAGTTCAATATATTCAAGGAAAATCTACTGCAGCATTAAGCTCAGAGCATGTTTTTTCCACACACATTGAACTATATATTCAAATATACCTTTATATAATAACATACTTCTGCTCCAACATAAGCAGGAAGATAGGCAATCTAGCTGCTTAAAACATTTCACATAACCTGAATGTGAAGTTCCAGAGTTTCTCCTCTCACCCATATCCTTTATCTTGTTCATATAGCAGTCATAAAAGATGTACACTAGCTTTAGCACACTAAAAAGTTTCTCTCAAGGAGGAATCCTGGCACCTCAATTCCTAGATATTGCTTTCCAGCAATAGAATAGAATCATAGGACTGGAAGGGACCTCAAGGGGTCATCTATTCCAGTCCCCTGCACTCATGGCAGGACTAAGTATTATCTAGACCATCCCTGACGGGTGTTTTACCTGCTCTGAGAAATCTCCAACAATGGAGATTCCACAACCTCCCTAGGCAATTTATTCCAGTACTTAACTACCCTGACTGCAGCACTAGAAGTTTTTCCTAATGTCCAACCAAAACTGCCCTTGCTGCAATTTAAGCCCATTGCTTCTTGTCCTATTCTCAGAGGTTAAGGAGAATAAAAGATTGTTACAAGGAGGGAGAAAATTTATGTACTTGAAAAGTTATGCCCCCCCTCAGTCTTCTTTCTTCAGACTAAACTAACCCAAATTTTGCAAATTCTCTCATAGGTCATGTTTTCTAGATGTTTAATCATTTTGTTGCTCTTTTCTGGACTTTCTCCAATTTGTCCACATCTTTCCTGAAATGTGGCACCCAGAACTAGACACAGTGCTCCAGTTCAGGCCTAATCAGTGTGGAGTAGAGCGGAAGAATTACTTCTCGTCTCTTGCTTACAGCACTCCTGCTAATACATCCCAGAATGATTTTTTTTTTTTTTTTGCAACAGTGTTACACTGTTGACTCATATTTAGCTTGTGATCCACTATGACCCCCAGATCCCTTTCCGCAGTACTCCTTCCTAGGCTGTCATTTCCCATTTTGTATGTGTGCAATTGATTGTTCCTTCCTAAGTGGAGTACTTTGCATTTGTCCTTATTGAATTTCATCCTATTTACTTCTCCAGTTTGTCCAGACCATTTTGAATTTTAATCCTCCAAAGAACTTGCAACCCCTCCCATCTTGATATCGTCCACAAACTTTATAAGTGTACTCACTATGCCATTAGCTAAATCATTGATGAAGATATTGAACAGAACCGGACCCACAACTGATCCCTGCAGGACCCCACTCGATATGCCCTTCTAGCTTGACTGTGAACCACTGATAACTACTCTCTTGGGATGGTTTCCAACCAGTTATGCACCCACTTTATAGTAGCTCCATCTAGGTTGTATTTCTCTCATTTATTTATGAGAAGGTCATGCAAGACAGTATCAAAAGCCTTACCAAATTCAAGATATACCACATCTACCACTCCCCCCATCCACAAGGCTTGTTATCCTTTGTAAAAAAAAAAAAAGATATAAGAGCTATTAGGTTGGTTTGACACTACTTGTTCTTGGAAAATCCATACAGTAACTTATCACCTTATCTTCTTCTAGGTGTTTGTAAATTGATTGTTTAATTATATGCTCCATTATCTTTCTGGATACTGAAGTGAAGCTGACTGGTCTGTAATTCCCTGGCTTGTCCTTATTTCCCTTTTTTCTAGATTGGAAAAGGGGCAAATATAGTGTCAGTCCTCAGGAATTTCTCCTGTCTTACATGACTTTTCAAAGATAATTGCTAATGGTTCAGCTATCTCTTCAGTTAGCTCCTTGAGTATTTTACACTGTATTTCACCAGGCCCTGATGAGTTGAAGACCTCTAACTCATCTAAGGAATTTTTAACTTGTTCTTTCACTATTTTAGCCTCTGGATCCTACCTCATTTTCACTGGTATTCACCATGTTAGATGTTCAATTACTATTAACATTTTTGGTGAAAACCAAACCAAAAAAGTCATTAAGCATTTCTGCCATTTCCACATTTTCTGTTATTGTTTCCCCCCACCCATATTGAGTAATGGGCCTACCTTATCCTTGGTCTGCCTCTTGCTTCCAATGTATTTGTTGAATGTTTTCTTGTTACCCAGAGACTATTGCCAAAGCACTCTATTTTACAGGTAGGGAAAATGAGAGAGAGAGAGAGAGAGAAGTGATCTGCCCAAGGTCACACAACACGTCAAGCAAGTGAATCCAAGTCTCCTAGATTGCAGGCGCATGCCCTATCCATACTGCCTCATTATCAAAGCACACAAGCCAGTTACCAATGTCATAACCCCACAATTCCATACTTGAAAAGAGAGCTGGCTAACTGATGCGGTTGATTTGTGGCAGTCTCAAATACTCAGAGTGGATTGTATTAGCAACCAAACTTTCATAGTGGATTTACAGAGCAGAGCAAGACAGCTTTCATCACAAACAGTTCCCATTATAGTGTGTTGAAGATGATGTTTACCAGAAATAAGAGGAACCAACTGGCAAGTGTTTTCCTGATGGTCAGTTCATCATCACAATGAACATGCATATTACACACTGGGAGTGTCACTTCCAATCATGCTCCCAGCCAGTCATTAACAATTAAGTTTGCTATTTTACTCGACACAGGCATGGGCATAAGCAATAGAATTGCCTTCCAGACACTTCCACTGAACGCAATGTGAATATGCCAAGCAATAATGCAATGCCAGTAAGAGGTTTTTGAACAATACAAGTAAGAACTTGATTTATCAAACTAATAATCTCTGAGGAGTAAAATTTTCGAGCAAACCACCCCCAAACAGCAAAATTCACTTTGCTAGTCAACTGGCTCAACTGATATTCATGTCCTCCTCAGGAAGACTGATTATTGAACAGACTACGACACAGATGTTTCCTTTCAGCAATCCGAAATACAGCTGAACTACTCCATTTTTTCAGGATGGCCTGTTCTTGCACTGCCCAAATAATCAGAAAAGCCTGTGCACAGAGGTTAGAAACCTACTGTTGCTAGTGGCTGCAGAGAGCCATAAAACAGGACTGTGTGGACAGCAAGATAATCACTCCCATAAAATTAAATTGCAGAAATAGTTACTCTGAAACCATTAGTGCAGGCTATCTAGGAAGAATTTCTAGCTCAGTGAGCAGCCAGACTTTAACAATGGCTGTTTTCAAATTCTTCCTCCCACACACATCACTGCAAAGGTAGAGATAACTGGCTATGCTTTGAGGTTTCTGCATATCTCAATAGACCTCCTATACTGCTGCCCTGACAATGCATCATATTTGGAAAAGCAATTCACAAAAATTTCCAAGTTGAAAGCCTCTTCTCGACACTTCATTCACACAACCATTCAGAGATGGGCCTAGAGGCTAGAACAGTTAGAAATAAAATCTCTGGGTACCTTTCTGAAAAGGATTTGCAGTAATTTTGAGGGCACAGTTAGAAACCTAATTATCTCTGTGGGATGATTCAGATCCTTTAAAGGAGAGAAACCTGTCTAAATTCAGCAAAAAGTCCGAGGAGTACTCGTGGCACCTTAGAGACTAAAATTTATTTGGGCACAAGCTTTCGTGGGCTAAAACCCACTTCATAGCCCACGAAAGCTTATGCCCAAATAAATGTGTGGCACATAACTACTCCTCATTCTTTTTGCTGATACAGACTAACATGTCTACCACTCTGAAACCTGTCTAAATTCAGTGTAAGTATTTCTAATGGCAGTAGTACCTCGGCACCAGATTCGTTTTCTCAACATGGCTTACTGCAAGGCAACATACTCAGGAAACATGTGAATTACATTTAATGTACAAATTGCAGTTAGTTCTTTTGTGCCCTATTCAAGAGATCGTGAATTTCTTCCTTATCCTAAGCTAGAGAAACATCCTATATTTGACATGCACTGCAGATTTCTAAACACTAAACTGATGGAAATATATTTGTGTCTAATTTACCAGGATGTTCTTAAGATGCATATCAGATATTTAATGAAAAATCGGTTCCTTACTTGTGTTACTAACATCAAAAATCAAAACCACAATTCTACACATCTTAAACTTTGTAAAAATCTTTCACAAGACAAATATATGGAGATCTGAAATTACTTAATGGGGTCCATTCAAAACCTGTTTTTTCCATCATTTATTGGCAAATTAAGAGAAATCCTGTCATGATTATACAACACTACTGAATTTGAAGGCAATTGTCCAACATTAAAAAATAAAATACATGAATTAATAAATAGATCAAAATCCAAACCAAAACTCTGGATCAAAATGACTCCTAAATTTTTTTTTTTTTTTTTTTTTTTTTTTTTGGACAAGGAAGAGGTGAGATTTGAACTCAGATATAGTCTTTACAAGTAGGCCCCAATATTTCTAAATTGGCCTAGATCAAGATGCCCCTGGAACTTTGGGTTATTTGCTATTCAGATATTAATATTTATTTTTATTTAGGGTTAAAATGTTTATTAAATGTGTCAGATTTATCAGTGGTCTTCCATTAGGATCCTGTTATGTATGATGAGCCTTTTTCAGGTAACCACTTAAGTGGGTGCTGGAAGTCAGTGAGATGTATGTATGTTCTGAAGTGGTTTCCTGAATCTGTGCCTGGTACTGAAAAAAACTGGAAAGCAGCAGGAGTAAAGGTAAACTCAGATGAATCTTATTATCCATCCACAGCCAAAAGATGATCAGTGTGTGTTTATTTTTGTTAGTATTGCCTAAGTATTTAAGAAATAGAGTAACTCATGAGGAGAATCCATATTAATAATTGCTCAAGTATTCTCCCAGTAGCGAGTGGCCTCATCAGATTCCAGAAAAGCCACTCGCCATAAGCTGCTGTCCTGCACACTTGTGGCACAGTTGAAAACTAGAAAAGAATTTGCTACAATGTATCACCCATGAACTTGAATAGGAACATTGAAACTTACATGGAATGTAGTTTAGCACATATGAACATACTGAGGCAAAATTAACTCTTTTCTTATTAAATTCACACACTATAAAAAGCACACATCTAAGAACTGCAATGAATATTGTTGAATTCCCCTCCCCTGGATGTTTCAAAAAAAGGACAAAGTCTCCTCACATGGGGCTTATACATAGAACAGGAGTTGTACAGGAAGGGTCTACTCCCATTACATTGAATTTTTATACCATGTTTTTTAAATAAAGAAATATAAATGGTTAAGGAGAGGCACCACTTTCTCTGCTTGAAGAGCACTGTAGTCCCTAGGTCTTTCAATCTGCTGTCGGAATAAACCCATGACTTAGACTGGGGTAGTCAATCATTTTTTGTCAAGGTCCAAATTTCTTGATCAAGGTATAGTAAAGGTCCAGACTCCAGAGAACATAACAGTAATAAAAAAAAATGATGATACTAAATAAGTAAATAAAAAGATTTCTGGGTCCATTCAAAAGCATCTGATGGTCCGGGTTTGGTCCATGGTCTGCCTATTGACTACCCCTGACTTAGGCTATGTAATATATTCATATCTGGCTAGGAAATCATAAACCAGGTCTGAGTTTGGGGTGAGGGGGCAAACTATGGCATTCCACAGGTTTTCCACTGGACAATAGATCATTTTTTGTAGTGGAAAATGGAAGGATTTTTCACTCAGACTGTCCTATTTCAGAAAATGTTCTGACATATGCATTGTCTATAACTACTACCATTTAAAGCTTAGCCCTAAATTTCCTGACTTTTATCAATTTCTCCAGACATTCTTTGCATGTGCATTTCCAGCAATTCTTCAATGCACTGTTTTCATTTGCATAGTTCTCTGTGCTAATAGAACAAGTATTCAGCCAAGCTTTAAACTGCATATTAGTTCTCCTTAAAATATGCATCATTCCCTCACAGTAGCCCATTAAGCACAGTAAAATCCATATTTGCCTGACAGATGGTAACATTCCTTTGGAATCGTTCTATTCTGTCCTGCCAATGCACTTACCACGCTCAGGTTGATCCAAGCAATAAAAACCCTTACGAGGGAAATGTGTTGCTAGTCTCAGA
>NW_020664499.1:691329-692165 GCF_002925995.2 Terrapene triunguis
CCCACCACAGTTTGGGAATCCCATTGCAGCAAAGCCATCCACTATGGTCTGCACGTTTCCCAGAGTCACTACCCTTGATATCACCAGGTCTCTCATTGCCCTGGCAACTTGGATCACAGCAGCCCCCACAGTAGATTTGCCCACTCCAAATTGATTCCCGACTGACCGGTAGCTGTCTGGCGTTGCAAGCTTCCACAGGGCTATCGCCACTCGCTTCTCCACTGTGAGGGCTGCTCTCATCCTGGTATTCTGGCGCTTCAGGGCAGGGGAAAGCAAGTCACAAAGTTCCATGAAAGTGCCCTTACGCATGCGAAAGTTTCGCAGCCACTGGGCATCGTCCCAGACCTGCAACACGATGCGGTCCCACCACTCTGTGCTTGTTTCCCGGGCCCAGAATCGGCGGTCCACGGCATGAACCTGCCCCAGTAACACCAAGATTTCCACATTGCTGGGGCCTGTGCCTTGTGAGAGGTCCATGTCAATTTCCTCATCACTATCGTCGCCGCGCTGCAATCGCCTCCTCCTCAGCTGGTCCTGGTTTGGCTTTGGCATGTCCAGGAGGCTCTGCATGTTTTCCAGGACAATGCGCGTGGTGTTCATAGTGCTCAGAATTGCCGCGGTGATCTGAGCGGGCTCCATGATCCCAGTGCTGGCTATGGCGTCTGGTCTGAAAAAAAGCGCGAAAGTAGTATCTGACGGACCAGGGGAAGAAGGGAGGGAGGGAGAGAGGGAGGGAGGGGCGAGTGACACCGCGTACAGGTACAGGGAATTAAAATCAAGAAAGGTGGCTTTGCATCAGGGAGAAACACAAACAACTGTCACACAGAATGCCCCCC
>NW_020664499.1:692175-726136 GCF_002925995.2 Terrapene triunguis
CTCGCGGCACTGCTTTGCATCATCCGGGCATTGCGATCTCAACCCATAATTCCAATGGGCGCCGGAGGCTCCGGGAACTGTGGGATAGGTACCATAGTGCAATGCGCCGGAAGACGACGCTAGCCTCGGTACTGTGGACGCGGTCCGCCGACTTCATGCACTTAGAGCATTTTAGGTGGGGACACACACAATCGGCTGCATACAACCGGTTTCTATAAAACCGGCTTCTATAAATCCGACCTAATTCTGTAGTGTAGACATAGCCTAAGAGTGGCTTATTTCTATTTAATCTAAGCCTGTTCCTAAATGATTAGATCTATTCTGGTTTATCTTTAAACAGGTATGGAAGTGTCCACACAGCCTTTTGTAGCTGTTGAACTAGTTCAGTTTAAAAAACACACCTTAAGTTAAACAGGTGCAGCTTTCACAGACATACCATGGACAAGCCAAGACAAATGATTATGCTTTTAAGTGAATAAAAGGTGTCCCCTTACACTGCTTGGAACCAATACCTCACAAAGAACTCTGAACGCCATCTCCTTGTTTTAATAATCCCTGCCACATGAAATAAGAAAGACTTTGTTCAGGTACTTATCTTTACCCATAGGGAATGATTCTACCTTACCTGATGAAAAAGTCGCTTCTTTTTGCCAATTTCATCCAGAGGAAAAGCTGGCTGTGGAAGCAATCAGTAACTACCTCACAACCACTGTGATCAGCCAGCCCAAGCCTCATTAATGCAAATAGCTACAGGTGTGGTAATAAGCAGTCAATGGGAGTGGGGGTCCAGGGAGTGCAGGCTGAATCAGGGCCCAGGGAGTGCAGGCTGAATCGGGATTTCTTCTCACAGCTTTACACAGGCATCTCATTAGCAGGGCTCCTACTTCCCAAAAAGGAGGTCCTGCTCTAAGGAAGCAACCCCACTTGACATGAGGCACCCATGTAACACTGGGAGAGGAAGACATAGATTCTGCCTGCATGCCAGGGATCAGATCCTCAGCTGGTATAAATTAGTGTAAAACCAATGAACTCAATGAAGTTGTGCTGCTTTATACTAGCTGACGATCTGCCCCAGGATTCTGGAAAGCTGAAACCCATGGTTATTTTCCTTTTACTACGAAAGGTTTTATTTTGTGCTCCTCCAATCAATCTCTCTTCTCCATGTACCAAGCTCACTCCATTGGTGACAAGGGGCTTACTACCTTCATGCTACCAATACATTTCTTAAAACAAAAGTCTATGTTATGGATCACACTCAGTGGAGGACTGTGTAGCTCACTGCAATACATACTGATTCATTCACAAGGGGAAGCACATTATCCTATTATCATTGGTGATAACATTTTAACAACTTTAAAAAAAAAACACCCAGAATCCTTAAGACAAGACATATAATTTGAGAGTGGTCAGGCCTGGCTATCTTACAATTTAAACTATTCACATATGGTTTCATGATTAATGTTATCTTTGCTGTGTTTTATCACTGACTTTCTTCTCCCACAAGTAGAATTATATTACTGGTTAATCTCTATTTAAGATATTAGGATTGATAAGGGAACTCAATGTCCTTTTACCAAAAATACCTCAAACCAGCTATCACTAAAATAGACTAGACAAGGGCATTTTCTCATTCACACAGTCTGTATCATTGGATGATAGATTGCATTTATGCTGAATTATTTTAAATCTATTTGAAGCATCGTCTTTTGTTGCTAGAGATCTCACAAAACACAAAGTTGTTTGTACTGTTGCTGTAGCCATGTTGGTACCAGTATATTAGAGAGGCAAGGTAGTCTAGGTAATCTCTTTTATTGGACCAACTTTGGTTGGTGACAGATAGCTTTTGAGCTACACAGAGCTCTTCTTCAGGTCTCAAGAAGAGGAAGAGTTGTGTAGCTCAAAAGCTTGTCTCATTCACCAGCCAAAGTTGAACCAATAAAAGACATTACCTATCCCACCTTGTCTCTTTAAAACAAGAAGTTTTTTTTTTAAATGTTACTCCAAAGTAAATTATACAGCATGGGGACCAAGGAACCAGAGTCTAGACTGGTGTCAATATAAGCAGGGTTTGGGTTTTTATTAAATATATATATTTTTCAAGGCCTCTTCTCTCCCACCGCCTTCTCCAAGTCTATGTTAATTTAAAAGTAGCAACTCAGATACCCCATTTGTTGAATACAGACAAATGGAAACATTGGAGAGGAATGTCCTTTAAAAGGGATAAAGCTCTCTTAGGACAAACTGCAGATACACATATCAATATTTTTCAGTGCTAGGTTCTTTGGTTATGATTATATTAGTCATAACATGCACAGAACTCTCATCAGAGCAATTTAACCTGTTTACTTTGTAGGAAAAAATAAAACTAGGCAGACAATTATATTAAAATGCTTTAGCAGGAGTTGCATATGCAAATAACTACAAGATCAGGTGGTAATTATGGATAAGAAAAGATCAGTAGAAGTGAAGATTCTCTGTAAACTAGAGCTTGGCAAGCAATAAAAAAAAAACTTATGAAAATATGTTTGAATTTGTAAATTAGTACTTTTGATGTGTTTACACTACTTTCATGTTGGCTTTCCATACAGTTTTCAACTGAGTTTTATTAACATCAACACTCTCACAGACGAATTTTAAGTTTGCATATTCAAATACTCCCTGAAATCAATTTTGTAACTTGCTTCACATTTGAAATCTGATGAGTTACGCTCTTCCATTCAAAGAACAGAAACAATATCATGCCCTTCATTCATGTGACCAGTCTCAACTAAATAGCAGAGCTTGTTGGAAAGCTCTAGAGTTGGAAAGTTGAAATTTACTTGTGGGCATACTCAAAATGGAAAAAGTATAACAAATTGAATTGTCACGTTATTCATTCAGCTTTAGTGTAATATAAGTCTGAACATTCTGCATATTATAAATAGGAAGATGAAGCAATTATTTGTTGGCTTATTAAATGTTTGTGAATCTTTATTCAGTAGTGATGAGTTTTACTACATAACTAGTATTGGATTTTAATAGCTTCAGAGATATTTCTATGCACCACTCCATAGAAAACATGCCATTCCTCTCCATGATGCCTCAGTCTCTGCATTACTCAGCTAAGGAAAGAGCCCTGGTAAGTTAATTAGACTCAACACTTTAAGGTTAGTGGGATTCTTAATAGGCTTAACCCTTTACCTTCCTTCTATAATCTTCATTTAGATTTGTTTTGCACTACTGATCTGACCCAGGTTGTTTACAGTCAACTGAAGGACTGCCCAAGTCAAGGAGAAAAGACAATAAACTAGGGTGAAAAGAAGACTTCAATACAAAGCTGGAAAGCATTACTTCTATTTGTTCTCTGAAACCTCTAATTTCCATATATAAGACAATGAGCCTTTCTAGTGCTAGATCAGAGGTGTACAGACATATTGGATTTTTTAAATTCACTTAGAGAATGAAAAACATTCCAACTGCTATTTTTAAAATATTTGCCACAGGTGAGAAAATTTGTATAGTTTGATGTATTAGTGATGAAGCATAAATTATACTGACAAAACTTAAAAAAGACTAAATAGAATAAAGGCTATAAAATAGAGATAGAAGAAATTGGTGATGGTGGAAATTGTGAAAAAAATTCAAAATAAAAAATGAATAGCTCTCTTTTCCTTCCACATTTCACTTCAGTTTTACAATGAAAAATTTAAAATCATAATGAACGGTAGTTTTGTTTTTAAAAAAGTGCATGATTTTCGTTTACTTCCCTCTGACTTTTTCATTTATAGTGTTAAGAGTATGTTATTACTGCTGCAAGTAGTTGGTTAAACACCATGATTATAAAGTTCTGTTGATTTTTTGGACTCTAATGCAATTAACCATATATTAAAACATCTTTCATTTATTAATCCTTTATAAACGGAACCTTAATACAGTACAAAATGTGACCAAAAGAAAGTTGCTATGACTTTAAATAAAATCAATGTAAGAAATACATAGGTTCCCAAATGATCTTAGTTTCATGTTAGAGTAGATTATGCATGTATCCCACAATTCTACAAATAAATGAAATTTAAAGCAACTGAAAACTAAGAATATTTAAGAATATTTACTCAGAGGCAGTCAATTCAAAACTTCCTTACCCTACACCTGATTCTATTACCTCTCGCTGATCTATATTTAAATAGCTTTTGCATGTTTGTTTTAAAATGCACATTCTAAAAATACTCAGTTCCAAGCACCCACATCCATTTCTATGAAGTACCTAATCTCAAAATGAGGAAACTAACTCAATCCAGTTCTACCATAAAGAACATTTTCATATTCCCTATGCACATAGATGGTCCTTAAAAGAAAGGTTGCAACTGACTTTTGTGCTGTTTCAAGAATTTAGTATTTCTAAAACAGCATGTTAATATTTCTAGTCAAACATCAGCACACCTAGTACCCAAACACTAAAGTCCAAACATCTTGACACCTCAAGGAAAAGGGACAAACAGTGCATTTGACAAACCTGTGCATGTATCCTGAGCACTGAATTTGGGCAGATGTGTCTTATTAAGCCTGGATCCTAAAGCATAGTGTTTCCATTTTCTTTATAAAGATCCAACAAAAGTCAGGGGACTACTTTAGTTACAGAATAATCATCAGAGAGGACACTCACCTGAGAGATTATTCCTAGACAGTGGTTTCCAAGGAAGGCAAATTCACCTTCCCCACAATCAACAATGGACTCTAGTTACTACAGGTTTCAGTGATAGCCAAGTTACTATGTATCAGCAAAAAAAACGAGGAGTCCTTGTGGCACCTTAGAGACTAACAAATTAATTTGGGCATAAGTTTTCATGGGCTAGAACCCATCTGATGAAGTGCATTCTAGCCCACGAAAACTTATGCCCAAATAAATTTGTTAGTCTCTAAGGTGCCACAAAGGACTCCTCGTTTTTTTCTAGTTACTACAGCTATTAATCTGGTGTCTTTCATTGGCACTGCAGTCACTTAAAACATTATCCTTTTTTCTGAGCAGTATACAATGCAGGATCACTTAAAACATTGTCCCTTTTTTTGAGCAGTATACAATGCAGGATCAGGGCCTCCCCTCTCTTAAATCCATGTTTCATTTCTTTTGTAAAGTCACATATTTGGCATACTACAGGGGTTTAGAGTGCTATCACTTTGTCTGCCTCTCTAGTTTAAACATCTCGTAACCATCCTTTAAAATGTAACTTGTGGAAGGTGTGACGTTATGAGTGTGACATAATATCTCATTGAAAGATGACAGGGCCAGAAAGAGTTAATTAACTCACCGACTGACCTGACCCATGGGTGAACTTTAGAGACTGGCTAGGAAGATAGGTAAATGAATAGAGCTTTGAAATGCAAGTCTGCATTGTTAGAGATCTCAAGGGTAGATGTTTGCTCAGGTCTTGTGATGTAAGCAAACAAGTCTTGTCTATTGCTATAACTTTAATTCAAAGATCAAAAAAGAAATATTAACATTTATGATAATACTTGAGTGAAATAGTATTATTGTCTATCTCTCTCTTTGAAGGTTGTGGTAACCTGTATCTGAACTGTTTAATGGATAAATTACCCTTTGCTAATTGCCAGGATGTTTGGAAGGAGAATTAAGCCTATTGTTTTCTCAGGCCCAAAGGCTGCTGGAAATGTATAAGAACCCTGGGACATGATCCTACTTCATCTCAGATCTGCTTTGGGTTTCAAGAGGGGGAAACCTTAAGCCATAAGGATTGAGATCCCCAGTCATTGACTGGAGCCACCCTGAATATGGATATTGGACTATAAGCTATGGTCTATTTCTAAAAGGACTTTTGGCAACTACAAGATTACCTCTGCTATGTATCTGAACCTCAAGAATTGAATTCAAATCTGTATGTATATTGATCTTTTAACCAACACTCTCTCTCTTTTCTTTTTAATAAATTTTAGCTTAGTTAATAAGAATTGACTATAGTGTGTATTTTGGGTAAGATCTAAGTTATAATTGAACCTGAGTATGTGGCTGATCCTTTGGGATTGGAAGAATCTTTTATTTTATATGATGAGATAAGATTTTCAGTAATCATCATCATATCTGACAGGTGTGTCTGGATGGAGGCCTGAGGCTGGGTACTCTAAGGGAACTGCGTTGTTTGGACTTCTAAGTAACCAGTGAGGTACTATAGAAGCTGTTTGGTGCTGGCTTGGTAAATCTAAGTATTGGAATAACCACCAGCTTTTGGGGTTTGTCTGCCCTGTTTTGTTTGCAGTTCACCCTGATTGAGTGACCTCAGCTGGCTCCCACGGGCAGCACCGTCACAGAAGGGTCTTCTGTGTTTGCCACAATAGGCCAGAGAACATAGTAACAGCTATCTAATACTCCACTGAGAAGCTTAAAACATCAGAACCTGAACCCACATATCCTTTTCATGGGGAACTTTCATTGATTTCAGTTTTAAGACCCCAATCCTGCCAACTGAATCACTTATGCCTGCTCAGAACTAGATTGAAGTTAATTGAAACTGCACGTAACTCATTGCAATATTGGAGCCTTAATAAATTTGTTAATCTCAACCTGTGGAGAGAGAGGGATATCTTAGACATGAACACTATCTCAAGTAATTTATTTTTTTTTTTACTATTTTCACTCTAAAAACTCTCAAGGTCCCGGGTAGTGCCAGAGAAGAAAGTTGCTTTAGACTCTGGACTTCACAATGAGTTCTAGCCTTTGAGAGTTTTGTATTGAGTTAGGAGATTAAAAAACCCTACTTTCCTATTTACCGAAGCTGGGCTGCCAAACTACTGTAAAATTAAACAGGTTCCTGAGCATAAATATAAATAAAACCCATGTCTTTTACTATAGACTATCATCAAGCCTAGAGTATTTGTGGTCAAGTGCTACATAGGGAGACAGGAAATCTTGATAATATCACATCAGAGTTTCTCTATTACCTCTGCTTAAGTCACTTAGGGCCAAAGGATCCATGTTTCAGAGGTTCAGAACACCACAAACTGCAACTGAAATAAATAGGAGCCACTCCCTTAAACATTCTCTGACCTCAGAGTCAAACTAGGTTCTCCCCTCCTAATTCACCTCTTCAGTCACACCTGTGCAGCCCCATTGTCTGTGGCTTCTTGGCACAGATGTATGTGATTAGAAGAATTCCATGCATGATGCAAGAGGAGAACTAGAATATAAAGCTCCCTCTCCCACTTTCTGTTGGCTGTTCAGGGCTAACAAATAAAAACAAAATATCTAATGTGAGCAGATATGTCTCTGAAAAGTGAGCATGTAAAAAATTGCCCCTTCTTACCTGACAAATCTGTTCTTTGTATGTGTTCAGAGTGGAACTGCACTTCAGAGGGTAGAAAAAGCTTAGCTGTTTTGAGATCACAAAATGCAGCAACTATCCACACACTCTAAATGTGCAAAATCCACTGCCAGGAGTCACAGGTATCAGGACAGACAATTTTGGTTAAAGTGGGCCAGCTACTCAGTCTCTGATTTACCCAGGTACATCCATAACAGGTTTAAAAATGCCACAGCAATAGCTACAGTGGAATTTAATAGATTTTCATATTTGAAAATTATGACTGTTTTTTCCATCTTCTGGATAAGGTCAAATCAATCAAGAGTCATATTTCTCTGAAAGAGCAGCTAGCCTATCATGCAATATACTGTATCACTGCAATCAGAGCACAGGTGTATGATTCTATCATCATTCTCAGAACATTTGCTTAATGTAAAAACCACTCAAGTTGTTCAATGAACTCAAGGAAATGGAGTATCTTGGGATCTCACGTTATAATGAAAATGAATGTCCCAGTATTGGTTTACTAGTTTAATCCACAGTAGAACACCGATATGCAACTAGACAGAGATGTAATGCAATTTTGAGAAGGGTAAATCCATCTGGAACTTTACACTTCACTATGAATTATGCATGATCACTGCATTTTACTGTATTTCAACAAGATTGTTATGCAAAATACTAGGAAGTCATAAAAAAAATTATTATACATAGCATGAAGTTCATAAGCTGAATCCCTGTTGTAGAACTCCATCAGGTTTTAGAGGCATTAAAATGCTGAAAGCAAAGCAGTATGCTTCACTGCCACTCCCTGACCAGCAGGGCCGGCTCCAGCTTTTCTGCCACCCCAAGCAGCCAAAAAAAAAAAAAAAAAAAAAGAGTGGCGGCACTTCGGCGGCAGCTCAACTGGGCTGCTTCTTCTGCGGCAGTTCGGCGGCGGGTCCTCCCTCTCCTCCTCTTCGGCGGCAGCTCAAAGAGGAAGAGAGGGAATGAGGGACCCGCTGCCAAATTTCCGCCGAAGACCTGGCCGTGCTGCCCTGATACCGGATGGATTGCCGCCCCTTTGAATTGGCTGCCCCAACACCTGCTTGCTACACTGGTGCCTGGAGCCGGCCCTGCATACCAGCAACTAGTAGACCCCAACCTCTCTGCTTCTCCTTGTCACGCTTCAGCAGTGCCCATCCCTTGGGAAGCTGAAATGCCTTCTGCTCCTAGCTTGAGAGCCAAGAAGAGCACTTCATAGTGCCTAGAGCTTGACTGTGAGCCAAAGGCCAGTAGCAAACAGAAAGGTGCCACAGTCCATAAGAACGAGTGATTAAAGGGAGAGAAGGGGAAAACTGAGGAGTGAGAGAGAAGGGGGAGGTGGGCGAGATGGGAAAGCAGGTAAAGAAGGAGAGCATGATGGAGAAAGACACCCTACCTTGAGGTACAACTCTCTATAACCTCTTTTGTCTCTCAAACTGCTGTGTTTCTAGAATTCCCTGTATTTGCCCAGAGCCTGAGTTGAATTTAGCCCTGCCATTTTACTCCACCAGATACACCTGTGAGGTGGTCCAAGGGTACATCTACACAGCAAAAAAAAAAAAAAAGGACAGTGAGTCTTAGAGCCCAGGGTAACTGACTCGGGGTCACAGGGCTGGCACTGTGGGAGACAAAATAGCAGTGTAGATATTCTGGCACAGGCTACAGCCTGGGCTCTGAGACTCTCCTCCCTCACCAGGTTTCACAGGCTGGGCTCTGGCCCAAGTCCAAACATTTGCTGTTTTTAGCCCTGAAGTGCAGCTCCATGAGCCCGAGTCAGTCAACCTGACTGCTGAAACTTGCTGCCACAGGCTTGTTTTTGCTGTGTAGATGTACCCTGAGAGGGAATTAACTGACTGCTACCAGCAAGCAGAGCCTCTGGACCTTGCCACAGCCCTTTGTAATACAATGTGAGGCCTATAACCTGCTGTTTTGTAAGGCAGGTAAATACGTTCCTCATTCCCTCTGCCAGCAGTGATCTTCCAAGTGTATTTCCTTTTGTTAGGGCTTGGCAAGACTGGAGCTTATTGTCTGATCCTAATTGAGTCTTCTGCAAACACACAAAGTGTGGACTTTTCTGAGCTTAGCTCTGAACTGGGAAAATAATAAAAGGTTTGTTAAAACAGAATCCTGCATGCATTAACTGTGCAACAAAGCCCAGACTCAAAGGGAGGAGCGTCTTTTCAAGAGCTCCAAATGCTGACTGCCAATAACTAAGGCATTTAACTTTGTAGTTATCCTTGTGACCAAAAAGGCTACTTTCATCAAGATTCACCCAACTGGCTTAAATACCAATGGTGATTTCCTAAATCACTTGTCTAGAGTCCTTGACAACTGAAATTTCTGCTACTTGCACCCTCATGCTACCAATCTTAATTACCTCCGTAATAAAAGTATCATGGAGGTTCACCAGAGTAACTGTTGATCAGATATTAAACTTCCTCCAGGACATGGCAAATGGAATGACAGACAAATCAAATGAATAACAACAAATGGGAATAACTGACTAGGTGGTAGTAACTCACAAATTGAATATAAATCAGCAATTGTGAAAAGGCCACAATGATTCTGGGGTGTTTTAACAGGAGTTGTATGCAAGACACGGGAGGTAATTGGCCTGCTTTATTGGGCACTGGTGAGACCTAAGCTGGAGTACTGTGTCTAGTCCTAGTGCCACACTTTAGGAAAGATGTGGACAAATTGGAGAAAGGCCAGAGGAGAGCAACAAAGAGGTCAGGTTTTTCTAAACCTTTTATCATATGAGTAAAAGTCAAAAAAATGTGGGCATGTTTAGTCTTGTGAAATGAAGTTGTGGTGTAGTGAGACCTGATCACAGTCTTCAAATATGTTAAGGGCTGTTATAAAGAGGATGGTGATCAATTGTTCTCCACATCTACTGATGGTAGGACAAGAAATAACCAGCTTAGTCTGCAGTAAGGAAGATTTAGGATAGATATTAGGAAAAACTTTCTAATTATAACGATAGTTAAGATCTAGAACAGGCTTCCAAGGGAGGCTGTGGACTCCCCATCACTGGAGATTTTTAAAAACAGGGTGGACAAACATCTGTTAGGGATGATCTAGGTTTACTTAGTCCTGCCCCAGCACAGAGGGCTGGACTTGATGACTTCTCAAGGTCCCTTCCAGCCCTACATTTTTATGATTCTATGAATATATTCTGGGTATTTCCTTCTTTTTTGCCCGAAGTTGTGCAATCTGTGTGGGGGAAAACCTTCCATTAAGAACCGGCACTGTTGATTCTGCAGTCCAAGAGTCTGAGGTTTGCCAGATGAGATTTATTTTTGTTTTAAATGATCTGGGCCCAGATTTTTAAAGGTATTTCAATGGGAGTTAGATGCCAAAATATTTTTAAAAATTGGGGTCCAGGTCTTTTTTGGTAGCTTGCAGACTCTGGCGAGTCAAGGCCAAAATGGCATCACTACATCACAATGAACAACACTGATTTAATAAGCAGATCAAATAAAAATTGCCAAGAAGTAAAGAAGACAAATGGTCTTTGTGGTTAAGGCACTAGACTGAGACTCAAGAGATTTTGGTTCAATCCCCATCCCTGCTGCAGACTTCCTGTGTGATCTTGGGCAAGTCACTTAGTCTCTCTGTGCTTCTGTGTCATGTGTGCCATCTGTAAAATGCAGATAATAGTATCTATCTCACTGGAGTGTTGCAAGGATAAATTCATCCATGTTTGTGAGGTGCAGACACAATATATATACCATTATTTCTACTCAATTATCTTAATAAGACAACATCCTACATGCAGTATACAGGTCAACAAAAGGGAAGCATGTGCAGTTAGGAACAGGAGCAGCCAAAGCAGAGACTGGCGGGGAGGGGATAAAATAGGGCCCAGCCATGGCCACTGTCCTGCCTAGCATCTCCTAGACATAGAACTGTGCAGAGTTGATTCTCTCACTCACTCACACTCACACACACATGGCACTAGAACTCAGGCAATGGTTGCCTTTCCCATCCCTACAATATGGCCTTGGGAAGACCTGCAGAGAGCAGCCAGGAGAAGCAGGAGCAGCCAGAGCAGGGATCTCTGGACAGTCCAGTCAAAACTGTAGCCTGTTCTGACCACCTTTGCCCTGTGCTGATTGGCTGTTTGATCCAACCGCTCCTCTGCAGTTATCCCACCTCCCGCTTCACACACAGTCTCTTCATCTCAACAGCACTCCACACCTGCTCTACTTACCTTCTTTGTCTCCCCACCCCCACTTCCTTTCCTTTTCCCTTCCATCTAACTGACCCCCTCTCCTAACTAAACTTACTCAAATAAAAAATCAGGGAAGTAACACAATTCTTGTCACCACCACATTGTTCAGTCTGCTTGTGTTCTCCCCTTCCCCTGTGTGTCTGGTCAATTTAGACACCATTATCTCATTGGTGCATTGTACTCTCGCCATCTGTCTGCATCCTTCAGTTGTCACTTGTCTTATATGTAGATTGGAAGCTCTGTAGGGCAGGGCCCATCTCTTTGTTCTGTGTTTGTACAGTCCCTAGCACAATGGGGTCCTGTTCTATGACTGGGGTTCCTAGGAACTGCTGCAATACAAACAACAACATGTAAATGGACAGCACACCTTAGAACCAATGATATTTAGTTCATGGTTCTCAACCTTTTCTCTCTGCCCCAAGCATTTGTTGCACTGATGCTTCTCCACTAGTGGCGATGAGTTCTAGGATCTCACTATGACTCAAGCAGCTGCTTGACGCATATTGTAAAGGTTGCTGGAGTAATATCACTGTAATCCTGAAATACTGGAATCCAGCAGCAAATAGGCCAGTCCTATGCCAGCTTTTAAACAGGGGAAGGGAGATCTAGTCATCTTGACCCCAGAGCAATGGAGGGCACAAAGGTAAACAGACAAGTCGGTCACAGACACTCAACAAAACAGTGTGGGATAGCAGTTGGAGAACAGCAAGTGCACTGCAGCATTGCCTGTACACAAACTATAGATCACACTAACTCAATTTTCAGCAAACTAAGTATATTTTAGGAGAGGACTCCAGGGTTCACAGTAAATGCACTTGGTGTGCTCTTAGGAACTGAATAGTAACTTATGCCACAAGATATCCCACTGGTTTTCTTGAAAATACCAAACGTGAGGAAGAGGGCCAGAATCTGCCCTGAAGTGGACATTAGAAGTCCAAAGAGTTCGCAGATGCTTTCAACAGAACAAACAGCTATAACAATGACTGTAACTTGGGTTTAATTTAAATGGCCATTTAGAAAAATATTACAAAGTGGTTTTAAATTAAGTATGAATGGTTGGGAAAGTTTTGGTCTAAATAAGTGATTGATAATCATTACCTGAGATGAGTTTTCAATCAATGAATATCTTTTTGAACAATTATTATTTAAATTTCTAACTTCAGAATTATTTTTATTAACGTGTCCCACAGACTGTCAAAAAGCTTGAATGGAATTGAACAGGCTCCTGTATTAAAGGCATGTGGATATTAAAACCATTTTCCAGTATAAGGAACAAAAGTAGCGTCTTTGCTTTGAGACAGGTGTATATATTGTGGTCATTAGATTTTGCTACTTCATGATAATGTTTTAATAGTGCATATTCCAATTCACTTTTCAGTTTTATTCCCAGCGTATTGCTATTTTACTATTTCCTATAACTTTAAATTAACGTTTTTTTTTAAAAAAAAACACAAGGACTCTGATACTATTTCTTTAATGAAAGTTAAACAAGTTCATAAGAGAAATATTAAATAATGCATTCCATATTCTTACCTGTCCGTGTACTGTATTTGTGCTCAGACTGCCTTGAAAATTCTTTGACTGATAGCGAGGGAACAAACCTTCTCCTAATGTCTTAATTAGGAAGTAGGTGACTTGCCAGCCACCCAACCCATTCCCAAGGTAGGTCTTCACTGCAGTTAATCCAGGCGATTGCCACTTCAATTAGCCATGCTCAAGCACAAGATCAGATACTTCAAAACCACACTGAAGTTGCTGCGTTCACACTGATACTACATTCACTTGTGAGAGGCATTGGGGGTAGGCGGAGGGGAAGGAAGAACATCCCATGGTTCTTCATGCTGCACCAACCTGTGCCACTTTATGAATTTTTTCCCCAGGGTATTGTGGGAGAATTTGTCTGTCCTTTCTGGGCACCTGTGCAGAAATGTTCTTAGCCCTCCAACTCTAAACTGCTACCAGGTTGGCACACACTAGTTTCTGTCTAAAGCCTCCATTCCAATTGGTGGCAAGAAATCCAACTCAGGACAATAGCCCCTTTTTATTGCTGGCATTGAGACTCATTTTGGCAACAGGAGGCAGATACAGGACATGAGACATTAAGGAGGGCATTCTGGCAGTGGCTTGTCACCCGGAAAAGGCAGTGGTGTACCTTGCTTAGACAATATCATAGGCTGCATGCAGACAGTGAGCAGTGGAGACCTCAGCTAACGCAGGTTAGTGGAAGCTGTAAGAATTCACCTACGCTGACTTGCCATTCTGGAACAGGACCCCAAGTGGAATGGTGGGACTACCTCATCATGCAGACTGAGATGACTAGCTGTGCACCCAGCATTTCCACATGAGGAAGGCCATCTTCCTGGAGCTATGTGGAGAACTTGTCCTGGCCCTTCAGCTGCAGGACATGCAGCTGAGAAATGGGTTGCTACCATCTAGAAACTGGTTGTACAGACAGCTCCAGGTCAGTGGCTAACCAGTTTGGCACTGGCAAGTCAACTGACAGTTCTGTGGTAATGGATGTTTGCATGAGAGTTATTGCCATGGCTTACCCACACATGGTGACAATTTCCACAAAATAGCAGCAGGCTTTGAGGAAATAACACTAGCACAATTCAAGCCCATGTATGGCACTCATGCCCACCCCCAAAATGCACATGATGAGGGTTTAAATGCCAAACCAGTATATTTTCACTGCAAGTTACCTACCATTGCTGAAAAAGGGAGTAGGTAAATGGCAAGAAAAATATAGCAGTGGGGAATTGTGGGAAGACACTGGATGACTAGCAGTACCCAAGTTGATAAGCCTGTATCCACACTGCAAAGTGTAAGCAGTACACGGGCTTTAGCCTATAGCTGGAGGCAGACCAGCTAATCTGGGCTGAACACACCAAAGTCTAGTCAGAAATTTGTTTATTGATTGTAACCATGTTAGGGACAACACCTAAATTAGAGCCTGGGTAAACTCCGCAGTGAAGAACTGCCCCAAGAACCTGCCCGACACATACACCAAGTGGACTGGATTGACTCCTTGAATCCAACCCAGTGAAGCAAAAGCAGAAGAGCTACAGCCAAAATTCATTATTTGGAAGTTGGTACTTCCACCAATGAGTGTGGTCACTGCATTTTAGGGCTTAATTGTCTCCAATGTACAGATAAGAAATCCCAAGTTTAATACCAGAGGCATTGGTATCAACTCCAGAGACACTCAAGAGCTTTGTACTTAAAACAGGACCAAACTCCCTCCATTTCACATGTCAATGATTACATGTAATCTTAAAAATTTGGTACAACATCAGACAATTTTCCAGGCAATATTTTCAGAGAATTTTTTCTTTGTTTTGCCAGAGGGCAATGCTTCCTTTTTGAAGAGTTGTCCTGTAGTAAGATTACCTTGGGGTTCCTATAGCTGAACTAACAGTCCCCACAAACCTCTCTCTCTCTCTCTCTCATGGACACAAACTTACTTCTCAGCTCAAGACCACATTTGAACTATGAGAAATAGCTCTTCCCCTCATTTGATATAACTGAAATGAAGCAAACTAAGATTATCTGACATTCCTGAGTTCTGTCAGCTTCTACTTACAAAGCAAAACACAACATTGCCAGTTTGCCTAGCGCTCTGAGGGGCTGATGGATGTGAAGGGTGAGGGTGGAAGGGCTGGGGGCTGTTTATGTGGTGATAATGGTGGGGACGTGGATTGGGTTGGAGCTTAGCACCTCTGCACCATGTCAACAAGACTTGAAGGGCTCACCCCAGTGCTGTGGCCTCATTTCATGCACCAATGTCAGGGATAATGGTGTTTCTGCAGATAGAGGGCTCCCTACTGGACTGCCAAGGAAGCCAAGGCAGCAATGCCAGGTTGAGCCCTTCAGAAGCTGATTTAATCAGTAAAGGAAGAAAAAGTAAGTAGAAAAGACCTCAGATCTGATGAACAATAAGTAATATACCAGAACACAGCAACTTTCTGCTTTGCGCCTTTCTCTGCCACCCTTAGCCACACCCAGCTCGAACTCCATTCACTCCCATGCCCTCTTCCTTCATGTCCCCATACTTCCAGCCCCTATACCTCTGCCCCTCAATTGACATGGCCTTTCTCCTGGTCACAAAGTATCGTGAAGAGGTGAGGAGGAGGAGCTTAAATGGTTGCTCCCTAGTGGCAAATTCTCAGCTGATGTAAATTGTAACCGCTGGATTAAAGACAGTAGAGCTATGCCAATTTATACCAACTCTGGATCTGCTCCATAACTTTCAGCTGTTATATTGGTAGGATCTGCACTTGCCCAACATTAACTGTAAGTTGAACTTTTTGCTGTAAAGATTATTGCTTAAGTCTGGAATGTCAACATGGGCTTATTGGTACCTATGATGTCAAACATTTTTTCCCCTTTCATAACAAAATTTCAATAGAGCAGCTTGGAAAAGTTCTAAAATGCAGAAATATTAAATTTATTCATACATCATAGCGGTAATACCAATGGTAATACATCTTGCATTACATTCTCCCCTCTTTAAAACACAATACAGTACACTGTTCTCCACAATAAGTTACATAAAAGCAAATTTTATGTACATGTAAAAAAAGATCAGTGAACAGCACTATTTTACACAGCATATTTTGCATTCAGAAGTCACATATTTTAATCTCTACTTGCCCTTAAGTGTTTGAAACTAAAACTGATTTAAAAAAAAAATCCAAAATTAGTTGATTTAGTGAGTGGTTTTCAACTAATTTCTAAATTTGTGGAGACGGCAGATGCAACTCCCCCACACTCCCCACTAAATTAGTGAATCTTAACATTCACCTGAAAATAAAGGATATTAAAAATGGTGAATCTAATCATACCATACAAAGCAACAGAAGACAAGTAACCCGCTTTTATTTAAATTGCTTGTCTTTGTACATCCTGAAATATGCAAGAGGAATTTTTTTTGGCCCGTAGCTAGGATAAGCAAATGGTACATGTCCAGCTTACTTTTGCATTGATATCAAACAATACTAACTACTCTAGAATTCCCCTTTAAGAGATTTTCATACGTCCCTTTTTCCTATAAATTCTTCTCTAATGTGAATTATATGGATAGCTGTTAATACAGTGAATTTAATTAAATTATTGCCATGAAATCAGCAACCTAATTAACATACTAATTAAGCTCTTGTGTACATTTTCCCAATGAGTTTCATGGTCATGTGTGTTTAGTTTTTATCCTGGAATGTGTAAGTATGGTATCTATCTAAAGTTACAGTGCAATGAGCAAGACAGAGTGTAACAATACTTGGCAGACAAGACAAAATATTGTCCATTAATGCAATCCTTACCTTACAATAATGCAAATATGAAAAAAAAATTATCAGAGGTGAAAAAGTGTTCGGTCATACATTCTGCTGCTATATTTGTCCATAAAGTTAATACTGTAGAACCTTTCATTGAAATAATTACTTTCAAAAGTTATCTCATCTCAGGTGCCTGAACTGGTGAGATATGTAGGTAACAGAATACCAGACAAAAGTTAAAAACTCTTCTTCACTGAAAGAGGCACTGAATTTGTAAGCTGAATTAAGGCTGTAGAATGATGCTGGTTCATTGTGAGTTTAAAGTCTTCGGACTTGCATTAAGAATCCTTTTAATCTATTGCTTCACTGTTAGTCCTATAGGCCTGTTTACGGAGATGAGTCTCAATCTCCTCCCTGAAGACCAGCATTCCAAGGTGTGAGTGAGATGCTTCATTCATGGCTTTAGACTGGATACACATGCGATACTGCTCTGGAGTCAGCTCATCAGCACAATGCTTCTCATGCCAGAGGTGAAACAGGCCTGGGACTGGGGTTCGGATCACAATAAGGTCTCCGTGCAAGTACTTTCTGTAAAGGTGAACATCCTCTCCACCCCAGCCTTTCACTTCCAAGTCAAACCCCCCTATAGTAGCACAAACAGACACATCAGAAAACATTAGTTTTGCATAATGAAAAATGAGCTTTAACATAAAAAGCCACCATTCTACCACATGCTGTAGATATTTACCACCAAAAATATCACTTAATGACACTTTTACAGCAAATACCAACAGCACATGCCATATTAGTGGAGTAACTCAAAACACACGATGCTGTTTGGCAGTGGAAACTGGCTTTCACCATGGGACATTGATTCCTGGCATCACACAGGTTATAGCAAGACTTTGAAATGGAATAATGTGGTCCATTCACATTGTGCATAAAATCGGTGACAGTTAAGGCTACGATTTTGTCAGACGTCACGGAAGTCATGGAACCCGTGACTTCCAAAGACCTCTGACTTCAGCCCCAGCGGCTGGGAGCTGCAGGGTCCCGCCATCTCCCACAGCGTCAGGGAGCTGTGTGGTACCCCCACTGCCTGAGTTAGCAGAGCCCCCAAGATCCGAGCTGCTGCAGGCAATGGGGAACCCCTGCACCTCCCTGGCCGCTGCTGCAGGGGGGCACGGGACCCCTGCAGCTCTGAGCCCCCATCGATGGTGGGGGCTCCCAGAGCTCCCAGCCACCCCACAGCTGCCCAGCCCCTTCCCATTTTATCATGGATATTTTTAGCAAAAGTCAGGGACAGATCTGCAGTGAACTTCTTTATTGCTCATGACCTGTCCCTGACTTTTACTAAAAATATCCATGACAAAAATCTTAGCCTTAGTGATAGTATCTGTGACAACTACTGCAGTTGTTCTCATGAATATGAATAATGGGTGTTTTCTAATTTTAGAAACTGCAAATAAGGTGATCAAGCATCGCGTGATAATCCAACTCTATGGACCACAAGTGCCCCAGGCACCACAGTTTGAGAAACTCTTGATTAAAAGAAGTCCATCCAGCCATGTTTCTAGCCAAAAGCATAGTAGAAGTTATGCTGATATGCAGATGAAAAAAGCTAGGATTATGTATTGTGTATCATCTAATATACCACAAAGATAAAGCAAAAGGATTGTTACTAGAAATCAGTTTGGGTTTTTTTTATATATATATTTATTTTACTTCCGTTTCAAAACAGCCTTCCTCTTGGTGTCAGCCATAATTGATTGATTGTGGTAAGTTACCTAGAAAATCTTGCACTTGCCCTCAGACGCTTTTATTTAATATATATATAATTATGTTTTGAAACTGAAGTAATCAAGCCTTGCTAAGTTCTAATGTTGAACCACAAGAGGGTGCCAGAGTATATTTCAAAACTTTAAATAATTGCAATACTCATGTCAACATTTAATACTTAAAAGTACGCTTATTAAAAGGAAAGGATAGCATTTTTAAAACACAGATTAACATGTACTACAAATTTCAAAAGCTTGGTGAATTCACTGTCAAACTAACACATTCGCAAGTAGTAAGATATTTTACTTTATGTTCTTGAACACTATTAATGTAATGCTATTGATACATAAATTGTTAAACCAAGACTTTAACAGTCTAAAACAATAAGTCAAACCTAACAAGCAGAAAGTTTGACTGGGGAACGCAGGAAATGAAATAAGATAAATTAACATTTTACCTTCTTGAAATCACAGAAGAAAATAGTAATAGATGAGCTTTTGAACTCCCCTCACCAAAATTCGCAAAAAAACACTTATGTAAATTCATCTTACCAACAGTCAGGAAATCTGTCCGATATTGACACGTCATTCCAAAGCCAAAATCCCGCCAGAAGCCAGAATCCTTTTTGTGTACCTACAATTTTAAAATGAACATTTTAGCTTTTTCCCCCTTATACAAGACAGCTTGAAGCAAATGTTGTGGCTGTGTTTCATTTGAGGAGAATCTGTATTTATCTGGTTATTTTCTTGACACAACATTTGATATTTGTGTTTCACAGTGTATATACCTGCTGTTTGTTCTAGTTACGGGTCATCAACATCTAACATAAGGGCCTCATAAGGAATGAGGGACCTATTAATTTAGAATACCCAGAAACCAGTCAGTAATTCTCTTTCCTGCCTTTATCTTCACACACATTCCTTTTGCAAAACTGCTCTCCTTCTGCTTCCCACCTGTCTGTTGATGCCAAAGGGTCTAACTTTCATATTCACCTATTTTACAGCTAACTCCCTCTGCTCCCCATCTCCCTAATTCCAACACTTCTCCTGCCACATTGGCTTCCTCCTTCCTTGGTCTCATGCTATTTATCCAGACATTTTGCAGTCTGACAACTAGGCAGACTTCTCGCAGTTTAAAGTTCACTCTTCTATCAACTAGGACCTCTTCCCTCTTTAAAAACCAGACACACTGCCGCATTACTCCCTTCTAAAGGACTCTGTCTACCAATCCTTCTGGGCTCTTTTTACAAAGTCTTGTTGCTGCTGCTTCTTTCATCTCTCAGAAACCCATCCCCTTTACGCAGAATCCCTATTATTAAACCCTTGTCTGCACTCTGGCCATCTCTTATTTTGATGTATGTTGCTCTCTGATGTCCAGGCTCACTGACTCTCACTGCTCCTTCCCTTTCCCAGTCTGCCAAGAGTAGGGGTGAGCAAACTACAGCCCACAGGCCGGATCCGGCCAATCAGGGCTTTGGATCCGGCCCGCGAGATTGCCACCCCTGTGGTGCCATGGGCCCCATGCCACGCTCAGAAGCGGCCGGCACCACGTCCCTGAGAACCCTGGGGAAGGGGGGGCAGAAGGCTTTGTGCACTGCCCTCGCCTCCAGGCACCACCCCCTGCAGCTCCCATTGGCCGGGAACAGGAAACCGCAACCAATGGGCGCTTCAGGGGAGGTACCCGCAGAGCCCTCTGCCCCTCTCCCCAGGGAGGTGGTGCAGGCCACTTCCAGGAGCGGAGTGGGGCCAGGGCAGGCAGGAAGCCTGTCTTAGCCCCGCCGCATGCCGCTGTCACCCTGGCGCCACTCCAGGTAAGTGGCGCCAGGCCGGAGCCCACACCCAAAACCCCCCTCCTGCACCCCGCACCCAAACCCCCTACCGCACCCGAACCCCCTGCCGAGCCCCCTGCCTCACGCCTCCTGCACCCCAACCTCCTGCCCTGAGCCCCCTTGTACACCCCACCCCCTCCTGCACCCCACCCCGTCCTGAGCCCCCTCCTGCACCTCAATCCCCTGCCCTGAGCCCCCTGCCACACCTCAACCCCCTGCTGCACCCCTCCTGCACCCCAACCCCCTGCCCTGAGCCCCCTCCAACACCCCGCACCCTCCCACGCCCCAACCCCTTGCCCTGAGCCCCTTCCTGCACACCGCACCCCTTCCCACACCCCACACTCCCTCCTGCACCCCAACCCCCCTGCCCTAGCTCTACATTCATGGCCCTGCACGCAATTTCCCCATCCAGCTGTGGCCCTTGGGCCAAAAAGTTTGCCCACCCCTGGCCTAGAGTACTGTTGACAAGTGGTTTTCCACTCAGGCCATTTCCGAATCTCTCCACGGGCTTCCTACCTCTTAGCACATCAATTCAGGCTCTTTGTACTTTCTTCCGAGGCCCTACATAAACCTGGCACCACCTACATTTTAGTCTTCCTTACCATCAGTAACCTCCCACTTTTGTTCTCTCACTTAAAACAGTCTCCTCATCCCCATCCAACAGACTCTCCTTTCCTTGTCTTCCTAGTAACTCCAACACCTGTCTCTCAAATGATTGTCCAATGTTTGTTTTATTTAGATTACAAGTTCTTCAGGGACGCAGTATTTCCTGTTTGTAAAGCACTATATAAATTAATGTCACTACATAAGTGTTTCTAATGGGATTCTGGCTGCTGTTGGATGGCGGGGGTAAGATAGCCCTGCACAGAAGGCAGCAAGAAGCCCAGCGCTTTTGTTAGTACATTAGGTGAGGGAGACAGATAGCACAACTAGAGATGCAGTACATCTCCCTCCTCTCCTCTGCCGAACTGCGAGGGTAAAGAGGGCCATACACCTGATCACCACTCAGTAGCTAGCATTCTTGGGCCAGTGTTCAAAGGAGCCCATGTTGCACTTTCCAAAGAGGAGGGGTAGGAGCTACTCCTCAGTGTCCTCCTTCCACCTGCCCAACAATAGCAAGAGACATTCTGCATGTTTCATTACTCAAGGAGATTACCTCCAGCAACTGCCACTTGGTGTTGTACAGTTCTCCCATCACACTGTGACAATGGCTTTAAAAACCACAATACAGCCTTTGAATTACAACTGCTAACTGTGTTTGGTTAGTTTCTTAGTCCACTGAATTCTGTGTAGAAGCTAGATGTATCCAGAAATACTGGCGTTTTGGCACTTTCCATTACAATGTTTGTCTCCCAAGCTCTTATTCTTTTATGTCTAACCAATATAGGAAAAGTTCTGTTTCATATCATTGTCAATGTCTCTGGTAAGTATCTAGGATATTTTAGATATGCTGCTACACTGAACTGCCTCATTAAGATGAAGTACAATGCTCGAAACTTCTTAAAAAATCAGAACACTTACCAATTGCTGCTCCACAGGCGGTGGTACATCTTGGTTGGCATAGACAATAGCAGGATTATAAAGGCTGAATACCACGGGATAGAAAACTTTCTTGCCTATAAAGTCAGAAGAGCTTTGTTACTCATAGTGGGACATCTTTGAGTGAAAAGGGCAGCTGTGAAGTATTGCTTTCATGGGGATTATTTATTATCAATCTATTTAACGAAAAAAGCATAGGCACATGGCCTGCCTCCCATAATTTCCATTTAGAGAGCCCATTAACATCTAGCAAGAGTGACATATAGAAAAGAAATGTTATACAGCCTCCAACATGATGCTGTGCTAAGGTGGACATGGATTCCAGGGCTTCCAGAGGACCCCTAAGGTAACAGTAAGAGTATGAATGCTAAGAGGGACATTAAGACCATCAAAATCCAACAGCCATCCACCAGAAAGTTTAGGCAGATAGAGTTTTAGAACCACCTCTTTCCTCTGTCAATTTGGGTGGTTTTACTTTCTGCTACGGCCCTTGCAGTGACAGTTATGTTTATTTTCGATATGCTGGGATACCAATTTGCAGCTGCTGACTACTCCTCCAGCTTTAGATAGGCAGGCAGGTGAGGTAAAGAAGGCCTGTCCAATATTCCACACTATGCCTCACACAGAGTTTTGGGTGATACTTACGACAGCCCTTACATACACTGGGAATCCGCATGCACTGTCTGCTTCTCCAAAGCCAGTGACCTAGGTTGGGAGAAAGCCTCAAGTATTCCTTCCCTTGTGCTGCTGCTGGGGCACCTTTTCAGAGAGGCAGCCTCAGCTTTGCTTTCCATGTAGATTCAGTTTAAGAGGGCCTTAAGACCAGGACCCAAAGCCATACTGAAGGCACTTGTGATCCTCACTGTTCCTTTGTCTCACCAAGGCTCTTTCTTGAGTAGTATCCTTCCCTTCTCCCAGAAATAGAGCAAAGAGGCAACATGACTATATATCCAGACTCAAGCACCCTCTGCAGCCAAGGGAAGGCATCTCCAGTTCCCACTCCAAGCAAATTTGACTTGCCACTTCCATTAAGAGTAGAGATCAGCTCCAAGGCTGACTTCATTCTGTGACATTGCAACAGTGCTAGTTCACAAAGAATTCCCTGTGCTGTAACATCGCTCAAGCTATTGAAATACCTATATGGCCTTCCATCACCCTGGTATGCAAATGCTGAGACAAAGAGGAATAAGAGGCAATGAGCTCAAGCCAAATTGGTTTGCAATTGTCTGTTGCCCGTCATAAGGAAAAGCATCTTTCCCTTGCAAATTGGCATTCAAAGAGGGGGGGAGGGGGAAATAAAAAATATTCTGTATGCAACAAATCTGTAATGAGTAAAATTTTTAAAATTCCCATTGTGCCACCGTGGTAGCTAGCTTGCATATTAGCTCACAGAAGCCTTCAACTTCTCTACAAGAGTTTGTAAAACAGATAGATAAGCTTCATATGCTTGTGAAAGCACAGTCTGGAGGAGAAGAATGGGAGAAAGGAACTCCTAAATTCTAATTCTAATTCCAACTCTGTCCGCAACATGTTTTGTGGCCTTCAGGCATGTCACTTTACTGCCATGTCTTGGCAGTAAAATGGTGATAGTTATCCTGCGAGAATGTTGAGGGGACTAAACACTGCAGATAAATGTTTTACAGTGGTTTGTAAGATGTGGAGCTCTATATAAAGGCTCAGGATTATAGCAGGTACTGGTTGAGCACATACTATAGTTAAAGCTAAAATCCATTTCCTTTTAGAACTGCTCCTGACTCTCTCACACTAACTCTTTTGAGGGTAAGTATTTCCCATGGTTGGGCTCTATTCTGAAGTGACACTATTTTTTAAATCAATGTAGAAATGATCCAATTGTTAAAGGTACTGAAATAATTTTTTTTAACTTGGCTTTTTGTAGATTCTCAGCTTTTAAAGTGTGCATTTATTGTATGAGAATTTTAGTTTGTATTTTAAGTTTAATTGTCTGACATTTATAATGATATGAAGAGAAGTCACATTTTAAGGTATAAGCATAAAAGGTAAGGTTCCACTCTCTGAGCTTCCTATGTGAGTGCTAGATTTCTGAGTCTTAATATTGCATCAACACTAGTTATTTTGTGCACAGAATTATTTTTCCTTCCAAGAGCCACACTATTGAAATTACTCCACCATTCAAATTAGTCTTATCAAGTTATTGTAAGGCCCAATTCAGAAGGTAACATTTCCCCACTTCAGTGACTTAACAGGAGCTTACCGGGTTCAGCATTCAAGCGGCAACTGTTAAGGAACTCAGCTGTGAAATAAATATCAACATCGCAGAAGAACATTAACACTTCGCCTTTTTCCCAAGCTCTGGCACCCATGTCTAGTCCTCGCCCACGATTAAATTCCTCATTCAAAGAGACCAGTGTGTAATTGTGAAAATTAGTTTCTCTATAAAGGAAAAAAAGTGAAAACAATTTAAATAAAGGAGTGTGGAAAAAGGATGGCATTTACAGTGCTATAAATTGCCACTGTAGTATAAGTTAGCTCTGGATAGTTATTTTGATTGGATAGTTCTTACTGTTTTTTCTCATGCATTATGGGGGCGGGGGGGAAACAGCTGCAGCATTAAGCATTGTCTACGTTTAATAATCCAATCTACAAGTTGCAGAGAGAGAGACAGAGAGAGAGAGATCTGATCCCTGCTACCACAATCTATGCAGTAACATTTCAAATACAGTAGTTATCCAGACAGATTAAAAGGGCGCTTTGAGCCTCTGATGCCACTAACTCCAGGAGCAGCTGTGGATTGAAAGGCACTTCTAAATTGTCTCAGAGGATTCTGGAAGTGGGACGCTCAGTCTCAAGAGCAGAGCACACTGGGAAATCAAACTGCACTATCTGATGGCTGGAAGTGAGGCAATAAGCTGCAAGTTGTCCATATGTTAATGTCACCGCTGCCCAGTCAACTCTATCTCCCCACCAGCCTCTCACACACATTAAAGAGAAAGGAATGTGGAAAAGAGCTATATAGAAGCACACGAGAAGCATATCTGGGGGAAATGAGCAAATGCCCCAAAATACCATCTGGAATCGCTCAGAAAGTAAATTTTGGAAACAATACTTCCTAACCTAGCTGGGGACCCACTGTGTCAACAAAACCTAGTCTGAAACAGATCACTCATCTGTGAAGAAATTGGAGGGGCCTCAATGAGGAAAAGTCAGTTTCCCAACAGAAAAACCAGTGTTCTTCACACTGACAGCCACCTGACAGTTCTGCTCTGAGGTTTTGCAGATGAAGCAGTGGAGGAAAAACACTCCTCAACCTCTGTGCATCAAGCAAATCTCTCATGGTGCTGTTTCAAGCCATCTGCACTATAACCTTTGGCCAACAGGTTTCATCATTTATTTACAAAGTGATCCATAGAAAGTTATGTGCAAGTAGGGGACATATTGAAGGCTAAGAACAATAGATGAACTGCTCAGGCTAACAGATTGAGTGGCCCTCTGGCAGCAGGGTACTGTGTTAATTTTGTCACAGGTGACCAGCCATTTCTACTCACTATCATTAAATGAAATCGGTTACCATTATTTGGGACATATAATAAGTAGCATATTGTATCCATAATTTCACCTTTTACACATTTAATTTTCCAGTCAGCATCAGTTCATGTGACCCAGTATTTACTACAAAACTCACCACTGTGTTTTATACTATCCATTGCCAACCATTAGTGAACCACTCCTAATCTCTCAGCTATGCATTCTTTCAGACCCAGAATATTCAAATGATCACCCCACAAAAATAGAGAGTCTTTAACAACCACAAACAATGCTAAGAAGAATCAAAATGATGAACAACATACTGTCTGAAGGTAAAATGAATTTTGTTTGGCTGTGACTGACTCACCAAGTTCTTTCTCACTATTTGTGAGGTTTTTTTTAAACTGACCAATAAACATCACTTGTATTTCAGAGCCTTCTATTTGGATTAGCTCACTTACCGAGCTACTGACTCCAGGATGCTCCTCACTTCAGATAGCCCATCTTGGCCGAAGTATACCACTGTGAGGTGAATCCGCTTGTCCTGATGAATACACACATCCCTATGATAAAGATGAGTTAATATCCATTATTATATTCTAGCAAGGGCTCTCTCTCAAGTGTTTTGAAGTTAGTGGCTAAGCAAATTATTTTCCTACAAGCTTTTTGATTTTGACAATGACTACGCTGCATAAAGCAATTTCACGTCACGTGGAGCTAATGTATATGGTATATTTTATAAAATCACCTCTTGTCAACTAAAAACCAATTCAGTGAAGTTATTCACTGTTGTAATTCACCTCAGATAGTGCAATAGTTGACATTAATCTTCCTGTAAAAAGTTTTAAAAGACTTCACAGCTCATCTAGCAGCTTTTAAAGAGAGAAACACATTAGTTCTCCTGTGCCCCATCTTTCGGATTCAAATAGGTCTTCCATGCCTGCATCTTATTCCTGATAAGGTAGCTCTAAAGCCAATACATCCACCAAAATTGTGTAATTAAGCATCAGATCTCCAGTGGCTCTGCCATTCTTAATCTAGGTTGGAGTCCTAGCTAGAGTATTTGGTTTGTGTTTTAGTGTAAAGATAAGGAAGAAGATTGTTTGAAGAAACATTTCTCCATGCAGCAGTTAGTATTCCATAACATTTCTATGCAAATTATAGTACTGAAGTAGAGCTAAGTTCCATCAAAATAGGTTTTCACTTTGATAAACTAAGGAAAAGCTGCACACTTCAAATTAGACTCTGATGCACTTACCTAAAGTTTTGCATGAATTGTGCAAATGCCTCAGTTCTTCCAGCAAGAGGGACAATGATGTTAATAACTGATCTGGAAATGTCAACTGTTTCACTCTTCACTTTCATGAGGGGTCCAAATGGTCGGAATAGTGTGACATGTCTGTATTCCATAACATCGGTCTTCTTATAAAACAATTCATACTGTGTTCCTTTATCTCTCTCTGTGCGATAATAACCTGAAGTTATAGAAGGAATTTATCAAGTCAAAAACATGAGATTCACTGAGACATTTAGCTATTAATTGTAGTCGCATCACTTAATTTCTATCAAATTATAAAACAGTATAGAAAAATAAAACTAGTTGGTAAGTGTTTTTTTGTTTATTCAAAAAAGAAAAAGGTTTTGGGTTTTCGTCAAAAAGCAAAAAAAAAAAAAAAAAAATCCAAGAAAACCTAAAAAATTTTATAAAAAACAAAAATTTCCCAAAGAAACTTCTGTTTTGACAAAAACCCCTTTTCATTGGGGGAGAAGGGTTCATTAAAGAATAGAGATTCAGGAAATAGTGAGTAAGGATACTGCAACACATGAAACTCTTTGGTGAGCTAGAAGGTACATACCAAACCCAGGAGATCCATGTAAACCTTATGCACCCTCTCTCTGCCCCAGGCCAGTTGGTTCTAAGAAGTTGCTGGATCACAGACCATGACCACTCTTTGTGAGGCCTCTATTGGGCTGACTAATCTTGGCCTCAGATAGTAGTGCATCATATAGCACATGCAGCTACCAGTGTTTAACAGCTGTTAACTGAAGGAAGCTTCTGGAAGTTTACAGGCTGGTAATTTCTGTTGCTACAGCAACAAAAACAGAGCTAATCACCATCGGTTTTACAGACTCAAACCCCCTCGGTTTTACAGACTCAAACCCCCTGTATTATGATCTCAAAACAGGTTCTGCAAGAATTAGAGTTGGCTCTCAAAACGATGAGGATTGGCACCAGATATCAAAAAGTTTGTCAACTTTTACTACTTCCCGGGCTGAGTCCCACATTGAGGAACAATCAAAGTAACTTTTGCTGCTTTGTTTGTGGCAGTAGTTTTGACTCTATATAATCCATTTTAAAAGAAGATTAACATTTTAAATAATTTTACTGACTTCATAGAATTTGCTCTTTTGAAACAGATTATACCTTGACAAACCTGATATTTTGAAATTGGCTAATTAAATCAAAACTATCTGTCATGGAAAACTGTGTTGCTATTTTAACAACTGAGGTTCGATGTATAGAAGGTTCTACATAAGAGAACAAGCAGTTTTATTTTTGGAGGAGTTCTGTCACATTTTTAATCTTCAGAGTATAAATCCTTCACTGCATATAAACATTGGAACTCTTTGCACAAAATAAGAACAACTATTAGAAATGGTTACGGATGATTAATTTGATGAGCAAATAATGTAATCTGATTAAGCACGGACTAGCATAATATGAAAGACACATAGTAAACCCATTCTTAAAATCAGTTCCAGTGGTCGTGCCTCTCAAAGTAACTTATTCCCTCTTCACACAAGTTTAGAGAGGGATGAAAGAGCACTGGCATCAACCTGGACTAGGCCCACTAACAAATACTGGATGGTCTTTAATAATTGTTAAAACTGAATCGTGAGTTGCCACTAGCCATTGTTTTCTCTATCCGATAAGTGGGGGTGTAAACTTTTGCCCTATGCAGCCTACCTACCAAGGGAAAGAATGAAAATGAGCCTCTGAGTAAGTCACCCTTTAGTAACTTACATTTAAGGCCTGTCAAGAAACAATGCCAGAGCAAGTAGCCTCAGTAATTCTAGCACACACTGCCTGGGGAGCAACAGAACTAGTTCTAACAGGGTTGATCAGACACCAAAGTGTCTCAAACACAGGAGGATTAGGACTTTCTAGGATTGCAAATCGGTTCTGTTCCTGTAACCAAGAACGCCTAACTTAACTTGCAGTGAAGTCTAAGATCAGATGAGACTAAAATTCTCTAATTCTTTGTTCCAACTGCTAAATAATTTTTTTTTTTAAAGAAAGCTGTCAGTCTCAGTGGTCAAAAGTTATTAACAGGAGGTGCAGGTGTCTCAAACTCAAGACAGTTAAGTCCAAAGCAGACTGTGAAAAGTTACAAAGGGATCTCAGTAAACTGGGTGACTGGGCAACAAAGTGGCAGATGAAATTCAATGTAGATAAATGCAAAGTCATGCACATGGGAAAACAATCCCAACTATACATACAAAATGATGGGATCTAAATCAACTGTTCCCACTCAAGAAAGATCTTGGAGTCATTGTGGATAATTCTCTGAAAATATCAGCTCAATGTGCAACGGCAGTCAAAAAAGCAAACAGAATGTTAGGAACTATTAAGAAAGGGATCGATAAGACAGAAAAATATCAGAATGCCGTTATATAAATACATGGTACAACTACACCTTGAATTCTGCGTGTAGTTCTGGTGGCCACATCTCAAAAGAGATGTACTAGAATTGGAAAAGGTACAGAGAAAGGCAACAAAAATGATTAAAGGTATAGAACATACGAGGAGAGATTTAAAAATTTTCAGCTTAGAAAGCAGAAAACTAAGAGGATATGTTGGAGGTCTATAAAATCAAGAATGGTGTGGAG
The DNA here is from genome assembly GCF_002925995.2 of Terrapene triunguis. Taxonomy (NCBI): domain Eukaryota; kingdom Metazoa; phylum Chordata; order Testudines; family Emydidae; genus Terrapene; species Terrapene triunguis. The sequence goes on from NW_020664499.1 coordinate 721,537, forward strand.
AAAGTGAACAGGGAAGTATTATTTACTCCTTCACATAACACAAGAACCAGGAGTCACCCAACAAAATTAACAGACAGCAAGTATAAAACAGACAAAGGAAGTATTTCTTCACACAGTGCACAGTCAATCCATGGAACTCACTGCCAGGTGATGTTGTGAACGACAAAACTATAACAGGGTTCAGAAAAGAATTAGATAAGTTCATGGAGGATTCATAGATTCATGAATCCTCATAGATTCTAGGACTGGAAGGGACCTCGAGAGGTCATCGAGTCCAGTCCCCTGCCCGCATGGCAGGACCAAATACTGTCTAGACCATCCCCGATAGACATTTATCTAACTGATGGATAGGTCCATCAGTGGTTATTAGACAAGTTGGTCAGGGATGCAACCCATTGCTCTGGGTGTCCCTAGCCTCTGATTGCCAGAAGGTGGGAGCAGACAACAGTAGATGGATCACTTGATGATTGCCTGTTCCGTTCATTCCCTCTGACGCCCCTGGCATTGTTCAAAGTTGGAAGACAGGCTACCGGGCTAGATGGACCAATGGTCTGACCCAGTATGGCAATTCTTATGTTCTTATATCCAGTTCTTATATCTTATATCCAGACCTGCAGGGTGATATATACTTGATAAAACTGGTGCACTACCGCGTATGCAAGACAGGAAGAATCATGAGATTCCAGCTGAGACCACTCTAACAGCACAAGGCCTACCACCTGAGCTGGTGCAGTGTGAGAAAACAGAAAGGGGACAAAGCTGCGACTAGCCCTGGAAGCACGACACCCTCAGTGACCTCTTTTACAAGCACCAAAGCATTTGACCCTTAACATTTAATTTTTGCAGTACTAGTGCATAGTAGCTAGTGCTCTCACTGTTTCTGTAAGTCCTACGTTGTTTTCTCTGGATATAGTCACTGTTTAATATGGGTTGGATCATCCTTCCCCAGCACTCCCAAAAATAAAAAAAGTAATTAAATTAAAAAAAAAAAAAGGGCTCTGAAGCAGACGATACTCAACACATCCTTAAGGACCAGGGAAGGACAAAGGTAAAGCTAGTTACCCAAACATATGGTGGTGACAAAATAGTTCATGTACAACTCAATTTTTAAGTCGTTTCTTTCAAACGAACAAGTCAGTATGTTGCTTCTGAGATACTTTCAGAAAAATACTAGCTAAGATGATTTATAGTTTTGCGCCATTAACAAATCCGTACATTCTCTCTCAAATGCACTGCGGGTAGAACTTTGCTCCTGGGATGAACAACAAAAGGAAACATCCTCAGTTTCAAGACTATACAAAAGCTACAATGCTTCACTAAATTCCACACCAGACCACTTCGATTTTTTTATTTATATAAATATAAATAATATAAAGAAAGAGGCAGAGGAGAATTAAGGGTGAAGCAATCTACAAAATCAAATTCGTATGTGGGGAGAAAAAAGACCTCCCCCCCCAAAAGTCCAAACAATGGTGCAGTTTCAGTTGTAAAAAGTCTGAAAATCCTAGAATATGCAGTTAATTTGTTATGTAGGTCTGCAAAAAATGGCATATATTAGTGTAATAAGATTAACAATAATACAGAGCTTCTATAAATAGTTTGTGATCACAATAGCATAATCAAGTCCAATACTAGGATTGTATATTAGACCTTACACATCAATATATCACTTGCAAAAAACACTGCATAAATTCACTCTCTACAGAGAAGGAAACGCTGTGTTTAAGTGTAACAGGACCATTTTGAAAAAATTATTAGCTATTAACTCCATTCATGAATTAATTCCCCTCCTTCCTAACCTCCCCACCATACCCATCATTTTGTATTTACTGCTGCTTAAGTAGTTTACTGTTTAAGGAAGAAGTTGGTGAACCAGAATTAGCAAGCATATTTGCTAAGGGTTCTCACATCATCATCTGCTAATATTTCACACCTCTAATGTTAAATATTATGCTGCATGCTATCTAAAAACTGGAATTCCCAGCTTTTAAAATGATACACAGCATGTGCTCCTGGCTCTAGTGGCCACGACAGATTTTGGATTTGAAGAGGAAAAACCCAAAATGGTAAACAAAGTGACTGGATTTGAAAGTCCTTTGTTAAAAGCTTAAAAAAAAAGGCATTTTCTACCACAGGAAAGTTGGGATTTCTGATGTGACAGGTTTTAAAGACAGTCCAAGGACAAAGATATCAAGACCTATACTACTGCAACATTCATTTTTTTTAATGTTAAAAATTCTTAAAATTTGTTTGGAGCCTTGAAAGCACACACTTAAGGCATTAACTGCCAATCCTTCTCCAATTATAAATCCACAATTCCTCTTCCTCTCCCAGCATCTCACCTTCTCCTACACTGAATCTTTTTGCTCTTTATTTTTAGTGAAAGCAAGACAAGGTATAGCCCATAAGGCTTGGTTTGAGTAGCTATTCTACCCCCTCCAAACTTCTACACATACTCACTCTCATTGATGAACAGCACGGAGTGATCTTAGGGCACAAATTCGTCTATCCTAAGAAGCATTGATCATTATAATTCCTCCTGACTTCTACTGGCAACCCCGATTAAAACATATGCTTAAGAGAAAACATTTGCAAGAGATGTGCAAGCTTTACAAAGGTAGCAGGTAATGCTTCTTAGCAGTAAAAATGTGTTTGATTGTGTAAAGTAAACAGTTTCACTCAGCGACCATACAAAGACTAAGAAAAAAAAAAGACAGTAAGTCATACGAAATGAAGATAAATTCTATATTCCTGTGCTCACCATGGGTTAACAGCCTTAACTATAAAGGTAATGACACATCTGTAATCTTACTGATTTCACAAGATTAAATCTGATCAAGTGTGTGGCAAGAAGTCAGGGAACAGAAAACTTTAAGGTCTGTAAAAGTAGCTAACATCTGCTTAACTTCTCACTACATGTAGTTTTAGCAACTGAGAATGACTCGTATAATAAAACCTGCTATCCCCACCTTAAAACTAGTATTTACTGACTATGATCCAGAATAACAGCAAAGCAAACACTGTTAGAAATAAATTTCTGCCATTCTTGGCCCCTGAAGTTTTATTCACTTTAAGTATATACAGAGGACTCTTGTCATGTAAATTGAGTTTTGAAAATAAAGTTGCTAAAACTATTACCAACTTCTTTGTTAGCCACTTTTTTTAGTTCCATTAGTAAAGATTAAAGTGTACTACCACAAAATGTATTCCTCATTTGTGTTAATTTGACCCTTATGGATTAATTCCCAGTAGCAATTGTGCTAAGAGGCTGCTAAAGTCAGAGCTGCTGGACTAGGGCTGTAGCTACACACAGACACTCAGGGTGTGGCCTGCATGCTGCTGTTTGGCCGTTCGTGAGCAACCCAAGTTGGAAGTTACAATAGCAAGGCATCATGAGGCACCCAAAATTGCAGGGCAGGGGTGACAGCCCCTCTCTGATTTGGATTGCATCCAGGAATGTCATCGTTTTGCATACCCCTGTAACTCTCTTGTGCTGTTTAAGTAGTAAGTGCATTGTGTGTGCATTTAAGTAGTAACAGCGTGAACCCAGTGTACCTTGCTTTACCTGCCATGTGTCCCCAAAGGGAAAACTATAAGTCACAATGCCCACAGAAAGGACGAGAACTACTCTGTGGGAGCATGCAATAAGCACCTGGCTTGGGAAGTCTCAGCACTGGTCTTGAGGGCTATGGTAGCCGGACTGCAGCATCTCCTGTCCCCAGGAAGTGTTTCAGACAAGGAGTCTACACCTGGGAGTGTGCCTTAAAGACCCAGAGCAAATCTGGACTCTGCAGAGATCCTGCAGACTTTGATGCACGTGGCATCCAAAAACTGAGTCAGATATTGAGATAGGTATAGACCTACACACCATCACAGCACGTTTCTTCTTGGTTAAAAGCAGTAGATGGAAATAAAACATTAAAATGGCAGCGTTATCCTGCAGAGGACAGTGAATAAACGCTTAACTTTTCATCCGAGTGGCTGCTTCGGAAGCCTTTTGCTTGTGTGAAAGATTTGTTGTTTGTGGTCCAACCCCCGCAAAGTAAAACTGCCATTTCTTTTATGCCCTCCAATTCTGCTCGTAAGACAAAGTCAACAATGCTCTGCTGCTGCTCCCCTGCCTCATCCACCCTGTAGCGAGTGTGGCCAGATGGTAGGTGGTTTCAGCAGCTCTTATCCATGTGAGACATATACACTTTACTCTTCTTGTGAACACTATCCACAATAGTTCACTCTGCCAAGCCCAGGAGCCATCAGATATTTCAGGTGAGGGGATGATAAAAGGAATTCAGTTTAAAATAAAGAAACCACTATACAACTTTCAGATGAAAGTGTTTATTTTTTTTAATCAAGTTATATTCTCTTACATATTACTTTGACAGGTCACTATTAATTTTATGTCTTTGGGAGATACAAAATAAGGACATATTAAACAGTCCTATCGGCCACCTCCAGACTGCAGCAGGGTTTTCTGGTAGCTCTCTCATCACCAGCAAAGCCAGGTGATTACACTGCTCTACAGCCAAAATGCTCCTGAAATAAATGTAGTCAAATTTTACTAATTCTGGGTCACTGAGAACGAAAATGATGCTTAAAATTG
>NW_020664499.1:736136-766316 GCF_002925995.2 Terrapene triunguis
ACTCGGAGTCTCCCCCTCCCTCCCAGGCTCTCAAACCTGGGAGGGAGGGGGAGACTCTGAGTGGCCGCGGCGCGGGTGCCGCTTCTCCCCCTCCCTCCTAGGCTTGAGAGCCTGGGGGGAGGAGGCAGGGAAGGGGCGGAGTTGAGGCGGGGCTTTAAATTACTTGTGCTTTCTCTTATCTACAAGTGCAATTTATATTCATTTGAATAGGCTTTATGCATTCCCCAACTGACTCAGATTTATCCTCGGCCAATACCTCAGCTATTATTTTGACAGCACCAACAACAGTGTGCTAGACACTCCATAGAATAGTGAGACACAAGAGTGTGGCCCCAAAGAACTTTGTGTTTCAACACAAAATGAATAGGTAAAAGTTAAGAAAAAAACCAGCAACAGGTAGTAAGATATTCCAACTTCTGAGTGAGTTGCACACACAGGTTCCATGATATTTACTAGGAGGGTTTATTTTTTTTGCCATGATGTGGTAGCTTGGGCAGTCAACATTTCTTTGGGGGAAGAGAACTAGAGTTTAGAGACCTTTTGTACAAAATGTGCTAAGGAGGGACTTTGAAGAGAATGTGAATGCAGAAAAGACCAGGTGAAGGAGAGAATTCAAGGTGGGGGGCGGGAAGGGCAGGGAGGAACAAGAGGGAGAAATGATTCATGGAAGAAGCCACTGGCAAGAGTAAAGAACGTGAAGGGATTGTCATCTGTGGTGTAGGATGAAGTAAAGGGGGCAAGTGGGGACCAGAAGACGACAGAGGAAGCAGAGAACAAGATAAGTTGTGAAGGATTTTAAAAGCAACGACAAGCAAAGAGAACAGAAAGAGAAAATAGATTTTTGAGATGTATTGGAAAGAATACACCAGCAGGATACAGCATTTGGGGGGGGGGGGGAAACTGGGGCGACAGGGAGGAAAGGACAGAAGTAAACAATGAAAGCATCTTTGAATACTGAGGGACAGGAAGGAGAGTGGAATAGCAAACCGTGAGTAAAAGGAGGAGGGGGAAGAGTCTGAGAAGAGACGGCATTCAGTATTTAACATGTTAAGTTTACGTTGGCAGCATAACATCCCAGAAGAGATATCAGAGAATCAATCAGACTCTGATGAAGAGAGAGTAGGGTGGAAAGGCAGATCTGCAAATTCTTTGCATGTAGGTAGCAAATGAAACCCTGTGACTAAATATGATCAGATGGGGACAAATGAGAGAAAGGCAGAAAAGAGCCAATTACACTGTCACCATGATTGGGAAACCAAAACAAACTTGTTCTGGAATGAACATTGGGATTGATTCTTCCACATATAAGGGATGGATTCTCTTTAATGAATAGTGTCCCAAAGGATACACCCTTAAACACAATGCAACCAAAGAGTATTTCCATCATACCATTAAGGTTACGGGGTGGGGGGGGGGAAGAGGGGAGAAAAGGAGAGGGGAAAAAAAAAAAACCCAAAACACAGAACAAATAGGAAATAAAAGTGAATATGTATTAACTCAGCTACTAAGGCAAGTAAATTATTGTTCATGCTTTTGAAAAGCACTCTTGCAAAAAATAAAGGAAACTCACTATATCGTAAGTTATGGACATCCATTTTTTGGAATCTTGGGCTGACTCTGTCTTGGGGGCATTCAGGTATGCTGCAATCTGTGCAAGAATCAGGCATTCCTCCTTTGTTCTTCCTTTTAATTTTCGCAAGACTTTTCCACCCTCTGTCTTTGGAGAAGAAAGAGAGAGAGACAAATGTGAGCACATCAGTCATCCCAATAGGTCTGACCTCCTTTCTCTGGGCATACATGAGTTGTAGGAGCTCCCCACAATTCTCATCATGTGCTCAAAAGATTCTATCCTAAGTAAGCCTCTTCCCTACTGCAGGGAATCTAGAAAGACAAATGTTAGGACTTTCAATTCAAGACTTGTGTCTCCCAAGAGCATTAAAGGGAGTTCTTAGTCCTGTTTTCAGATAGCAACATCAGGGCTCCCCGACATCACCAAAAAAGAGCTATTAACTGCACTTCCCTCAACCACATTGTGAAACTGTTCTCTGGGGCACTTTAGTGGAAATTCACCTGAGTATCCAGACTTGAATATCAATTTAGTTTTACTATGTAAATAATTAAAAGAAAAGATTGCAGGGGGGAAATGGTTACACCATTACATTATTTGTGATGACTGGAATGACCCACAATTTTAGTATCTGCCAGAGATGCAGTCTTCCCAAACTCTCACCAATCAAGTCATTATGCCACACCACATCCTGCACATGTTTGATGTACAGTGGCAATAACTATTAAGTCAATATTTATCCAACCCTACCACACAGATTCCACACTATTTCTCTGTTGCTACAATATCAAGTAAATCTGTTCTCAGATGACACTTTGTGGTAAGTGTCATGCACTGATAAAATATGCATCTATGTACACTGTTACACCTAATTCCCAAGTGTGATAAGTATGGCTGAAAGATTAAGTGACTTGCCCAAGGGCACAAAGTCAGAACCAGAGCCAAAGCCTGGAATTCTTCCATCTCAATTCTGTGCACAGACCACACTTCTAACTACACATATCATCACCTGGGATTTCAAATATGCCTGTTGTACCAACTCTAGACTAGAGCATCAAGCCACCCAGAGTTTCAAGTAAGAGACTACGGCCCCCTGATTGTGCACGTGCTGAACTTCATGAACAGGAGTGGTCTGATTGAAGTGTACATGTATATGAGGAATCCTGTAGTTAGCCACTTCCTGTTGCCAGAATCAATGCCTAACAATATTTAACTAAGGAACAAACTAGAGAGGTTGAAGGAAGACCTGAACAAGATGGATCAAAGGCAAAAGCTATCAAATACAGACATTTTTTGAATGTGTCATTACTGAACAATTTAATACAAAAATATATAAACAAACATCTATAACAAAGTAATTTCAAGTAATTAAACCCAGTAAGTCCTTAAGAAGGGAAAATGAATGAAAAATGTCTAGAACATTTTACTAATAAAATATTACATAAATACAACCACGTCTATAAAAGTGATTAATAACAGATGTGTCCTCAAACTATTGACCAGGGTCCAGATGTGGTCAGTCAACGCAGAAAGAAAAAGCCAGTCTGCAGTACAAAACCAGGACATGGAGTGATGTAACAGTGACATCCAACCTTTCTTTAGTAGAAAATTATATTGATTTTATAAATGGTCCTTTCCCATTTCCTTCTGAATTTTACTGCAAAGTAAGCATTAGAAACACATCATTTGCTGGCTAATGAATTTTAGGTTCCCTTAAAACATAAGTATTAAAAAAAAAAAAAATCTAAGTATTGTATACAGAAAGGCATTAGTTCAGTGGAAGCTGTAGACACCTGAACCTGGCAAAACTGGCACTCTCAGGCTTAGTCTATTTACAACAAGTAAAGATCAGGCTGTAGCTGAATCAAAACAGATTCTGTAATGCCAATCCTGGGTCTCCTTCACTATACTAGCTGGCTTTCCCAGCCAGAACTGTGACTATCGCAGCAATGGCAGCATTTCATGATCTTTGAGTCACAGGCAGAGTGCCAATAATTCAGTCAACATGGCAATCAGTTTTTGGGGATTGAAAGGGGCTGGAGGAACAATAATTCTTTTCCAGGGGAAAAAATAAAGAGTCTAAATCCCACAACCTGTGGGATTTGGGGCACAGGGGTTAATGTTTGCACTTCGGTCTTCTGAAGCATTTATATGAGTATATAAGTGGGGAAAGAAAGTAATACTACAAACATTAGGCATCATTTTCAATCTATGAATGAAAACTTTAATCATTAAAAGGAAAGTGATGAGAACATCTAGGTTATTGTTATGCCTTTGGGGAAAATGAGGAAGTGCCTGTAACGAAGTGCCTCAAGGGCAAGGGAAAGAGTCAAGTCACTGGCAATTACAAGAGGGTCACGGGTTAATGGGCTGAACCAACTGTCATTGGGTATTGGCAAATAGCTGGAGCTGTCAACTGAGGGAGGCTTGGTCAGTCATTTAGTGTCTAGCTTAAAATGGGTTAACATTTGCAACTCACTATAAAATCCTTTGATAAAGTGTGATCTATAAACAGGCTTGTAAGGATTAGCCATTTAATCAGCAAATGTCAATTTCACTCACACACACAAACTGAAAAAATATTTCCATCAATGATAATCAAAATTAACAGACAGGCAAAGTTAGACAAATGCTGCTTGAGAAATCAGAGTTTGATTTAAGGATATTTACTTTGTATATTTTGCCACGTGAGGTTGACAAATGGTGTTTTAACAGTTAACTCAAAAGCATTAACGTTCTGAATCACAACAAATGTCATTAATTTGATTGATGCCCCCCATAATGTCCTACAATTATGGAAGTTTAAAAAAAAAGTTTAAAAATAAACATCTATATTATCCATCAAAATTACCAAAAACAAAAATAAATTGTATTCTGCTAAGCTATCTTTAAGACAGACTTGAAATAGCTAGTAGTGAACTCATCATTGTTGAGTAGGAAAGGAGAGCCCAGGAGCTACAGCACTAGCCTGGGCCTCTGTAGACTTGGGTTCAATTCCCTGTTCTGTGGAAGACTCCCTGTCTGATCTTGGGGCAAGTCGCTTGGTCTCTCTGTGCCTCAGTTCCCCCATTTCTCTGGGATAGTAGTACTTCCCTGGCTCAGAGAGGTGAGAAGAGGGAAAAATACAGTAGAAAGATTGTGAGGTACATAGATAGGACAGTAATGGGTGAAATAAAAGTATGATCGGTTGAACTATTTGTGAAGGAAGCTTCTATCTATTGTGGCCAGATATATATATATGACAATGGTCAGCATTGTTAAGATCTTCATGTGAAGAGCTAACACAAACCCACCTGCAGTGTACAAGTACAAACACTGCATATTCTTGAGCCACATCTACTAGCACCTTCTCTATGTACATAACAAACCCCTGTTTTATGAAGCACTCTGGTAAGAAGTACCGCTACAGTTGGAACAATAATAAATCTATCTTACTTATTTCTAATGCAGTGCATTAAGACTGCATACAGACTGCACCACGTTGGTCTATAAAGGAAACTTCACCTGCATTCCTTTAGTCAGATGCCTCCACTCAATTCTTTCCCCTCTAATCTGTTTCCCACCTCCTCCTCAATGCCACCTGACCATGAAAAACAATACCAATTCTTAGGTTGTTACTAGAAGGTAAAGGCTTTTGCCAAGACATAGGTCTTACATCCATCACATGTTGCTGCCATTTAATTGCATCCTTACCCTATTTATGTGTGATGTGAAAAGCCACATTTAATTATATCCCTGTAAATGCCAATGTTAACAGGCAACTTTTCCATCACTATTGCCCCTCTCCTTAAAAAAGAGAAATTACATGCAACATATCAGGTTGCAAAGTTAAAATGAAGAGGCAGAAAATATAAATATTTGTGTTTCTACAGCAATGCCAACTCAGCCATTTTGGACACTGGGTACTTTTTAAATGGTATACATTTAAATTTGCAGATTTAATATAATAGAAAATATTATCTATATGCATAGAGGTCAAACTAATGTTACTGTAAGAATCTCACCTTTTACATATATTGCCTTTAAAAAGAATTTTGTACTGGATAAAAGACTAGAAAGGTTTACTAGACACCTACTAAGCACAGGACTAAGTCGGATAGCCAGAAACCCAAACTTCTCTCATCACGTCTTCTCATCCTCACTCCACTGCTCCTTTAGAATCTTGTCCTGTGTAAAGGACTGAAAGAGATTGGAGTCTTTTTCCTCACTTGCCTGAACGAGCTAAAGGATTGAGTTTTTTGTCACTACTACTGCTCACAACTGTCTCTGGCAGCAACAGCAGAGGTAAGCATGTTGCTCATCTTGCTTCCTCTCCCCCCAAAAAGGAGAAGAGAGATCAACAAGTGGGATCCTTTGAAGTCCTGTCCCACCGAGGGATAAAGATTTGGAGAACTCTGTCCCAGGAAGGCAGGGTGACGGGAGAACAAAGTTACATATTTTTGCTAGTCATCCCTGGTATGAAATACAAATTCCTCATGCTGGGTGCAGGGATGGCACCCTGATGGGCACTCAGTACCGCTTCCCAGGAGACTGAGGATGATTGTGCTCAGTTTCTCATGAAGGTACCGCTCCCAGATCCTATTAGTAATCAGAAGTCTTTCACATCAGTTTCAGACTTGCAGGTAGTTTTTCCAAGCCCTGTGCTTTAAGTGGAGAGTGATGGCCTGCACTATATAATTCTAGAGATGGGTGAAGGTGCAGAAAGCATCACAACATTGGAAAATTAAGTCACTGTCCTTGAAAACGACATATTTTTTAAATACCTGCAGAAAACTAAGGTATAACAAGATCATCTGGAAAATATGGTATTTTGAGCATGACCTTGTTTAAAGGCTGACTTTCTACATCCTGGAATTTTGCATGTTGAGATTTCACACAGGAAAAGTCTTTTATTCTGGTTGACAGAAATTCAATTGATTTAGAAGAATGACTATCACACCTCTGAAAAGGAGACATCCGAGGTACACACAATGTTACCAAAAATATGTTAGGATATACAGAAATAACTGGTTGTTATTCCTACTGCATTTCATATATTCAAATATAGAAGAGTATCTGCTCCTTACAAAAGAGCTCATTTAGTCTCCAAGCACAAGGAAACAAACTAAAATGTTAATTCAAAACACTTATCTGTTTTTGTTACATTAGCATTCTGGTCTGGTCCCTTGTGAAGAATAGAAAAGTGCCTTTCCTAAAGATGAGGCATTTTTATGCTTATAGTAATGACCTAATTCTGTATATTCTTAGACTCTTTTGAGTTGTGTCTGCACATACTTATTTTCACATATTCCACTTCAGAATTTTCCTTTTCTGTAAGCTATAGATGATCCTGTGGCTTGGCTGCTTCTGTGATTCTATGACTCAGTCTAAAGGCAAATTTACAGTAATTTCACATCCTAGGACCCTAACTCTACCAAGAGGCACCACAAAATTAACATTTCATTTTACAACTGTTTTTCTTGGCAATTCATGGACAAAGGGTACAAATCTTAGTAATGTCTCTTGAACATGTTATCTTACCCTATTTCCCACCAACTTCATACTAATTCTACTAGGAATGCTTGCTGATCATTAGAGAAGCTATAAATTTCAGAGTCTTAACTTCCAGATGTTTTGAGACTCATTGCAGTAGTTTTTTTTTTTTAAAGTGAGCTGGTTTCTTCAGCTACAGATAATCTTAATGCACCAAAAAGGGGGAGGAGGGAGGAGAAGCTACCTTATCTACAGCTAATTTCTCCATAAAGGGCTTGTCCACACTCAACACCCAAGAGCTATTTGACAGTCTCCAGAAAGGCTGTATTTCAACATTGTGTTGCAGCACTTCTCTAACTGTTAAATCCCTGTATCATTTGAATTGATCCAACGCCTTTTTAAGTTAATGGAAAGGCTCTTGTTAACTTCAGTGGGGTTTGTATATAGCCCTTAATTTGGGTCAAAGCTTCTACTTGGCCAGCAGAGTTCACTGGCCCACCCACAGAAGATCACAACAAGAAAAAAATGAGTACAGCTAGAGATCCGTTATAAACAGATGACAGTGAATTTTAATTCTCCCTGCTGGGGAAGAGAAATATTCTTAGTAAAAACTGAAGTTATTAATGTAGAGAAGGAAAAACTCATAACTGAAACTAACAATTTGTAGTGACTGTAGGACCACTACAAAGGTAAAAACCTGGCAGCCTATTCCTGGAATGCACCTTTAGCATTAACTGATATTCACAGAAAGGCAGCACTAACAATGACAGGGTTGGATAGGATTACAAACTCACACAGAAGACCTTGAGTCAATGTTTGCTAGTCCATTTTTTCAGTTTCGCACAGGTCTGGTCAATTTCACTTTAAAGCCTGAGTTTTTGTGCTGGAGCAATTCTCCTTTTCTTCTTTTGTAGAGATGTTAAAAATCAGTAGAAATGCACAAAGAATAGAAAAGGAAGTAGTAAATGGAGGTCACACAACCGATATCTCAAGACCATAAGAGTTTAGGCCTGAGGTACCACAATTTCATTTTAGCACTGCACTACTGATCACTAACACTTGATACTTCTAAATCCGTGTATCCTTCATCTGAAGCCAGATCACAGCTACAAGGATTCATTTTATTTGCAATCACAGTCTCATTTTTCACAAACACATTGGCCCATAAATTCACAAGCCAGGTGACCAGGTGAGTTCTTTGTGGGAAAAACCTTGAAAAAAAAAAATCACAGGAAGAATAAACAAAGTTACCGAGTCACAATTTTGGTAAATCAGAAAAGTCACAGAAATATAACAGGACAGTTACTATAGCGACTCCTTTCCTGTGGGGCTGCAGATATGGAAGAGACAGAAACAGGAAGTCTGATAGAAAGAAGCAGAGATCTTGGCAACTGCGACTTCCAGAGAGGCTCAAGACGCAGGGGTAATCAGCTCCACGCTATGACACATCTGACTGAAAACCGACTGTGCTCCTTAAAAGATCATTTTCAGCCTCATTCATTAGCCATAGCATGCCACATTTGTCTAATGTCCCTTGGGCATGCTATTTACTCCCCTCCACCCTTTAATAAAGTAACAGTCATGGATTCCATAACCATCCACAGCAGCATGACCCACAATGAGCTTTACTCATGATGATCTAATAGCCTAGTTTATAAAGAACTTCTGTCTCTGGGGTAGTCAATCTGGCATCTTTCATAAATACTAAATTGACCTTAAAAAGACATTGCTCATTTCTATCCTAGTCATTAGGCTCACAGGAGTGCAGAGGCTGACACACTGCTGGTCAGCAGGGGGAATGTTGACATGAGGAGGTTAAGATGCTTTCACACTATGACTACAGAATACAGTGACATTAAGTTATAGTTTTTAATTGAAAACATTTTAAGAGCCACAAGACAAGATGCATACAAGACCAATTTTATATCTTATGAAGAGTCCAAAATGCAATATTAAGTGCCAGAGCATATCTGTAACAGATAACTACTGAAAAAGTGTACTTATCAATGACTGATATTAAATTGGGTAGAAAAATGCAGTTGCTTGGCAAAATAAAGACTGACTGATAAATAATTCAATCATAAAAGACAGTGGTAAGAATGCTACACTTTCTTTAAACTGCACAACATTATGTGGATTTACTTCACTTCTCAAAAAAGACCAGACTCCAAACACAAAACAAAACCACAACAATCTCACACAAAAAATTCCCCCCATGTCTCATTGCAAATAGTAACAATTCCAAAAGTGATTCACATTGTAAAATTCTGCCATGTGCACAGCAAAAAGCTGTATTTTTGGCAGAAGAAAAACTGACATTTTACACAAGTCTCAGGTTTCATCTTTAGACACTCTCATAGGTGCTGCTACATAATGCTCCTGAAATCAAGAGTTTATGCTGATTTTCTTATTTTCTGCCATAGGACAAGTGCCAACAGTTTTTGTGTTACCAATCTCATCCCCTAGGAAACCTGGTACAGATTTCCTCCAATGCTACTCTTTCCATTTGTTCCTTCTTGCTGTTGATGGTCCATGTCATAGTTACAGGTTAAGCTGCACCTTTTTCCCTTCTCTGGACTGTGAATGCACTCCCTTAGGCATCAGGCCATATGGCTTTACATCTCCTAGGGTAGAAAGCAGCAATTCTCCCTCTCTTAGACCAGACCTGGGGCTACAGTACTCTATGTCAACTACGCTCACCAGCAGGTCCTATGGAGTTCACCACCTGCTGTTCTTTTCCTCAAGAGTCTGGTCATTACTGATCACAGACAACCTTCTTAAAACCAAAGCACTGTTTAACAGTAGGAACAAAGCATAACATGAGAGAAAAGGGAGTTTAAAGCAAAAGTACACACACACCCTTCTTATCTTCCTAAAGCTCAATCATCCTATGATGGCAGGTACATCTTCAGACACCCGAGTGCCTGTCTCAGTATGACCAGCTCTCCAACAACCAAATCCCGCTCTAAAACAGACACAGTCTTTTTAACTGTTATAATCCTTTTGATCTTCCAATTCCCACCATTGGACCTGTGTGGCAAAAAAAGGTTTGCAAGGCTCCATAACAGGCCAAGCCATCAGCCTCAGCGCCATGGGGGGCTCTCCAATTGTCCCATAACAAACCTTTAGTGTTTACCATGAAGTGGCTCATCTTAAGACATTGTGTCCTTCCTGCTTGTTTTCTTACAGACTAAACCAATATGTTCATACAGTAAACATCCCAGTATCCAGGTCAACATACAGTATTCATAAATTACAGAGCAACTCTACATACAATACCGTTCAAACAGCAGAGAAAGCAGCGAAAGCAATGTTACATAATGGCTATATTTGGAAATCGGTAGTATTCTGCAACTGAGCCTCTTAGGAAAGATAGGCGCATACTTAACAGCCGCAAGTGAGGGAAGAGTCACCTGCAATGAAGACGACGTTAAAGTAAAATTCTCAGGCAATCCACCACCAACTGACAGTCAAAGGAAAGGAATGGTGTTTTAACCTAAAGAGTACCCTTCCAACCACCCTTGAGAACCTAAGCAACAGTAACGGTTGATGCCTGTATCTCTAATTCCTGCATGTAACATATTCTGAGCAGAAAGAGAGTAAAACTGACTCAGGGCTTATCTACACTACAGGTTATGGTGACATAACTTATGTCGCTCAGAGGTGTGAATAAACCACCCCCTAAGAGACACAAGTTACACTGACCTAAGTGCCACTGTGGACAGTGCTATGTCGATGGAAGAGCTTCTCCCGTCCACACAGCTACCGTCTCCTGTGAAGTTGGTTTTATTATGCCAATGGGAGAGCGCTCTCCCTTTGGCCTAGAGCATGTTCACCAGACGTGCTACAGTGGCACAGCTGCATCAGAGCAGCTGCATCATTGTAGTGCTTCTAGTGTAGATTATCCCTCAGAGGGCAAGAGAGATGTTGCTCAGATTTATGGTGGAGATAATAGGACTCTGCCCATCAGTCACACAGTGATAGTTAAATCACACTGGTAAAGAAGACCTAGAATCACAAAGGGGCTCAGGCATTGTGATGCTCAGCGTAACAACGCCTAACTTGTTGGGTGCCTGGAAAACAGGAACAACACTGATTGATAAAACCTGAGTTAGGTGCCTAGATTCCCTATATAATGAATGGGGAGAGACAAGTGGCTCAGATGGCAATTCACAAAAAGCCAGCATTCTTAGAGTTAGGCAGCTTGGGTGCCTACAGTGTTTCTTAGGAGAATGACTTAAACAGGCACCTAACTCCACACAGGAAGCCAGAGAGTAGGGTGGTGGTACACACCTCATAACTTTTATCTCAGTGTTAGAGCACTCACCTTGGATGTGGGAGATCTAGGTTGAATCCCTCCCCTGCCCCCAGCAGAGGGGAGAAAGGATCTGAACAGGGGTCTCCCACTACTCAGGAAAGTGCTCTAACCACTGAGCTATGGGACTCACTCAATCTTCTCCTGTTGAAACTGTTCCACTGAGGATAAATAAGGAAAGTGCCATTGGGCCAAAAAAGAGACAGAATTACTCTGTAGTTGGTGCTTAGGGCACCCACCTGGGAGGTGGAAGACCCAGGGTCCAGTACCCTGCTCCAATAATTCATTCTTTATCCACAATGGAACAGTTTCAACAGGAGAGACTGAAGGAACCCCATATCAGAATATCCCATAGCTCAGTGGTTACAGAGCTCACCTGAGTGGTGGGAGACCCCACTGAGATCATTTCTCCCCTTCTGCCTGCAGGGGCAACTGAGCCTGGGTCTCCGCAATCCCAGATGAGTGCTCTAATCTCTGGGCTAAAACTTAAGGTGGATACCTCCACCACCACATCCCAGCAGCCATATTTGGAATAAGACCCAACCCCTGTAGGTGTACTCAGAGGCTGCCCACTGAATCAGACCCCACACGTGACTTACATGGCTGAACACCTCTTTCCTGGCTCATGAATTGCTCTTAGCCTTTGGTGGAAGATAGGCCTCCAGAGTGAGGCAACGGAGTGTGTGATCAAAGGCAAAAACTTAGGCGCTGAGGAAACTTTTACTCTGAAAATATAGGTACAGAGTGAGTTTAGGCAGGAGTTTTGTGAATCGCAGTGCAGCCTAGAAGTGGGACTTGAGTGCCCAAGTACCTTTTGTGAATCTACGTCTAATTCAGCTCCCATTGAAACCAATGGGAACCCATTTCATTGACTTCAATGGTAGTTGGATCAGACCCCAAGAGAAACTCAAAAAAAACACGCGCACCCCCACACCTCCAATAATTACCCTTATTTCAAAGAAGGGTGTAAAAAGCATGAAGGTCAAAAAGTAATATGTAAAATGTTGATTCTACTGTCATTTGTCTGAAGACAGACAACTGCCTCTCATATTTTCCCCACTGTAAATAGCCATGTAAAATGTAAGTCTTTTCTGAGCATCTTGTGTTGATGCTAATCAGTTTTCCATGATGACTTACAACATTCTCTGTAGTAGTGCAAAGCAGTTTTACTGGCTGTTTGTTTTCATTTTACATAAAAATTACATGTTTATCGAAGTAAAAACCCATGAAACTTTCCTACACTTACTAGTTCATCTGTAGTCACATTTTAACCTAGCGTAAAACAAAGCCAACTCAAAACTTAGAAAGGGGCCTTTTCTTCCTCCTATTGTAAAGATGTTGATGGAAGAGCAGCACCATCTGGTTGCAATTATTTTGTCGACCAATATAGTCCATACAAGACTAAGAGTATAAACCACAAATGGGAAAAATGCATGATTACTAGCCTATGAAAAGAAGGGAAGTGAATCAAAAGGATTTTGTCAGTATATCACATCTGAATTGATGTCTTTGAAACAGACAGTTAAGGGTGACAAGCCAACAATTTGACCTACTTTTGCCAAGGGTCCTGCAAATAACCTAACAGTAAGACACTCACTAAGAAGGTTCTGCATAAACTATGCAACAATGCGGTGTACTCATTTACTCCATACTCACAGGGACGCATACACAGTAAAATTATTCCTAATCTGTTACCCCAACCTGAGTTCTCAGATTCAAGCAATAAGATGCTGCTTTCTGAAGGACTCCATTCTTGTAAACTTCAAGAGCAGATTCTTAGAAAAATATTTGCCTGACTTCATTCAAAACATTAAAGGAGATGAGTGAAATGGGGGATAAATATAACCACTGATCATACCTATAACCCAAATGGTCCTGCACACTACATATTGGCACACTCCAACATTTAGTGTCCTTTCATGAATGTTATTTATTAGCTTATGCTATTTGCCCAAAATGTGCTGCATAAAATTACACTAAGGTACACTGCAAGAAGGACAGGAGACTTGTTATGGGTTTTAATCAGGCCGCAACTTTATTATATAGATGTCTGGGACTACCTGGCAGATAAAGTGTACAGTGCAGGCAAATCCATGCTTATTCAAATCAATTCTCTGGGGCTTCCACCAGCCCCCCTTGTTTTCATCCAGGTCCCCCAGCCGACCCTTGGCTTGAACCTTACCATCCACCACCCTCGTAAGTAGGGGTATGAGAATGGGGGGGAGGGAGAAGGAGAGAGGGGGTTGGCTCCCAGCCATACCAATCATAGGAGTCCCCAACCCCCTCCCCCGTTCTGTTCCATTATCCAGTACCTATTTTTAAGTCCTTTACCAGGCCATTTATCTGATCGCTGGCTGCCCTCCCTATGAAGTACCTGCACTGAACATCCACCCAACCTATGGCCTACCACCTTTTCTTCTCACCAGAAAAGGTCTTCTCTCACACCCGCTGTGGGGAAGGTGAAAAAACCACACTCCAACGAAGCCAATTGTGGTGGTGCAGGAAAAATTCCTTCCTAGCCCCCCTTTAAAAGGGGCTACTAGCGTAAAGCCCACAGCAGGTCCTAACCCAGCCTGCCATTTGCCAGCACTAGGGGAGGGAGGGTGGGTGCTGGAAGCCAAGAGACTTGTCCCACCCAGGTTTCCTACCTTTGTGCACATTCCGGGGGGGGAGGGGCCAGCGGCGAGTGAGTCACTGCTGCAAAGCTGACCACAGAGGGCTTTTTTTTTTTTTTTTTTTTTTTTTAACAGCAGTTTCTGAACTCCTTCCTACCCCCCACTTTATTCATGTGAGCAGTCACACTGAAGTAAACGGGACTGCTTAATGCTTCAAGTTAATTATGTGCAACTAAGATTTTGCAACAAGAGTGAACAATTAACACAGGGTATATTGTCACAAACCAGCAGTAAGAGAAGGAAAAATGTAACTGAAGAGTTATATTACAATCTCTTTACTGCTGCATTTCCCTGGAGCAGATGTGTGCAGAACATCTATTCTTACAGCTTGTATATCACAATGTAAATACAATGGGCAGCAGGGGATGAGCAAATTTTCCAGATATTCCTGGAATGTTGCTCAGCAGCTGATTAATCACCCTCCATAATCATCTCAAACCAATATGGTTACACCGAACATTGAGCTTGTTATATATTCAATACATTTAAAAAAAAAAAAAAAAAAACAAAAAATAAGTTTTAAAATTAAAAAAAATAAAAAAAAAAAAAAAAGAATGCAGTATCATGGTTGATAATTTAAGCTACTGTAAATCAGGCAAAGTTATACTGTAGTTCTCCCAGAAACTATAATTTATCCACATAGCATGCATGTAACACTGAGTATATGTTGTAAGACATATGCACCAATACACATGTACAACGTGGCAGATTTACAGCTGCTGTGGGAAGCATAACTAAGTTTCCTGACTTGTCTGCTTAACATTTCAACCATAATGCTACATTAACAGATTTTTTTTGCACTGAATTTTCATGGTTTTTTTAAAAAGGTGAGCTGTATTTATTGCTTTTCTCTTCCTGCATCATGAAGGCATTATATTAAATATAACCAGGAAAAAATAAAACACGTGCCCCAGGTATGTTACAACACTCTCAAGATCCAAGTAGTAAAGAAGAAAAAACAATACATGAGACATTAAGTATTCTAAGATCATATGCAAACACATTACTTATAACACATTTCTATTATTCTCCTTACTATCCAACTATCTAAAAAACCCAAATTATGTGCCCCAACATTTACGGTGATCAAAATCCAACTCTTTTCTCCCTTAAAATATCCATACACATATTACAAAGTAGATTTTTCTCTCCTTTCTTTCCACTGTTTCTTTTTCCCTTTTCTTGCTGTAGAAAAGCTAACTTGCAGTCATGAGTTTCACATTCGATTCAGGAAGTGGTGAAATTTGTGATCGTTCTGTTCTCTTTTATATATGAAGAAGACAGAATACCAGTATAGCTAAAACAAATACTGAAGGACTACTAGAAATGATCACAACAGCAGCTAACATTTAAAAATGCGGTATAGAATGTAAAATGTAATCAGCCTGTGCAAAAAAAAAAAAAAAAAAAAAAATTGAGATTCAGGCTCATCTCACCCATTTCCTGCCACAAAAAGTAATTCAATGCACAAGATAAACACAAAGATTTTTATTAATATGTAGTTGACTGTTTAGATCTGAAGAAGTTAGCACTCTTAAGACAGATAAAGTAAGATTTTGTAAGGACTAAATGACAGTTTTCAATTGACAAAAGGTCTTTTCACTATACTTCTATAGTAGTAGTAACATTGGAAGCACCTCACATCTTCCTAACATTATATAAACAACAATCCTGCATTTGCCAGATTTTAGCAAACTAAGCCCCACATCAACAAAGTTAAACCAATCATGAATCCCTCCTGTAACCCTTACACACACAGTATCAAGGCCTACTTGAAATAAGCAGTCACTCAGAGTAGAATGCATATGTAGATCTTCTTAGTATGACACTTCCTCAGGGCTTGTCTAATAAGAAAGTTATACCTATGTAAGTTAAGATGTGAATTTAAACCGTTATTCTTGTGTAACTCCCAACACCGACACTTAGGCCTCGTCTACGAGGGGGTGGGGGGGTGTCGATCTAAGTTACGCAATTTCAGATATGTGAATAACGTAGCTGAAGCCGACGTGCTTAGATCAACTTACCATGGTGTCTTCACCGCGGTGAGTCGACTGCTGCCATTCCCACGTCAACTCTGCCTGCACCTCTCATAGAATATCAGGGTTGGAAGGGACCTCAGGAGGTCATCTAGTCCAACCCCCTGCTCAAAGCAGGACCAATCCCCAGACAGATTTTTGCCCCAGATCCCTAAATGGCCCCCTCAAGGACTGAACTCACAACCCTGGGTTTAGCAGGCCAATGCTCAAACCACTGAGCTATCCCTCCCCCCACACTGAGCTGGAGTACAGGAGAGCACTCTGGAGTTGATTTATTGCATCTAGACTAAACGCGATAAATGGACCCCCGCTGGATTGATTGCTGCCCGCCGATCCAGCGAGTAGTGAAGACATACCCTAAGGGCGAGTCTACACTACAAAATGAAGTTGACCTAAGTTATGTTGAAGTACAGCTACTGAAGTAATTAAATCGCTTTTGCATGTCCACACTACATTCCTTGTGTTGGTGGTGTGCGTTCTCACCAGAAACATTTGCACCAATTTAGTTGTCAGTGTCGGGCACTGTGGGATGGCTTCTGAAAGGCAGCAACAGTCGATGTAAGCAACGCAATTTCTACACTGACACTACATCGACCTAAACGCTATACCTCTTGTGGAGGTGGAGTTACTTGGGGCTAGTCTACACTGGTTATGCTAAAGCGCTGCCGCGGCAGCGCTTTAACATGCCTTGTGTGGTCATGACACAGCACTTAAAAAAAAAAACAACACACTTTAACGAGGGGCGTAGCTCCCGGCGCTGGGGCACTGTTTATACTGGTGCTTTACAGCACTGCAACTTGCTGCACTCAGGGGAGTGTTTTTTTACACCCCTGAGCGAGAAAGTTGCAGCGCTGTTAATTGCCAGTGTAGACAAGCCCTAAGTCAGTATAGTGGGCAAGTTACATCAGTGGAAGCTACATTTTAGTGTAGACACTTCAAAGCTGGCATAAAATAAGCTGCCTTATATTGACCTATTTGCCTAACGCCTGGTCTACACTACGAGTTTAGGTCGACTTTAGCCGCGTTAAATCGAATTAAGCCTTGACACGTTCACACGACGAAGCCCTTTCTTTCGACTTAAAGGGCCCTTTAAACCGGTTTCTTTACACCACCTCCGACGAGGGGATTAGTGATAAAATCGGCCTTAGGGGGTCGGAATTGGGTTAGTGTGGACGGAATTCGACGTTATTGGCCTCCGGGAGCTATCACACAGTGCTTCATTGTGACCGTTCTGGACAGCACTCTCAACTCAGATGCACTGGCCAGGTAGACAGGAAAAGCCCCGCGAACGTTTGAATTTCATTTCCTGTTTGCTCAGCGTGGAGAGCACAGGTGACCACGCAGAGCTCATCAGCACAGGTAACCGTGATGGAGTCCCAGGATCGCAAAAGAGCTCCAGCATGGACAGAACGGGAGGTTCGGGATCTGCTCGCCATATGGGGAGATGAATCAGTGCTGGCCGAACTCCGAAGCAGTAAACGAAATGGCAAAATATTAGAAAAGGTCTCCAAGGCCATGAAGGACAGAGGCCATAACAGGGACACACAGCAGTGCCGCGTGAAAATTAAGGAGCTAAGGCAAGCCTACCACAAAGCCAGAGAGGCAAACGGAAGGTCCGGGGCTGAGCCGCAAACATGCCGCTTCTACGCGGAGCTGCATGCCATTCTAGGGGGTGCAGCCACCACTACCCCAACCTTGTGCTATGAGTCCCTCACTGGAGAAAGACACAGGGAAGCGGGTTCTGGGGACGAGGAAGATGAGCATGAAGATAATGTAAATAGCTCACAGCAGCAAGGAAGCGGAGAAACCAGTTTCCCCAACAGCCAGGATATGTTTATCACCCTGGACCTGGAACCAGTAACCCCCAAACTCACCCAAGACCCTGAGGGCACACAGGGGACCTCTGGTGAGTGTACCTTTGTAAATATTACACATGGTTTAAAAGCAAGCGTGTTTAATGATTAATGATTAATTTGCCCTGGCAATCGCGGCCAGTACAGCTACTGGAAAAGTCTGTTAATGTGTATGGGGATGGAGCGGAAATCCTCCAGGGACATCTCCAGAAAGCTCTCCTTCATGTACTCCCAAAGCCTTTGCAAAAGGTTTCTGGGGAGGGCTGCCTTATCCCGTCCGCCATGGTAGGACACTTTACCACGCCAGGCCAGTAGCACGTAGTCTGGAATCATTGCATAACAAAGCATGGCAGCGTATGGTCCCGGTGTTTGCTGGCATGCAGACAACATCCATTCCTTATCGCTCTTTGTTATCCTCAGGAGAGTGATATCATTCACGGTCACCTGGTTGAAATGGGGCAATTTTATTAAGGGGACATTCAGAGGTGCCCCTTCCTGGTCTGCTGAACAGAAATATTCCCCGCTGTTAGCCACGCAGTGGGGGGAGGGGTGAAGTGATCATCCCAGAGAATTGGGGGGGGGGGAGGGGAATTAGTTGGGTTTGTGCTGCATGTTAACCCTGAAACCGCAGCCCCTCCTTTTACATTGCAAACCCATTTTAAATGGCCAACCCAACGGGTCCTTGGTATGGTTAATGATAGCAGTACTCTTTGAAACCATCCCCACATGTTAAGAAGGTTAAAAAAGCCAAAAGACTGTGTCTTAACATGGCTGCCTGCAAGCTGAAATCTGTGACCTGGCACTGCGTGAGTGATCTCTCACACCAAACAGGCAGGCCCTCAATCTAAGAGGAAAAATGCGACCTTGTAACGAAAGCACATCTGCTGTGTAATGTGAACAGCAAAATGTAACGTGAAAGAGTGTACCCATTGTTCTCTAAAATGTATCTTTTTTAACCACCTCTCCCTTCTCATCCACCAGCTGCAAATGTTTCTCCTTCGCAGAGGCTAGTGAATATTCAAAAACGTAAGCGAAGGACACGTGATGAAATGTTTACAGAACTACAGACTGCCTCCCACGCTGACAGAGCACAGCAGAATGCGTGGAGGCAGTCAATGACTGATTATCGAAAAGCCCAATATGAGCGAGAGGAGAGGTGGCGGGCTGAATCGCGGGCTGAGGAGGAGAGGTGGCGGGCTGAATCGCGGGAGGAACAGAGGAAGTTGCGGGCTGAAGATGAGAGGTGGCGTCAGCTTGCACACAGAAAGCAAGAGTCCATGCTCCGTCTGCTGGAGCATCAAACTGATATGCTACAGCGTATGGTTGAGCTGCAGGAAAGGCAGCAGGAGCACAGACCGCCACTACAGCCCCTGTGTAACCAACAGCCCTCCTCCCCAATGCTACAGCGTATGGTTGAGCTGCAGGAAAGCCAGCAGGAGCAGAGACCGCCGCTACAGCCCCTGTGTAACCAACAGCCATCCTCCCCAAGTCCCATTGCCTCCTAACCCAGACGCCCAAGAACACGGTGGGGGGGCCTTCGGCCACCCACTCACTCCACCCTAGATGATTTCCATAGCAATAAGTTTTAAAGTTTTAAATTGGAGTGTGTCCTTTTCCTTCCCTCCTCCCCCACCCATCCCGGGCTACCTTTCCAATTATCCCCCTAGTTGTGTGATGAATTAATAAAGAATGCATGAATGTGAAGTAACAATGACTTTATTGCCTCTGCAACTGGTGCTTGAAGGGGGGAGGGTAGGGGAGGGTGGGGTGGTTGGTTTACAGGGAAGTAGAGTTAACTGGGTGGGGGGAAGGGGCGGAGGGTTCATCAAGGAGAAACAAACAGAAGTTTCACTCCGTAGCCTGGCCAGTCACAAAACTGGTTTTCAAAGCTTCTCTGATGCGCACAGCGCCATGCTGTGCTGCTCTAACCGCCCTGGTGTCTGGCTGCACGTAATCAGCGGCCAGGCGATTTGCCTCTACCTCCCACCCCGCCATAAATGTCTCCCCCTTACTCTCACAGATATTGTGGAGCGCACAGCAAGCAGCAATAACAATGGGGATATTCTTTTCGCTAAGGTCTGAGCGAGTCAGTAAGCTGCGCCAGCGCGCTTTTAAACGCCCAAATGCACATTCCACCACCATGCGGCACTTGCTCAGCCTGTAGTTGAACAGGTCCTGACTCCCGTCCAGGCTGCCTGTGTACGGCTTCATGAGCCATGGCATTAAGGGGTAGGCTGGGTCCCCAAGGATCACGATAGGCATTTCAACATCCCCAACAGTTATTTTCTGGTCCGGGAAGAAAGTCCCTTCCTCCAGCTTTCTAAACAGAGCAGACTGCCTGAAGACGCGAGCATCATGTACCCTTCCCGGCCAGCCCACGTTGATGTCGGTGAAACGTCCCTTGTGATCCACCAGGGCTTGCAGCAGCATTGAAAAGTACCCCTTGCGGTTTATGTACTCGGCGGCTTGGTGCTCCGGTGCCAAGATAGGGATATGGGTTCCGTCTATCGCCCCACCACAGTTTGGGAATCCCATTGCAGCAAAGCCATCCACTATGGCTTGCACGTTTCCCAGAGTCACTACCCTTGATATCACCAGGTCTCTCATTGCCCTGACAACTTGGATCACAGCAGCCCCCACAGTAGATTTGCGCACTCCAAATTGATTCCCGACTGACCGGTAGCTGTCTGGCGTTGCAAGCTTCTACAGGGCTATCGCCACTCGCTTCTCCACTGTGAGGGCTGCTCTCATCCTGGTATTCTGGCGCTTCAGGGCAGGGGAAAGCAAGTCACAAAGTTCCATGAAAGTGCCCTTACGCATGCGAAAGTTTCGCAGCCACTGGGAATCGTCCTACACCTGCAGCACGATGCGGTCCCACCAGTCTGTGCTTGTTTCCCGGGCCCAGAATCGGCGTTCCACAGCATGAACCTGCCCCATTAACACCATGATTTCCACATTGCTGGGGCCTGTGCCTTGTGAGAGGTCTAGGTCCATGTCCATTTCCTCATCACTCTCGTCGCCGCGCTGCAATCGCCTCCTCCTCCTCCTCGCCTGGTCCTGGTTTTGCTTTGGCATGTCCTGGCTCTGCATATACTCCAGGACAATGCGCGTGGTGTTCATAGTGCTCATAATTGCCGCGGTGATCTGAGCGGGCTCCATGATCCCAGTGCTAGCTATGGCGTCTGGTCTGAAAAAAGGCGCGAAAGTAGTATCTGACGGACCAGGGGAAGGAGGGAGGGGCGAGTGACGACATGGCGTACAGGTACAGGGAATTAAAATCAAGTAAGGTGGCTTTGCATCAGGGAGAAACACAAACAACTGTCACACAGAATGCCCCCCCCCCCCCAAAGATTGAACTCAAAAGCCTGGGTTTAGCAGGAGGGAGGGGGGAAGCAAATGAATACAGAATAAATCTATTTTTTACATCTTAAGACGATGGTGCAGCATGACTGATAGCCCTTGGCATTTTCTGGGTGCTTGGCAGCAAATACTGGGCGCTTGGCAGTTAGCCTTCAGGTCTACTGCACAATCTGATACCCGCTGCAGTATGACAACGATGGATACCAGTCGTAATATACTATCTACTGCCCAAAAGGCAAGGGGTTGCTGCTGTGTAGCAATGGTGCCCCATCCTACGCATACTACGTCTGATAACCATCATCATCAAGGCAAGGGGGCTGGTGCAATGCAGCCCCACAGCTGCCAGCCCCATGTCTGCCAGCACCCAGATCGCCCTCGGCCTCTTCTGGGAGCTTAGCAGAAAACTGGGTGCTTCGCAGAAAATAGTATACTACGACTGATAACCATCATTGTCTGCCCAGGTGCCCATGATCGACAGCCACTGCTGTCCGACTAGGACGGTTACCAGTCGTAATAAACCATCTACTGCCAAAAGGCAAGGGGGCTGGTGCAATGCAGCCCCACGGCTGCCAGCCCCACGGCTGCCGGCACCCAGATCGCCAATGAAGGCTACCAGTCATGCTGCACCGTCTACCGCCAAAAGGCAGTTAGCTGCTGCTGCGTAGCAATGCAGTCCCACGTCTGCCAGCACCTAGATGACATATGGTGACGGTGAGCTGAGTGGGCTCCATGCTTGCCGTGGTATGTTGTCTGCACAGGTAACCCAGGTAAAAAGGCGTGAATCTATTGTCTGCCATTGCTGTGACGGAGGGGGAGGGGCCTGACGACATGTACCCAGAACCCCCCGCGGCACTGTTTTGCATCATCCGGGCATTGGGATCTCAACCCAGAATTCCAATGGGCGGCGGAGACTGCGGGAACTGTGGGATAGCTACCCATAGTGCAATGCGCCGGAAGCCGACGCTAGCCTCGGTACTGTGGACGCGGTCCGCCGAACTAATGCACTTAGAGCATTTTATGTGGGGACACACACAATCGGCTGTATACAACCGATTTCTATAAAACCGGCTTCTATTAATTCGACCTAATTTCGTAGTGTAGACATACCCTAATTCGGTATGTAGACCAGGCCTTATTCTGGCATAAGAATGTCTTTTTCCAGTTTATCTTATGTTGCTTTGGAAATGGTTTAACCTATGCCTAAAAAAGCCACTCTTATTCTGGAATAACAATTTCCATTAATAGTTATACCAGTATAACCGCAGCAGTTTAACTATACCAGCATAGCTATACTGGTGTAACTAGCAAAACTCTCCTATGTAGACAGGGCCTGAAGTGTTTTAAAAGCAGTAAAATAGTTAACAACATTGACATTTAAAGTACCATCATTGTTAGTTAGCTCCCATTGAAGTAAATGGAGCAGCTCACACCTCAGAGCTTTTGTTACAGTCTCTGCAAACTCAAATATCACTACTGATTACACTGTCATATTTTCAATATCTTCCTTTAAAAAAAAAAAAAAAAAATAGAGTTGAGACTCTGCTGAACAATTAAGAGGCCCACTAAAGTAATTGACTACCATAGCAGGCTTTGAAATAGGTAAGCGTTTTCCTCATTTTACTGGTGGGAAAATGGAGATTCATATTCACAAAGCAAAACAGCTAGGATTAGAGCTAACAAGTTTGTCTCCTAGTTCTTTGGAGTCATCCCTCTGCAGTATCCCTATTGCATAGGCCAGTCTGTTTTCAGACAGACAAGAACCCAAGACATATTATGAATTTGCAACAATCAAAATTATAGCTTTACATAGTAGAGAACTGAAAAAGATAAAGTTATATTGCCTAAGACTTTCTTTTAATCCTTCTGGGATGAAACCTGAAATTGTATTAATTATCTGAGGCATTCAAGCCACCTCTGTAACTAAGTCATAAAAGCAACAGTTTAAGCATTTCCATGAAATGAATCAATTCATATTATGAAATAATTTTAATATTCTAAATACAATTTTGAAATGGGCTGTTGACAATTAAACTACTAAAAAGTGTCACAGCAATATCCTCTTTGGGGCTGTGATTGAATATAAAACATTTTGTCTTATCTTTCATCAGTTAATGTATTCAAATAGTTGTTTCACAGTAAGTGTGAGGAAGACTAAAACAGCTATGTTCTCCATTTCCAATCATTTCTACACATTTAGTCCACGTGGTAATTTGGCTTGAAGGCTATGAAGAGCCTCAGCCAGTTTGAAAATGCAGCTGGTATTTAATATGCAAATTCTAAGAAACAAACACTATTTTTTACACAAGATTATAAATCAAATAGCCAGGATCAGTTCACATATCCTGCCTCCCACAGATTATTCTCTTGAACAATATTCAATTGATTAGTCATTCCTCAATCCACAGCTTTGAATGTAGAGCTTTTCCCTCCCATCTTCTCCATTAACTTCAAAGTATCTAGCAAACAGTAGCTACAGGAAGCTCATTTCACCCTTCTCCTAGCTAGCATAAGTTACTTGTGTCAATTCTGGTGTCAAATATACCTGAAAGCAGGGTGCCAAAAATGATTTTAACACTGATAAAATGCATCTCAGAACTACTGTAAGAGCAGCATTTATCACAGCTAAAAAAAACCCTTCCATTTTACAACTGAAGAACTGCAATACCATTCTCAGATACTGTAACTGAGCATAAAGCGGCCCTGCTAAAGACGAACAACATTACATTTAAGCTAAGGCTATGTCTACACTGCACTTTTGTTTTTAAAACATTTGCCGGTTAGGGGTGTGGAAAAACAGCCCTGACTGACAAAGTTTGAACAACAAAAAGCACCAGGGTGGACAGTGCTTTGTCAGAGGGAGAGTGTCCCTACTGTCCCTTGTTGGGGGTAGTTTTATGCTGCCAACAGGAGAGCTCTCTCCTGCCAGCAAAGAGCGGCTACACTGCGTACCTTACAGCGTCATGGCTGTAGCAGCACAACTGTGCCACTGTAAGGTACACAGTGTAGACATAGAAACAAGAGATTTGAGTCTCTAAGAATGTGTGTCTTTGCACTGATCAGCTGAACGCTGAACAACAGTTTCCCCCTCTGCATCCTATGCAGAAATTAAAATGTTAAAACACCTCTCTAATCAATGGAAACCACAGATGCTCAACACCTCTTAAAGTTAGGCCACAGTCATCTACATATTATTTGATCATCACCGAAGTCGGTAGTCCTCAGCCTTATTCCATCTAACCTAGTGCCCCCTCCCCCCCCCCCCGCCCACTTAGCAATAGGAAAAGGCAGGGTGATCATGACTCCCTGATACACTGAACAAACATGTTGCAGGTACTATTAGGTTTCTTTTTTACTTAATAGGTAAGAGTGGCAATCACTAAATTATGCCGTTTTAATACTGTTTAAGGTTTTGTTGTTTTCCTTTCTGCGCTAAGGCATGGAAAATTCTTATTAACAATTCTCATGCATTACTTCTTTGCCTTTCCTCACAATGGGCACGTCAAGCCAGGTTAGACTATGATCGAAGCACAGGAACTTGCATCAGCTAACATAGTGGTAAAAACACTTAGCAGGGCTTGGAAAAAGTGGAGTAATGACTGGATTAATTCTAGTATTTCACAGCTCACACAAAAATGAGAAGAGGAGGGATGGTCCCACAGAGAGGTCCAGATAAAAAGCCATGGTGAGAAGGGAGATGCTTTTGGACCATGCTTGGGGAATCATCTTTCCTATCAGCCTCTGACTAGTATGTGCTCATCAGTTTAAATCCCTGTCATGTTTGCCCTCAGGCTCCTGGAAGTGAACAGGAATGTTCTCCCACCCTCCCTATCCACTCCAGAGGCTCCTAGCTGCTTTGAGGGGTGGGCTCTCTAATACTTTTTAATCCCTTCTCACCTCTAAATCCAGATCTTTCCTCTGCTTTCAAAGAGCACAAGCAGCAAAAATTGATGCCAGCCAGTTTTACTACTGTTCACAGGATTCTGACTAGCATTAGTGAAACTGACAAGCATCATATTAATCTAGGGAAAAGCTTTAAGCATAAACACTCCAGAACCATTTGTCTGAAAGCAACAGTGCATCTGAAGGTTCTCTTTTAAAAATAGCTTGAGTTCTCGATGCCTTAAGTTTCCCTAGGAAGATTTATTAGTCAACACAAGGACGGTAGATTTTTGAAGTCCCAATACTTTGCTCTATCTGAGCACCTTGCACTTTCAGAGTACTCTGCAAAATGAACGAATACATCTCATTCTGACGGGTGAAGCACATAGTTTTGAGGAAGTCTCACTTCCTTCCTGAGCACTGCAATCCAGAATACTGTACAGGTTTTTTTTTTAAACCTATGAAACCTGCAGCCCTCCATTATACAAATTTGGCCCAAAAGAATCAAAATGTACTTCCAGAGCAGATATGCAGATAATATGTGGACACTTGATCAGAAAGAGAAGAATAGCCATTTGCTATGGAGGGAAGACTCTCAGATTGTCCAGTTAGTTACGTTGTTACCAACTGATAACACTGATCGCAGACATATCCTGTGTGCATGCCCAGGATTAATGCCTACGCAGAATCAAAAGTACAAACAGTGGAACTATCTGTTGCACTTGGCACAAAAACTCAGTCATCAGTTGAATATTTTTGCATTATCTCATTGAAATTAAAGAGCAGACGACTCTAAGAGGCTAGGTCCAAGGCAGAATCCAAAACCACCAATCCTAAAATGGGTTTCAGTGCATACTGGGTCAGACCAAAGGTCCATATAGCACAGTATCCGGTCTTCCAACAGTGGCCAATGCCAGGTGCTGCAGAGGAATAAATTGTTTGTGTTTTGGACCTAGGATATCAATGGAATAATAATCTGGCTACATTTTGAAATGTGTCAGGAATTTTTAGAAATAAAAGTTAAATTTATACAAACATTTAAAATTAGTTGCCAAAATTTTGTGGGGGCACTGCAAATTTTAACCATCTTCTCTACCTGCAACTCAGAAGCTACTACTCCTGAGAACAGGGTACTATCTTAATATGAACAACAGAAAGAAGCTGCTACC
The DNA here is from genome assembly GCF_002925995.2 of Terrapene triunguis. Taxonomy (NCBI): domain Eukaryota; kingdom Metazoa; phylum Chordata; order Testudines; family Emydidae; genus Terrapene; species Terrapene triunguis. The sequence continues at coordinate 762,463 of NW_020664499.1, forward strand.
AAAGGGAGCTGCCTCCTCTGCATTGGAGCAATCCGTCAGGGGATCCATAGCCAAGATCACTGGAAACAGAGGGAGCACTGAAGACCTTGAAGTAGGTGGCTAAGCAGATACAGGAGTCAGGATCATGGAACTGGTTCCAGGGAGGACAATGAGAGGGATTGCTGAAGAGGCAATCGATCTCATGGTGGGCTTGAGCTTGCTTATGTGCGGTGCAAGTAATCAGTTTTAATCAGGAAGTGACTGGGAGGCAGAAAGGGACAGAGTGCATTCAAATTTATTTTGATTGGCGTTGAAGTTGATTGTGGGTGGCAAGAAAATATTTCTTTACCACCAAGAGGTGGTCCCCTACTCAGAAAATTTTGGGGAACCCCAAGTTTAAATTATTTGATAAATTTGCTCAGCCACCTTCCACAGGGCTTTTGTTTGTTTTATTTTGTTTTGTTAAGTTCAATGGTTTGCTGATTTACATGGTCAGATGATTTTACCACTGTCCTAGCAGCAATTTTTAAAACTATTGCTTCCACTCAGTCTGAAAAAAGGAGATTTATTTTTGTCTCATCACCATGTAGGACTGAATTTATTCCAACACAATTCAAAAAGGATCAAAGTTAATTACAAAAAAAAAAAATACTCCAACGCTGGCGAAAGACACTTGATTGAAAACATAGAAAACTGAAATGCTCTATTGACAGATAAAGCAAGGCAATAACAGTGCAAACATTCCATGCACTCTTTGATTTGTCTCAATCTTTACTTGACAAGATCTAAGGAAGGTGGCAGTGAAGAAGACAGTTCACTCCGTTCTTAGCCTTGCTGAGATTAACAAGACGACATGTAATAAGCATCAGCCGTAGCAACGGCTGTATTAACGTGTTTTGACCAAGTTCTGAATTGCATCCATCAATTTATTACTAGCTGATGACTGGTAACACTTTTCAGCATAGGTACTGGAACTAGGGGCACACCCTGTGGTTTGAAGTGGTTTCCATTATATACAGGGTTTACAGTTTGATTCAATGGCTCTCGGCACCCCCACTATAAAAATTGTTCCAGCATCCCTGTCTTTCAGATCCAACCAACTCAGGCCAGATACAAAAGGCAATTGAGAGGTGAAGATTCACAGTTGTGAAGACATCTTTTAAGCCATCTGGTTCACCTGTGATTGCATGTCTATCCATACCCAACATAACATTTGAAGAGTCTCAGTATATATTTTTAAAACAAATGCAATAGAAAGCAGGAGTACCCAAACTTCTCAGCATGGAGCCAAACATGGGGCCAAACATTTTCTTTAAAGAGTCAAGGGGCCACAATCAATGTCCTGTTCTGCTCCCTATGCACCTTTTTATTATGCCCACTGCAGACTACAGGGTAACAACAAGGAACTTAACCAGGGTCTTAATTTCACACTGCTGATGGGTAAATCTATGAACAGATTTTTCCATAGCCTGAAAAAAAAGGTATACATTAATTTGACACTGGGGTAAACATTATTTTAGAAAGGTAGTTTCTAGAAATTATTCTTTGAAAATAGAGATGCCAATCAACTTGACTGCACTAAAGTGCTTTTAACAATCTTCCAATTTTACACTCAAAACCCTTATTTTTTTGCATGCTGCAGAACTGATCTGGACACATCATACATCAATTGAAAGCACATGATGAACAGATATTAGGAATAGGATTGGCTTTTTAAGTCAATTCGTGACAGACTGGCAGGTAGGGTTCTTACTAAAAAAACCCGCTTACTTGGCACAATTCATATGAGTATCAGTTTACTTAGCAAAACCGTAGCTGGCAAAAAAATAGTGGTTACTGCAGATTCCCTCATTTCTTTCCATGCCATTCTCTTCTTTTGAGGGGAAAACAGATACAGTTTGTATTTTCTTGCAATTCCTATGAGCCAAGAGTAAATCTGATTTGTGCCTAGAAGATGGTATGGAATTAAAATGCAAAACACACCAACAGCACTGAAATGGAGAAATGTAATTGCAAATAAATACCCTGCCACAGTTTATTGATTATGCAGTCATGATAAACTGAGATTGCCGAGAGCTTTCTGCAGTGATATCTAATCCCACATGACTAGTCTCCTATTACAAAGTGTTCAGTGGTAATACAGAACCAAGCTACCAAAAGTGTACTCTTTAACATATAACATTAAACAGTTAACTGGGAACAGGTCTGTGACGAGAAAGAAGTGCATTTTTTTCCAGAAATAAAAATTACACATGCAAGGCATCCACATGTGAAGGATAAGATGGCTTCTCAAGACCTTGTCTAAAATTACAGATAGAAAGAATCCTCTGACTTGTTTCTACCACATGGTTATCTGACCCAGTTACAGCATGGTTTAAACTGTGATGGGAACAGGACATAGATATATTACCCAAAGCTTGGTGTTTGTTATGGGTGCATTCTCTCCCCCAAGCTACCGATTTTAGTTGTACTTAAGCCAGATCCCCTGACTTGGCTACAACTGTCCCAAAATGGGGTCTCAAGACATACAGTGGAACAGATACATAGTGAACTCAAATATAGTTGAGCTCAAGTCACAAGGAAGCTGAATGAGAGATCTGAATTGGTTCAATGCCAATTCTCTTACAATTCTGGTTATAGCAAGGCTGCTCTTGTGGGAGGGAGAGATGAAACTCACACTATAACAAGTTGCTTAGTTGCATACAGTCTTCTCTAATTTGATATTAAAAACTACCAGGACAATCTCTTCCATTTAATATTCACTCCTCCATATCAGAGGCAAAATCCCTTGCATCACAGAAACTGATGACGGTATTTCTGCCACCTTCCATTCGACTCCTAAACATTTAGCAAACAGAAGCACCTTGGAAGTTAAGAAAGAGACTCCTATCTAATCAAGGCTGATTTCATTGCTGAAACAACAGTATATGAACCATCACACAAACATTGCCAGCATAGGCTTATGCTGTGTAATCCAAATATGGTCATCAGACAGCACAGACATTCAGAGCGCGCACACACACACACACCAGGGACAGAGCTACAGTACCAAGTCTTGCTCTTTTGGAGGCTAATTCCTTCATTTGCGACTAATTTTAAGACAGTATCCTAAGGTACCTCATTCTCATGATGGAAGCTTTTCTAACCCATCTGTAGTGAGGCATTTATCTCAGTCTTCTCTTTCTCCCTTCCCCTCCTCAGATCTTTCATTCAAGTCTACATCAGGCTGACCCAGAAGAGCTGAGATCATGCCAGGTTTTCATAAAGAAACGAAACACCGCTCACCTAGAGGAAGACACTGCAGAAACCCCAGCTGTTGCAGAGGAGAATGAAGGTGGTGGGAGGGAGAGACAGATGCACAAAAGGGACTAGGGGCTGGAGTACGGAACAGAGAATAAAAGTGACAGGCAGACTGCAATGGTGGAAGAAAACAGAAATATAAAGGGCTCACGGGGAACTGATATAAGAGGTAAAAAAAGATACTAAGAAATATATGTGGGTGGGAGTATGTGCTAAGAGTACCAACTGTATTGGGGAAAGGAGAGGAATTAGATCCTCAAGTTGATTTAGGAGAGGAAATTGGGAAGGCAGAAAATAAAAAGTCTTAAAAGGATCAAGGAAAGGGGAGCGGGGGGGGGAAGGATGTTAGAGAGAAATAAAAAGTGCCATGATTTTGAGAATTGGCAAGGAAATAAAAGATGTGGGAGGGGGGAGGGTAAATAAATGGAAGAAGAGAAGAATGAAGAATCAGGAAGGAGGGATAGCAATGGGAGGGGATTCCTGGGTTGGGGGATTGAGAAAAGTAAGGAGGAAGATAACAGTGCAGGCATCTGGAAAAAGAAGTGGGGATAAAACAGAAAAGCTAGGAGAATCGG
>NW_020664499.1:766716-824253 GCF_002925995.2 Terrapene triunguis
AGGTAGCTGCACTAGGGGGCTGGGGGTAGCTGCGCCGGAGGGCTATGCGGGACGGGAGGAGGTAGCTGCACTAGGGGGCAGCTGCGCCGGGGGGGCAGGACGGGTGAAACAGCCACCCAGGAGCAGGGCCGCGAAGCTGAGGCCCGCGAGGGACTGGCTCGGCGCGTGGGGGGGGCCGGAGACTGCGCGCTACTCACCGGCCTCTCCCGCCGCCTCCCGGCTCGGCGCAGCGGCCCCACTTCCAGTGAGCCAGGAACCGGCCGGAGGCGCGGCTCAGCCGCAGCCCCTTAAAGCGGCAGGCCGCGGCCCCGGGAGACGGGCTGGGGGCGGAGACGAGTGGCCCGCTCCTCCCCTCGGCCCGGCGGGCGGGCGGGGCCTCATCCCTCCCTGGGCCTGGCCACGGCGGGGGCGGGATCGGGGCCTCCCCATGGCCCGGGGGCTATTCGGGGCCCTCCCCAGCGTTGGAGAGCAGTTTAAAGGGTCCCTCCGCCCCCACCCTTGGCTTTCAACCCCGCCGCCCCCCCAACACAAACAACCCTTCGGACCAGCCCCCTGCACTATCCGCCACCCCACACACGGGGGTCACTCGTGGTCCCACCCAAGCGCACCCCTCAGCTAGACATGCCGGTGGTACTCAGGGGGTCCCCCACCCCCACATGCAGATGGCAGTAGGCTGAGCCCATTGCACACACAAACCCCCAATGCACGCACACGAGGATCAGGAGTTCCACGGCAAACCCTTCCACACGTAGCAGCAGAGATCCTGCTGCCACACCTATAAGTCACTTGTGGGGTAATCACAAGGTCTCTCCCACCCCCCCAAAAAAACCTTTTATTTCTTTGGGGTATCACAACAGCAGAGCACCCACAGCAAGATAACCTTCAGCCACAGAAACATGAGGATGTTGCACCATAGAGAAATCCATCTCATTGCAATGTGTGGGGTCTTGCACCGTTGGACAAACTGAAGAAAGAGAATGACAGTTCATATTGCAACAGGTTGCTCTCCTGACCTGCACAGATCTTCACTGGGTGTTCTGCATGGCCACAGAGACGAGCCCCTAGGCTTTGAGATACCCCATTTCGAGTGGAGGCTTAAACATTGTTCTGACATATTGCCAAACCCCAGAGAAGTCCAAAATCATAAAGGAAAAAACTCAGAATCTCAAATAATAATGCATGTTGGTGTTTGGGCTGCCTATTGATTTTGAAACTTTAGTGGTGAATACAATAATGGAAGGCTGAAATTTCAACCTGAAGTGAAACCCAGAAGACAGCAGAGATGCTCTGCTAGAATGAAGAGTCCTGTGGCACCTTTAAGACTAACAGATGTACTGGAGCATAAGCTTTCGTGGGTGAATACCCACTTCGTCAGATGTCTGTTAGTCTTAAAAGTGCCACAGGAGACTCTCTTGCTTTTTACAGATCCAGACTAACACAGCTACCCCTCTGATACTCTGCTAGAAGGGAGACCTCACTTTCTTTGTTACTGGCATATTCAATAAAGTGCTAAATAACCATAATTAAGTATGCCAGCTATCTTATTCAAAGCCATTCATGTATGCCTTGTCTGTCCAGGATCTTTACCCACCAAAGTAGTTATGTCACAAGGCTTTAGAGTATATACTTAGTTAGTCCCTGTTCTCTGACCTACTGGATAAGAAGCTGAACTTGAATCAAAAATAATGAGGAGACCGGTGGCACCGTAAAGACTAACAGATTTATTTGGGCATAAGCAGAAGTGGATTTTTTACCCACGAAAGCTTATGCCCAAAGAAATCTGTTAGTCTTTAAGGTGCCATCGGACTCATCGTTGCTTTTGTGGATACAGACTAACACGGCTACCCCTCTGAAACTTGAATCAGTCCATCCAGCCTCAGCGCACCTGAGCACAGATCCATCCACCCAATCACAATATACTTTTCCTAATGCTTACAGGAAGCATGCCAAGCTTCCTGGTAATTATAACAGTAGACCCAAAACACCTGGAAAAGGCTGCATTGTTAAGGACTATGTAGCACTTTGTTTGTTCTATACTCTTTTGTATCTGCTCTATCCTCTGGACTGTAGAGATATTAATTCAAGGCAGTGATTTATTATTCTTTGGCATAATGAACCTGTTCTGTATGCCATACGCTCAGGGTGCTACATAAACAATAGCGATAACAACTAATGTATAAACCAGTAAAGGCCCAACTTCATCCAAGCACAAGTATGTTCTTTTGTTAAACATTAAATCAATAGCGTTCTGATTTATCTTTTATGATCAAATAAGTGTTATTTGCATATCTAGAAGAGCATTTATATATTGTTTCTAATCTTTTCTACATATGGGCACTTGATCCAGGATGTGTTGAGGGCCCTCAACTCACATTGACTTCAGTAGGAACTCAGGGATCTGGCCAACATAACAGCCCTACAGTTGCAAGCAACAGGGGCCCTCCAACATGGAGCTCCTTGAAGGATCAAGGCCACTGCATATAAAACGTTAAATCACCACTCCCAGCACTTCCTCCCAATGCCACTTGGCAGATGGAAAGACTATAGAATTGTGCTGCTTTACTGCATTTATGACAATTTACAAATGTCAATTATTTTTGAACCTGTTCATCAAAAAGTGACAAAAATAACTAAGGCCCCAATCCTACAGACTTGCACACCTGCTTAATTTAACACATGAATAGTCCCATTGACTTCAGCATGTAATAAATATTGAAACAGGGCTATTGCTTTACAGTTACTGCAGTGGGACTACTCAGCTGCATAAAGCAAAGAATGCGTGTAAGGCCTTGTATACACTACATAGTTTTGTTGACAAAAGTCAGCTTTCATCACTAAAATAGTGGAGGTATGCACACTGAAAAGCTCCTCCCACCCATGTAACTGCCCAGCTCTGCCAACATAATAAAACCACCTCAACAAGAGGCATAGGTCATATGTCGGAATAGTTAGGGCAATGCAGTGTCTCTGTAGATACTGCATTCTTTACATCGGCTGTTGGCTATCATTCTTGTCAATTTCACAATTCTGCTGTCCTGGGGCAAACTAACTCCTAACCCCCAACACACAGTCTGAGAGTTCTCTACAGACAGCTTACCCCATTTTCCACCTTCAAGGGACTCCTTAAATAAACTCCATACTGGAACTTTTCATCCAACACCACCCCTCAGGCCTCCTCAAATCCTCATTTAGCCCCAGAACAAGTCACTCCTAGGCATTTTTTCTTGCCTATCCTCTCACTCCCCAAGTTCCAGGGTTATGTCCGGAAATCTTCTCATACCCAGCAGCTTCCATATTCCACCTAACCTCTTTCTGCAGTGGCCTGCTACTCTTTATAGGGAAATCACGGGATCTCCACTCAGGTGTGTCTCCTTAATAACTAGGCTGGCCTCAGGCTTCTAGCCCAGAAAGGGGCAATCTACTCTGTTACAAACTCCATGTGTACTGACAACTCCTTCACTGCTCCTTGTCTGTTTTAATCTTTGCTCTCCCTTCTATTCCGCTGCTCTGTTCCATTAACATCTGGTTAGCTAAAGATGAGAGTCAGCATGTAGGGAAAATGTACAAGATGTAGGTTTTTCCTGCTCAAGGAGAAAGGCTTGACAGATAGGATTTTAGGTAACTGAGATGGGTGCCCTCTTGACTTAAAAAGGCTTTTTCCTTGTGATGAGACTTAATCCTATCAAGTTATAGAGTTTCCTACCTACCCCCCCCACACACACACACACCATTACAATATACTAAACAAGAGTAAACAAGTATATAGAGGAAAAAGCCATCTGCTTTCATAGAAAGTATGTGTTTTTGGTTTAGATTAAAGGCGGGTTTCTAAATGTTTTCTTTGGAAGACTCCCCTGAAACTAGGTAGGCGTAGGTACTACTTCCCTTGAAAATAATAGGATTTTTCTACAATATAGGGTAAGAGGAGGAATGCCTCCCCTCCCTGCCATGCTCTTTACTAGCATTCTGTTTGGCTCTCCACTTTAATAGTACAGTATAAGTCTGTTCTCTGTAGTAATACATAGATAGGAGTTACTATTGACCCACATGTGTGCTTTTATTTATGTCAGAATTTTATAAGTTCCCTAGATATAACATTATATGCAAGTGCAAGGAGGTATGGCGGTGGTAATAAGTGCTGCTGCACCAAAGTCATTCCCATAACTAATGCAATGATGTAGCACAGCAGCAGTTTTCAACAGTCCATGCTGGTGGATATATAGAGAGTTAGCTAGTCACATTGTGCTGTCTCATTGTGTGACTTTCTAAATATTTCTTTTCCATGGAAGCTGTAGTTGCCACAGAGATGTTATACCATTATGAGTGTGTGAGGAAGTGGTCGATGCAGTCGTGACTAGCAGTAAAGATGGTCTTTGATATAGTGTCTCCATTAAGATGTGAGCCACCCTATATAAAAATTAAGATTCCCCCTGTGACGTTGTGCAGTCTATATGGTTTTATAAAAACTTGATAATAAGTCAATATAATGTAACTGGGATAGTTTTAGAGAAAATACAGTAATAAGTGAATGTAAGGTAACTGGGATATGCTTCATGCAAAAGGTCTCTTGTAAGGTATCATTACAAAGCTTATAATCTACTGAGTATGATCATCTGATTTGTATAAATGTACCACTCTTGTATCTAAAACTAGAAATATAAAATGTAACTCTGAGGGCCTATTGTAATTATGTAAAGTGTGGGCCATTAATGATGGTTTGGAATCTTAATGACTCCCATTGTCTGCAGATGGCTGTTTACCTGTGAGTCTCCCTGTATATGTGTGTGCTTGCAAGTGAGTAATGAAGTCTTGCAGTGACATGTGATCATGTCACCTGAACTGGAATACATCTTTAACCTGGTGCTTTTCCAGTGGGGGGGGGGGAAACCCAGAGGGACAAAGGGTTCCTGCCTTATGCAAAAGATATATAAAGGGGTGGAACAGAAGAGAGAGGAGAGGAGAGGAGCCATCATGGAGAATCCCCTAGCTACCACCTGAGCTGCAACAAGAGCTGTACCAGGGGAAAGAATTGTGCCCAGGCCTGGAAGGTGTCCAGTCTGAGAAAAAGCTTACTGAAGCATCTCTGAGGGTGAGATTATCTGTATTTAGTTTGATTAGACATAGATTTGCGCATTTTATTTTATTTTGCTTGGTGACTTACTTTGTTCTGTCTGTTACTACTTTGAACCACTTAAATCCTACTGTCTGTATTTAATAAAATCACTTTTTGTTTAGTAATCTACTCAGAGTATGTATTAATACCTGGGGGAGCAAACAACTGTGCATATCTCTCTATCAGTGTTATAGAGGGCGAACAATTTATGAGTTTACTCTGCATAAGCTTTATGCAGGGTAAAACGGATTTATCTGGGTTTAGACCCCATTGGGAGTTGGGCATCTGAGTGCTAAAGACAAGCACACTAATGTACGCTGTTTTTAGGTAAACTTGCAGCTTTGGGGAAAGTGATTCTGACTCTGGTTCTGTTTTGGAGCCAGACAGGAGTGGCTGGCTCAGCAAGACAGGGTGCTGGAGTCCTGAGCTGGCAGGGAAAACAGGAGCAGGGGTAGTCTTTGCACATCGGGTGGCAGCTCCCAAGGGGGTTTCTGTGATCCAACCCGTCACACCCCCTACTGTGAAGATATCCTTCTGGCGTCTATATGATTTTGACTTGGTTTTCTTCTATCCTTTCTTATTAGGCAGAAAAGCCACATTACTCTCTCTGTGTTTATTTCCTCCGTTTCTGTTTCTAGAGGATACGCCCAATCTCCAAGGAGCTTTTCTCTCCAAATTGGGAGAAGGAAAAAAGGTTACAGGTTGCTGATTCTTCAAAAAATAAGAGTTTAGGTATCTTAGTCTTTACAGCTGAGAGAAGAGCTAGTGTTTCGTTTGTAAAGACATAATGGAGTAAGACATTCAGGAAACTTACTCATCTTGAGGTATAATTTATTTCAGCCTCAGAATTTTTCTTAAAGAGATAGTTGCACTCCTTCCAAAATCTGAAAGCTATACATTTGGTGAAGAAATAGGGACACACCTTTAAATTCCATTTAAAAAATGGTGTAGAAGAGCTATTTTAGAGAGAGACAGGAAAAATAAGGTATTTTGCTAAAAATTTAGGCATTTCTCTTCCTAAATCAGTACAGTTGTGGGACAGGATGTGGCCAGTGATGGCTCGAATCTGAAGAAAAGAAGAATTCCCCAGAACAGCGTTAGCTGTGACTTTTTTTTTTTTGGTTGGTTGTTTTGGTTTTTTTGTTCAGCGCGTGTGTGGGATGGTGGGAGTAAAGCAGTGGCTGAAGTGTGGAAAATAAAACTGATATAAAAGCAGAACCCAGGCTTGATAGGGTAATCTGAATTAGATCACAAAACAGAAAGGAAAAATCAGCCTTTCAGAGCCCAAATATTTTTTTTTAGCCTCTCAAGTCAGGATAAAATAAATGTGTGAGGAAAAACAAAAATTATGTCTGGTGAGGTTTATTTTTTTTCTTAGCTTTCAAAAATGAAACTCAGAAACAATAGTCAGTTTGTCTAGATATGGGACTATTTGTGAAGTGCTACAGTTGTCTAATGGTGACATAATTCCAACGAGTCCATGTAAAACTGCTGCCCTCTGCCCTCCTCCTCCCCGGTTTTTAGGGTTAGAAATTATTAATATCGGAGATAAATATATGGAGATATACCTATCTCATAGATAGGTATCTGGAAGGGACCTTGAAAGGTTATCAAGTCCAGTCCCCTGCCTTCACTAGCAGGACCAAGTACTGATTTTGCCCCAGATCCCTAAATGGCCCCCTCAAGGATTGAATTCACAACCCTGGGTTTAACAGGCCCATGCTCAAACCCATGCAACTAAGATATAGACAATTTTAAACAACCTAAAGGAAACTTTCACACAACATTGTAGGTTTCCTGCCATATATTTTTTCCTTAAGTCCCTCACTTTGGCTTTTTATTCCACATTATATTGTATAACCCCTTTGTTACTGCTCCTGTTCAGATGTCTTGGTGGCATGGGCTATTACATATTCCATTGAAATCTACATATGAGGCCACCGGAATAGTAGTATCTATAGTAGAATCAACATATATTTCTGGCCTATGGGAAAGCCTGAATTCTAGTTCTGACTCTGTGTGAGCCTTGACAAAGTCATGGAAAGGGTAACTTCACTTGTTCTCCATGTCGCAGTTTCCCCATCTGTAAACAGCAGGTAATACTACTTACCTTTCTCAGGTGACTAGTGTGAAGATTCTTCATGTTATAAAGCATTTTGAAGCATTGCAACCTTTATCTGACATCCATGGAGACTGAAGTCCTTTCTTTAACCACAAAACAGATACAGCGCAAACAGTGCCTGTGTAAGATTGTCTACTCTGCCCCATCGCTGTACCTCGTGTGGCAAATTGCCGGCACTACTACGATGGGTCTCGCGCTTTCTCTTCTGGGGGGGGGGGGGGAGAAGAGAAGGTTCAGGGCACCATTTCTTGCCCCTGAACTGGGATATTAAATGCCCCACTAGTGTCCTAGAGGACGGGAGTGGAGAGGGAGGGATCCGGGCCTGCCCTCTACTCCGGGTCCCAGCCCAGGGGCCCTAAGGATAGTGGTACACCACTTGAACTAATGGTTCCTTCCCCTGGGCTACTTCCCTCTCCTGCCCTTCAGCTTGTGGGGGCTTCCTGCCCTCCCTCTGCACAAGCCAGGTGTCCCTTTACCTAGGGTCTTGGTCTTCTTAGCCCACCGCAGCACTTCTCCAAACTTCCCTCTGCTTCCCTCCAAACTGCTGTCTGCTCCAACACCAATCCACTGTTTCTACTCCTTCAAACTGTTCTCTGCTCCAACACCCAGGGCCGGCTCCAGGCACCAGCTTAACAAGCAGGTGCAAAAAAAAAAAAGCTGCGATCGCCATCGGCGGCGGCAGTTGGGAAAAAAAAAAAAGCCGAGATCGGCGGCGGCAGTTCGGCGGCAGGTCCTTCGGTCCTAGAGGGAGTGAGGGACCTGCCGCCCCCGAATTGCCGCAGGTGCCGCCCCTCTCCCTTGGCCGCCCCAAGCACCTGCTTGTTAAGCTGGTGCCTGGAGCCGGCCCTGCCAACACCAATCCTCTCTGCTCCAACTTCTTTCCATCTGATTGAAGCAGTGGGGTTTTATCAGGTGACAGACTTCAGGTGCTCTAATTGGCTTCAGGTGCTGTAATTAATCTATAGCAAACTTTCTTCCCTCTACAGGGAATAAGGCTCCCTTCTAACCCTCTCCTGCTGCCCTCTGACCATGCTGTATCACACTCGTTACACATTGTTTTAAGTTTCCTGCACTTAAAGGCAGATTAGATAATCACAGTGGTTCCTTCTGGCCATGGTAGCTATTAAATGTATTGTGCCCTTCATTTTGCTTTTGTCCCACATTTCGATCTTGGCAGAAGATTGGTCTCAAAACCTTTGAAATATGAATCCGTTGTTAACGTAAGCTCTTCATGTCAGTGACTGTCTTTGGGTCCATTGTACAGTGCCATGCATAACTGTTGCTGCCAAACACATACATAAATATTAATAGCCTGGTAAAAGTAGCAGACTATACTGGCACATTATGCTTATTCCTTTGTACAGCATTTGGCAATTAAAAGAGCTATGTATCTACTAAGTATTATTATTTGTCCACTGCTCTTAAACTTTCTTGATTTGGCTTGAGCGTGAAATTGAGAAATTTAAGGAAAAAGTAACTATCACCCTGTCCTTTTCACTTGTGTATATCCCACCTTGCTAGAGCTTTCTGAGGATGTGAGGGTTTTTTTTTTTAAGGCGGCACAGCCTGTTATGAAAGAAGGTGGAATGAACATCAAAGAAGATTAACTTATCCCAGATGATAACAACTGTTTGTGAATATTTGAACAAGCTTCAGGGATGAAGCTGGGGGGGGGGGGAGGAAGAGGAAAGGTGAGGAGCTGGAAAGCACAGTCATCTGCATGACTGGATTATGAAAGAGAAAAACACTTAGGGGAAAATGGAGGCATTGCGGGGGAGGGAGGGAAAGAATTTTTTCCAATCTATTTTATCATTATTCTTTCATTAAGCCTACCTTTATGTTAAGAGCATGTAATGAGTCAAATTCATCCCTGCTGAAATTTCACTAGAATTAGTGGACTTATATTAGGGATGCCCTTGACCCTTTGATTGTACTGTGTGGGCTTGATTTTGATCTCACTGCTAGTTTGACATTGGTGTAGCCTCCACTGACATTTAATGGAGTTACTTCTTATTTCCACTGACAGAACAGAATCAATCCCCATGCCATTAAAGGTCTGGTCTACACTACAGACCTATATCGGTATAACTTCATTGCTCAGGGGTGTGAAAAATCCTGCCGACATAGCTATCACTTTTCAGGGAGGTGGATTAACTACACGCATGGGAGAGCTCTATTCTTGCAGTTTAGAGCATTTTCATTAAAGTGCTACAGCAGCGCAGCTGCACCAATGCAGCAGTTTAAGTGTAGACATGCCCTTTAGGTAGAATGCCAATTTATTCTGCACGGCTATCATTCAAATTTTATTGACTTCAACTTTTTTATTAATTAGGGTGTGGTCAACTTTTTCAACAAATGTTCACTGATTGACACAAAAATTAATTCCTGAAAGAGTAGTAATCTATGGATGGATATATGTTTTAGGACGCTCAGAATCCCATGTCTCTTAGGACCTTGAGTACATCAGCACAATTTTCTATGGTTCTGGCTTGTCTAATTTTAGTTTATTGCCCATATAGAGGTGCGTAGTGTTACTTAGATGCTTTTCTGACTGCTTTTTGTGTGTGCTATGCTTGGCATGCAGGACATTAGTAGAAGCATTCTTCCTTTTGTAACTGAACATTAGACATTATAAGTACTGAATTAAATAGGTTTTTTCACAATTTTTACTGTGGCTGGGGATGGATTCTTCCTATTTGCCAAAGCAATTGCATCCTCTGCCCCTAATGTTATTTCAGGGAATTGATAAATGTAGTCACAGCTAGGGCCTGGTTCTGGATGCCAATTTCTAAGTGGAAGTACAGTGTGTTAAGGAAACTCGGGAATCACTCAAGATCTTGCAAGATCGAGCATTTAGGGCTTTATTGCAAGTCCTGAGTAAAGGGCCACATACAGCTGTGCTGTCCCAGGAGCAGAACAGGGGCCTAATCAACACTTAGAGTCACAGTCTGGTCCCTGGCTTCCTCCCTTGCTTCAGAGGAAAGTAATTTTCTACTAGTTTGCACTAGTAGTAGATGACTTCTCCTGCCATGAGTGTATCTGTATTGGCAGTGTAATGGGCCACAGAGCCCAGGCTACTTCCCATTCATTCCCCATTCTGTATAACAGACTGATAAGACAAACCATGAATCCTGTCCAGTTATTCAGTGCTAGAGTACTACAGTGGCTTGTTTCTAAACTTTTTCTAAGGCACTTGTCACCTTACCCAGATGGGCAAGGTGCCTGTCAAAACAGAGAGAAGGTACAATCCCTGCCATGAATATTCAGATTAAGGCTTTAATTCTGCAAGGAGCTTCTTGTGAGAGGATCCTTGTATCGAGTTTAGAAATTGACTAAGATATTTAGTAATATGAAAGACAGTGAAAACATCCTCAGCCTAAAAAGAGTCAGGGTAATCAAATCTCAGACTTCATACGAAATTCTGGTTAGCCTGAATACATCATTGCAGAAATGATTGAGTGCATTTTCCTTTCTTTTAAAATACACTTTCTTATGGAGCAATATTAGCCACTTCTGGAGTGAGGCAGCATACCATGCTAGATGGATTTGCTGCTTTCATCCATTATGATGGATTCAACATAGGTCTCAAAACTTATCTAAAATAAATATATATATTCAAGTACCAAACCTTAAGTATTTGGAGCAAAAAATAAGCTTCTATAAAACAGATCCAGTAGCTCTAGTACAGGGTGCTTTAACCAAGTAGCTTAGTGTTTTAATACAAAACAACTGACATCAGCATTTAATACATTTTATTGCATAATCAGTATTGTGCTCATTACATCTACCCGACAGAAAAAATAGCTTTATGCACACAAAAAAACCCCCCAAAACCCTACAAAAATGTACAATATACGGAAGACCAAATCCAAGCTGATATAATTAACAGTGTGTATGCAACATTGTTCCTTTTTTATATACAATATAGATTTATTTATAAATGGGCAGGCACAAAGACAAAAAACTGCTTAATCTGTTCACTAAAATGGAATAGTAAGGCCACACAATGATTTCTATGCTATTCAGTTTCTGAACCTATACATGTAATCCATGGCAATGTTATTGGAACCCTTAACTGTGAGGTGGGGGTTTAAATTGCCCACAAAACTGCTGCAGTTTGACTCCAAACTCCAATTACTTCATTTACAAACTAAGCTTCGTGTCTGAGGAGTACAAGTAGTAAAAGAACAATGTTACCTATAGACCAATTGTTAAAAAATGTTCTATGTTAAATATATTTTGTTTTAATATTCTTCAGGTAACATTTCCATAATCTAATATAGTGGCATTGTTTTTATTACCAAGGATATTTTGTGTTTTAAAATTAGTAGAGATGGGCCCAAATTGGAACACCAGAACCAAATGTCCCTGCACTTTGGGGAAGTTTGGATCTGGATATCTGCAGCACAGGGCATGCTTTTATGATTGGTTTGCAGTCGTTTCAAAAAAAGGCTTTTCTGATGAAGGGACAAAGAATAAAATATGGTCTATGGTCTGAGCCCATGAATTCCTTGACTCCTTGCTTGAATGGTTAAAAAAGAATTTCCCAATCAGATTAGTCTAAAGCAAGACTTTACATTTAAAAAAATTAATTTGGGCAAATAAGAAGACATGAACAGGAAGTATAGAACTCTCAGCTTTGAGAGCATCTCACTTTCCTCCCCACCACATTCTATTTTTGGAGCTGATGTTACCTGAAGAATATTAAATAGGAAATGTTACCTGAAGAATATTAAAACTAAATGTATTTAATATAAAATTACAAAGATGCCAATATGACAGCCTGTTAAGTGTGTAAAGTCAGGCCTTTCTGACTTCTGAAGTGTTCTAACAGGTTTTGGATGTTTTTTAAATAACAATTTCTTGGTCCATGGCTGTGAAAAATCATTTTTCTTTCTTTATGCAACATAGACTTCAAGGCTACACCAGTTACCAGGAGATTGCTTGTTTCAGTAGTTAAAGTGCGGAGGACATAGCTGTATTGGCAGTGAGAACAAGTCAAATTTATAACAGGATGATGATGCAACTAACAAGGTTTTTCATTAATGGAAACTTCAAACTGATTTACACTTCCTAAAAATAGCATTGTGGTAAAGAGGATTATAGATATGCAAAATATAAAGAGCTCAATAAGAACTCCTGCTTTAGGATGTACATTAAGCCTTTGCCCTGTTGATATCCAGGAGATATTTGACCCCATATAGACCCCACAATTGGCAAGGTGCACTATAGGGTACTTTCCCCCTCTTTTCCTTTCTCTTGAAGCATAAATTACTGGTCACTGCCAGTGGAGGGGTACAGGCCTACATGAGCCATGTTCTGATCTTGTATGGCAATAGTTACATTCCTACAGTACTTTTAAAACATACTACAGCAATAAGGCTTATCTGTAGCTATTCTTCTGAGTGGCACTTCAGAGTCAAAGGGCAGTAAAGGTAACATTTTTAATGTTATATTCTTAATGTTAAAAATTGTAATGGTAAGAAACTCTACAAATAACTGTTCTAGTTATTCATTTAAAACAGACACATTTTTCAGTCTTCATAGACAGAGGCAATTGTTTTTGTAAAACTTAAAGCAAAGTCATTTGAGCTAATCAAAATGATGTAATAAAAGAATTCATTTCAGTTAATTATCTTTTAATCAAATAATTAACTGCTGTAAAATTAATCCATTAAATTTTTTACAGCAAGAATGCATTTTTATAGGCTTGAAATGTAATTTATTACACACATATTTGTTTATAAATGTGGAAAAATTGTCTGTGTTATGAAAATGTGCTCAGTAATGTTTGTACAAGACCTGTATTATCCTTATTTGCTCAAGATTTAACAAATTTGTCACAATTCAGTCTAACAAATGGTACTGGGAAGGCAGGTTTCTATTTTTCATAGCAGCATTGGATGAGATTTTCAGGTCTCATTCTTCATAAAAATTATAAGTATAAACTAATTTCAATTATCTTTGTTATCCATGAATTAGGCCCCAGAATATCTATTCAGGGGAGCATTTATGCAAGTGCTTAAGTGATTTCCTGAATCAAGATCCAAATCCCTAAAAATTACAGAGGCGAGCCAAATCTCTTGCTTGTGAAATGGTCTTTGGCACTGTTACTGAAAGGCCCCTCAAGAGAGCACTGAAATATTTGCTTGTGTCTTTTTGGTTGGTTCTCTGAATCCTTAAAATCTATTCAATTTTAAAACAAAACAATTATCTCACTTCTTAGATATATTTCTAGTGTGTTTAAACTTCCTGCTTCTTACACTTCTCCTTCAGGGATTGATACAAAGCCCACTGGAGTCAATGGGAATCTTTCCATTGACTTCAATGGCCTTTAGAGCATCCCTTTACTTGCCTCTTTGAAGGTTCACTATGATCTCGTTCACCTTCCATGGAGTCAAAATCCTTACTGGCGGCAAACAGTCTGCCAGCAACATACACCAAATCATTTTGTACCTAATCCCACTGACCTCAAAGGGAATCTTTTCCCTGAACTTTGATGGCCCTAAGGCTTTTTGTGAGATCACTCCAAATCTCTTACCTCCTCCTGTATTGCTAGTATA
The DNA here is from genome assembly GCF_002925995.2 of Terrapene triunguis. Lineage (NCBI taxonomy): Eukaryota > Metazoa > Chordata > Testudines > Emydidae > Terrapene > Terrapene triunguis. Next base: position 780,515 of record NW_020664499.1, read on the forward strand.
CTGTATATAAAGTGTGTGAGTATTATTATTGTTGGTGAATTGCTGGACACCTAGGGCCATATCTTGAAACCTTACTGCCATGAGTAATCTTTTCTTGAACCCGTAGTTTCACTGATTTCAATGAGTCCTTAGGCATGTAAGAATTTCACAATCAGACTCTTTATCTTTTAAGAAGGGGGGACAATTTTTCCCATCCCCCCCCCAAATAACTTCTGAAAATTATTCCAAAGTTCGGGTGGAACATCAAGCTTTTTGGTAAAGCAAACAATTGTATGTAATTATTCAATCAGTTCTGTTTATCAGTTAAAAATATTTCAGGTGTAGTAAACTGTATGCAGTGAATTAGAAGAGAACTGTGAAACTGGCACTTATTAAATATTACTGTTAGGAAAAAGAACACAGCAGTGCTAGCCTCATCCTCATTCAGAGGAAATGTAATGTCAAGGGGAAAGCCCCATTTTTCTATGTCTACATTACAATCACTATAATGGCACAGTTGCAGCACTGCAGCTATGCCACTGTAGCATAGACACTTACTACCGTGACACAGGATTATTGTGTCAATGTAGTTAATCCACCTCTCCAAGAGGCAGTAGCTAGATTGATGAAAGAATTCTTCCGTTGACCTTCCTTCGTTACAGTGTGGGAGTTGAGAACCTAACTCTGTCACACGAGGCATGAAGTTTTTCACAGCTCTGAGTGATGCTGTGAGGTCAACCTAAGTTTTAGGAGTAAACCAGGCTTGAAACCTAAATGTCTCATTTATAATGGCCCCCCAAAACACAGGTAGAATATAAAATCTTGACAGACAGTGAAACAAGGGAAGGGCCAAAGAAGTAGGGTTTGGATCTATAGTAGGTTTAGACTGGGATTAAATTTCATAGCCCAATCAGGGCTAAAATCATGGGTTTGAGTATGACAGTCCAAAGTTTCACAAATTGTTCTAATGAGATTTCTACCAACCTGAGCCAAAATCTTTGAGAATACATATTCATCGCATCCAAATGCAGTAGGAATATGCTTCAGAATTGGGCCCTAAGGGCATCTACTGGCAATATGAGAAATTAAGCTTTCTTCTAGGTGCGTTAACACATACTGTCAGAAATATCTTACTTAAACTCCATCCTTATTATATCTTTATTTTGGGAAGGATTTTCAAGAGCACTCAGTATCTCTACTCATCGAAGTCAATGATCAAACTTTCACTGATTTCAATGGGAGCAGAGTTAGGCCAACACTGAGGGCTTTTGAAAATACCATCCACATTTTGGTCTTTTATATTTGGGAGCCAATAAAAACCAGAGACAGATAGGGTAAGGTTCATTACTTGTATTCAAAATATGTACATCACTCTCTCTCTCACTATTTGTTTAAGCTTCTACAAATTTCCCAGTGAGGCCGAGTAGTTTTGAAGATATTTTTCTGTAGTATAGAATAAGGAAATTATTTTAAAATATTTATTGTTTGATCTTTCTCTTAACACACTGATGTATGTTTCACCAAACATTTTGGAAAATCAGCTATTAGCTATGAATCCATTTCAGCATGGATAGAATCAAGCACTTAGTTTGATACAATAACGCAACAATTGTTACATTAGGTGATATCACTCATTTTAAAGGCTTTTATGACTACTCAGACACACATTTAATGGAGAAACTTTGAAAATTATTTCCCCAACATCAAAAATACACCTAACGAATATTTTAAAATGTTCTTACCATTTGTGATTAGCACATCATTTAAACATGACAGCTGGTAAATCATACAAACAGGCTGGATTTTTTAAAGAAATGTGCTATATTAGCCCCACTAAAGAAGCTAAGTACTTCAGGTAAATTTAAGGCAAAGCTTAATTGTCTTAACTCAGCTAATGGATGTGACTGTGCGTAATTGCAGAAGATCATTAATAAATGGAAATGCCACAGCGCGCGCGCACACACACACACACACACACACACACACACATCTCTTAGCATGAAAAGGTGTTAAATTAGAAAAATCATGTCACGCTACAAAAATAAATAAACAAAGGAATCATGGCCACTGTTAAAAAAAATATTCTTTCAAAAACATATTTGCTGTTACTGAAAGTCATAGTTTGGGATTCCTCCCCACAAAATTAGTAAATAAGAAATATGCAAAAGAAACCATTTATATAATGGATACTATATTTGTGAATGATCCAGCTTTACTCAAGCAGTTCTTGATAAGTATTCCTTTCACTTTTGTACATGTACAGTACGTTTATCTATTCTCTGTCTGTGTATGTTGACTGATAAGGATTTGTTTTTGGGGCGATAGCAAAATATTTTAGGGCTAGAGATACCTAGATCAAAGCTACTATTTCATAGGTTACCTTTCCTAGCCATATTTTTCATACCTCTTGCCAGTGGAATAAAAATTATTATTTAGGGCCTGATCCTGCAAACATTTATGCGTGTATCTTTACTCACATGAGTAGTCCCATTGACTTCAATGAGACTGCTTGCATTAGGTAAAGCTATTCACATTGTGTTGTCAGGATTGGGCACTTAGGTTTATTTATTTAAGCACTTTTCTGTGCTTTTAAGTGAAAGTGATGTTAAGGGGAGTTTTCTGGAAGGGAAGTTTATGAAGAAACTGTCATTTTGTGCATCTAATATACATGGCGCTTTGTTTTTGTGGAGTCTTGCCCGGTTTTTGAAGTATGGCTACTGATTAATCCACTAATCATTAATTGTGAAAACATAGAAAATTAATTTTAAAATGCACATACATGTATATGCATGCTGTGTGAAACTACACTGTTCAGGCTTTGATTGTTTGGATGAAAATGTTTATTAGTGGTAAGAAGCCTAAAACCTGGTGAATGTAAATAATGAACCTTCTACTAAGTTCATTTGAACTTTGAAAACATGCTAATATGACAACCATGTGTCTAATCTTTGCAGTTCCAGTTGTAAAGAGGACTGAGAGATTAATAATTAGCAAAATACCATCCAATTTAGAAGTCATAAGAATGGCCATACTGGATCAGACCAGTGGTCCATCTATCCCGGTCTTCCAACAGTGGCCAGTGCTAGATGCTTCACAGAATGAACAGAACAGGGCAATTTATCGAGTGATCCAACCCCTGCTTCTGGCAGTCAGAGGTTTATGGACACCCGGAACATGGGGTAGCATCTCTGACCATCTTGGCTAATAGTCATTGATGGACCAGTCCTCCATGAACTAATCTAGTTCTTTTTTTAACCCGGTTGTACTTTTGGACTTCGCAACATCGCCGGGCAAGAAGTTCCACAGGTTGACTTTGGGTACGTCCAGACTACCCTCCATATCAGCGGGTAGTAATCGATTTATCGGGAATTGATATATCGCGTCTCGTTAAGACACAATATATCGATCCCCGAACGTGCTCCCCGTCGACTCCGGAACTCCACCGGAGCGAGCGGCTGAAGCGGAGTCGACGGGGGAGCTGCGGCCGTCGATCCTGCGCCGTGAGGATGGGAGGTAAGTCGGAATAAGATATGTCGACTTCAGCTACGGTATTCCCATAGCTGAAGTTGCGTATCTTACATCAACACCCCCCCCCCAGTGTAGACCAGACCTTTGTGTTATGTGAAGAAGTACTTCCTTATTTTTGTTTTAAACCTGCTGATTATTAATTTCATTGGGTGACCCCTGGTTCATGTGTTATGTGAAGGGGCAAATAACACTTCCTTAATCACTTTCTCCACACCATTCATGATTTTATGAATCACAACCCACAATCACAGGGGGGAGGGATAGCTCAGTGGTTTGAGCATTGGCCTGCTAAACCCAGGGTTGTGAGTTCAATTCTTGAGGGGGCCACTTAGGGATCTGGGGCAAAATCAGTACTTGGTCCTGCTAGTGAAAGCAAGGGGCTGGACTTGATGACCTTTCAGGGTCCCTTCCAGCTCTATGAGATAGGCATATCTCCATATATTAAACCCCCCCTTTTCTAAGCAGACCAGTCCCAGTCTTTTAAATTTCTCATCATATGGAAGCTGTTCCATATCCTTAAAAATTTACGTTGCCCTTCTGTGTTTTTTCCAATTCTAATGTATTTTTCTGAGATGGAGCAACCAGAACTGCACACAGTATTCAAGATGTGGGCGTATCATGGATTTAATATAGTGGCATTATGATTATTTATTATCTATCCCTTCCCTAATGCTTTCTAACATTCTGTTAGCTTTTTTGACTACCACTGCACATTGAGCAGATGCTTTCAGAGAACTCCCCACAATGACTCCAAGGTCTCTTTCTTGAGAGGGAACAGCTAATTTAGACCCCACTGTTTTGTATGTCTAGTTGGGATTACGTTTTCCAATGTGAATTACTTTGCATTTATCAACACTGAATTTCATCTGCCATTTTGTTGCCCAGTCAACTTGTTTTGTGAGACCTTCCTTTGTAACTCTTCACAGTTTGTTTTGGACTTAACAATCTTGAGTAATTTTTTATCATCTGCAAACTTTGCCACCTCCCTGTTTGCCCCTTTTACCTGATGATTTATGAATATTTTGAACACCACTGGTGCCAGTACAGATCCTTGGGGATTAATTAATTCACCAATTCTCTTTTCTCAAAAAATATATACATTTTAAAATTAGGTCTATAAACATTTTCATATATAGAAAATATCCTTACACATAAAATCTATTATATTTTCATTAACACCTAATCTTTGCATCATTTCTAACCTTACTGATACATTTTAGCCTAGCAAAATGATCATTAAAACAGTACAATCAGTATTTTCAGATAAAAATAACTTTACAATGTTTTTTTGCAATATCCCTATCTTTGCATTGTGGAATATCACAAATACTACTGTAATTGTCAAGGCTTTTTATGGTGACTACTATACTGCACTGTTGACTGGATCTATCATGCAATGCTTACACAGACACAACCTCTCGACTGAATTCAATAGGAGTTTGGCCTGACCAGAATCAGGACTAAACATTTGAAGAGTGCAGAAGCTGTGTATAAGACACAAGTTGTGTGTATGTGTTTATAGTATCTGTATTTAAGTATACCCAGGTCCATTGTATTTATGTTCACATTTTATATGATATATTGTTTTTATATCTATATAGCTATAAAATAATAGAGAGAGGCCTATATAGAGAATATCACATGTGCACACATACACATGCACACTTTCCTACACACTTATTTGGCTGGCAATATGGAAAACACAATTTAGGGTGGATTAAGGTCAGTCAGAATAGATTCACAACCATTTAATGTATCTCCAGTAGAATTTTGAAAAGTATTTCAGACAAGTACACTTTTTTTTTAAAACAGATCAGAGCTAGTATTATGTGACTGGCTAAGCCACAAGGAAGATGGTGATATAATATCAGGGCCTCCTTGCTATTGTACAATTAGAAGTTTCATAGTGTTTTCATTATAAACCCTGTAATAGATTTAAGAACTGTGTGGGCTGTAATTTTGCATACAAGATTTTAGAATGTGGGGTGGGTCATTTTGAAATTTTTTTTTATATATAAAACAATGGTCTATTTTGGAATATTTTAGTGCTTGTATTATTCAAATATGATTGATTTAAAATTTTTAAATCAAGCAAGCAATTAGTACAAAAATAGTCTTATTGTATTGCACTTGAATACTATTTTTAAAAGACTTTACACTTTATATTTCCAATTTAATATTATTTTACCACATACAATGAATAAAACAGGATGCCCATCTTGGACCCTTCATGATTTAATGGTAAGAATGCATATTTGTAAAGTTGTTTAAAATATGTGACAGGCTGCAGTCTATTGTATCAGCTGCCATACATTTACATGAGGGATTTTAAGGATCACAGCTAAGAAAAACATTTGCACATAGAAAATAAATGTACATTAAAATCGTTTCCTGGTGTCTTTATGAAGAGAAAAACACCTTTGGATTCACCCATTTCTAGAGCTGGCCACATCCTACAGAACCCCAAGTGTAAAATGTTTATGTGATGTAGTTTTTGTTTGACATGTTGGTAGAGCTGGAAGAATTTTCTGTCACTATTCCCTCAAATATTTAAATGAGTTCATGTTGGCTCTTCTCGTGCTCCTTTTAAGTTTTCTGAGAGAAAGCAAGGAAACACAAGTTATTGGGCTCAATACTGGGGGAAATGTCATGGCCTGCTAGATCATGTAATCACACCTCTGTGGAAGACCCCTTCTGGCCTTAAAAATAAAAATCTATGAAGTTACGAAGTAATTGAGTTTTACTGTCCCTAACATTGGTGGGAACTAAAACTAGAATTTTCATGTGAGTATTCATTCCAGAAGTGTATCCGTTTTCATCCAATCAGAGAATTGAAATACCTTGTGACTTTAATCACAACTAACCAATACAGAACAAATATCAAATGCTCCACATGAACCATTCACAATGAATCTACAGTGTGGAAATAAAAATTGTCAATAATGAATATATGTAAGGAAGTCACAATCTGCTTCTTACAGATATTCTGGGAACAATAAGGAAGGCTAAATTAGTTGGATTATAAATTGTTCATTGTGAATCATTCATTCAGCTCTGCTTGAGAAAGTGGGCAGGCGGGTGATTATCTATGGCATAAATGTAATTACTTTTTGCTGTTCTGTGTTCTATACAGCACCTATATCAGATGTGTGCATAAGGAAATTAATAATAAATGTGACTGGGAACCCCAGTTTTCATAGGGGTAAATTGAACTAACCAGGGGATGATGCTCAGAGTTTGAAATACAATGATACTCAATGCTTTCTCCATCAGTTGGTTATTTCAATACCACTTGTCATCTCACTCACCTGTCTTAGAATGACACTGTTGTCACAGGTTCTGTCGCATTAGAAACTGGAGTAAAGTACCTCTGCCTGGAGGACTTTTGTTCTAGTTTAGGAATTTCTGTCACATGCTGCCGCTGATGAAAAATCTCCCTGATGCTTCCGGATTGCTCGTGACAAATGAAGAATTCAAATTTCTCACTGATGAACTGAAATAGTGGGAAAACAGTGTATGGCCAGACTTAATGAGTAAGACTGAAAGCTACCACAGCAGCTGTCACTGATTGAAGACCTCCCTTATGTTGTTACGGCATTTGTACCTTGTTTCTCTCTCAGTGCCAGTGAAGAAAAAGCCCATTTAATGGGGGTTTAATTTTCCATTGCATTTATTTTATATTTATTTGATGTGCATTGTTACAGTGAATTCAGGGCTGTGCCACACCTCCAGAATCATTTGAGAGGCCACTGTTGTATCACAACTAAACTCATTACATCTTCTCTTCCTATGCATGTCTGTATCTTTATGCTGTGCTCAGAGTACTTAGTGTAGTAGTTAGCTTACACAAAGAAAAATTCACACTGCTACTGCTCATCTGAAAACAAGTTATAATAAAATACAATATTCCTTTATAAAACAGTGTTTAAATACTAACACAGCGCTTTACATCTGTACTTCTGTTGTTTGTATGAAGACCTGTGTTAAGTTTTTGGCAATCTGACTCATTTACTTCTGAAATCACAGACTTTAATGGAAACACATTGTGCTGACACACAAAACAAACACATGAAGACAGCTAAACTGGAATTTAAGAGACAGGAACAAGCTTTGGTAGAATTGGATTATTTAAGAATAGCCATCACACAGGTAACAACATGTCACTCTGGGTTTATGGTCCAACATTTTTAGAACACAAAAAATATTCTCTTCAACAATATTAAATTACAAGTAAAAGACAGAAAAGTACTGCCAACCTATTTATCCCCTTCTATATAAGCTCTATAAGAGTCAGATCATTCTCCTAAATACCACGTGAATATAGTTGCACATCATTTGAATTAAATTTACCCTTAACAAAATCAGGTGATTTCCCCCCCCATAGGGAATAATTAACTAACTAATGATAAAAGCATCAGATAAGTTATGCTAAGTAAAAGGGTTGTCTACTTGTGACTTGCAAGACAGAAGATTTATTTGGAATGGTGTCAGTGTGATATCCTATGTTAGCAGTGTATTGGACTGTAGAATCAGATTTTGAGCTTAGAGGAAGACTCCAACTCATTGAACATGACTGCAAACAAAATCTCTTTGCTTTAATTTAGTTCAAAATATCCTGTACAGTCTACACTGAACTCAAACAGAATTATGATTGTACAACAGACATTGTAACATTAGTAAAATGGATGTGATGGAAAATAAGTTGTGTCAGGTGAGCACTCTTGATTGACATCAGTCTATATAGCATATCTGGTATCAAATTTATCTCCATTGTGCTAAAGGTAAGAATAGTTTAAACATAATAAAACAAACTCTTTTCTCATTAAGACAAGACAAGACATTTTTACAGCTTTTCAAGACTTCAAATGTTGAATCTCAAGTTCCCTACTGAGTTACTTAATGTTTGCTTCGAAACCAAAATACAGGCTTCATTAGTGCCAACTCATGGTAACACTTTGGATTCTATAGTAAGCTCAGTTATTTTGAGCCAAATGTTTTTTCCCCCCTACATATACAGTTTGTGCTTCATGCTTAGATCAAGTGGCCTTTTGTTAATAACCAGAAAAGTAGCAGTTCAAGTACAACAACATTTTCCCACCCAAGAAAGCTGTAATGTAGGACAGCTGACCTAAAAAATTGTAAGCATGAAGTGCACAGCCATTTGCAATAAACAGTTACCAAATTGGACTATGTGCAGAATGGTGGACTAAAAAATAAGTACTGGAACTACAACTTTTATCCAGTTTGATATGTTTCCTGAAAGGGGAAATAATCAATTATAGTCTTGATCATGCGTAAAACCACTTGAGAAACTACCAAAAAAGAGTTTGCCATTTGAGAAATTAATGTTAGTTTAACCTGTTTTAATTGTACAAAGAATAAGCCAATGGACTTTCCATTCTTTGCATGTTTGCTCCCCTCATGGGTCCATTACCTTTCACAAAGAAATTTTTAACTATCAAACTTGTCCATAAATTTTGCCGCTGAGGGTGAAACCATCCAGTTAGCATATACACTATCATTTGCATATCTTGAAAACACAGAGTTAGTGCCATCGAATCTTGTGAGTGGAACGGGGCTCTCCTCAGGCCAGTTCGGGTATGACATGCCTAAAAATGAAAACAGATAATTTTTTCTGCACTGAAGAACCACAACTTCATGTGCAGACAGTAAGGCCCTTGGCAAAACTCCGTTCAATACTTTAAACCAGACTATTGTTTTTTGTCCCCAATCAATTGATATAAACTGTGTTTCAAAGCCCCAAAGCACAAATTCTGCTGAAGGCAAACACCCTGAACAAATAAAGTGCTGTCTTGATTAAAAAAAAAAAAGTGTGTATATCATATAATCCAATAAAAGTTGTTAATTTTTCTTCAGGTAGCCTCCAACTTTTCACAATTTTATAGTTTCATGACAATGTAATTACAAATTACTTTGCTAGAGAATTTATTGCAACTGGAAGTTCTTGTTGTACATACAATGCTCCAAGCAGTAATAAGCCCATTTAAGGCAGGACCCAATGTCCATTCTAGTCAATGAAAGTATTTCCATTGACATCAATGGGTGTCTTTCCATTGGCTTCAATAGGTTTAGGATGAGACTCATATCACCATCATGATCTCCCAGTAGTACAGTGGGCTGCAAGGTTCTGAGCACTCTGACTCTGATCCAGCTATATATTTAAATACAGGTTTAAAGTTAAGCATATAAGTAGTCCTATTGACATCAGTGTGCTACTCATAAATGTAAATTTAAGGTCATGCTTACGTATTTTGCTGGACTGGGCCCAGAGTGCTCAGCATCTTGCAGATCCAGCACTATATGCAAAAATATACCAAGGCCAGCATTTTCAAAAATAGAAGCCTAATTTTGTTGCCTATTTTGGCACCTAAATAAGTGCTGAGATTTTCAAAAGCATTCAGCAATGGGAACTTCAGTGGGAACTGTTGATGCTTAAGCCCTTTTGAAAATCTGACCACTTATTTAAAATTCCAAATATGTATTTAGGAACCTAACCTTGGGCATCTAGTTTTAAAAATCATGTCTGGGGAGCAGAGGGAAAAAAAAGACTCAAAGATATTTTCTAATTACAAATACACAGAGTAATGGAAAAGCTTCAGCTTTTAAAAAAGTTTTGCTGCTTGAAGAATGAAAAAAATATGATCTTTGAAGTTAGTAAACAGCCAAAAACATGTAGAATATTTAATCAGAAAACAAAATATAGGAGTTTTGGCAAGAACCATTTTTACTGTCCATCTCACCACCACAATATGAAAGCACATGTTCCCTTTCAAAACACTTGCTACATCATTCAATCAGGGCTTAGTGCTGACATTTGCATGATAAACCAAAGGATGTGAAAACAGTCGAAAGTATTTTTATAGTGCCCATCACCAAATCAATTTCCAAAAGACTGTGTAGCTACACTCAGTCTCCCCTGTCATCTGTAAATTGTAACCTGATCCCAACCCATGTCATGTTAAGCAGAAATTTCTGCACAAGGACTTAAAACGTGTGAGCAGCAGCTGAGATTCAGGAATCTGTGTGGATAAACATAAAACTGTAACAAATTGGGCCTCACTATTCAACTGAGCCCCCCAAAAATGTTTAGCAAATGTTTTTTTTAAATCCCTGTTACTTAAATTAGAGATATAGAATCTAGTATATTTCCCAACTCCACCCCCCAACACAAAAGACTATTTTAATTGGATATTCAGTTCTTAGCCTTTTAAAATTTCCCCTGAGAGTACTTCCCTGATCTATTTATTTCTCTTTATCATATGATATATAGATATAGATATATATGGTGATTTTACTTATTTTCACATCCTTTTTAAATCTTTTTTTAAACACAGCTGCAAGACGCCTAAAGTATGATCCTGATGCAAAGTTTGACATTTACAAATAAAAAAAGCTTTCCAAGCAAATTTTGATTGGTTTCATTCACACAAGAAACACTCTAATGGGGTTACAGAGTCTGAAGATAGTGCAGAAGAAAAAAAAACACTTTTTGTGTGTGTTGCTAGAATCTAGTAAATGCATGTGAAATTCTACCATAGAGTTTGTTTTCAATCCATGTGGAGGGGAGGGTTCGAGGGAGGGGAGCATTATTACAGTCCACGAGTGGTGTCTCCTCTTCTGAGAGCCCGTCATCATAAAGTAAGGAGTCAGAGGGTGTGGAAGCTGCAAGATCTAAGTAGTCCTACCAAATAAATAAAATGCTAGGTTACAATAAGCAACAAAGTCATTCCTCAGTTATAGTTGCTAACACATTTCTGGGTTCCCTAGACTGGGCAACTGCAAACTCAAAGTGGGCCCTTCTATAGAGAATACCAACTGCTTAATCTCCTGTTTTCTGCAAGAGTAGTGTCCTCGGCAATGCACTTGTTTGCAGAAACACTAGACATGCTTCGACAGAAACATGCTCAGTTAGTGCTTCTCCTGTTGAACGCTGCTTGCCAACGAGTTAACTCAAAAATATATAGGCTTTAATTTCAGCTTTCTTCTAAGCCTAAGATTCAATGGGAGGACAGGGTGCTTAACAATGCCTGGAAGGTGCTCTCATCATTTTGCAGCATTTGGCCCATAGTTCTGTTCAGGATGCTAGTTGTTTTGTTTTTAACTAGGATAACCATTTCAGACAACATTGCCCAGTTCAGTGTTACTGTCCAGTCACTGGATTATCCCAGATATTCTGTCTGTCATACAAAGCAGACACAACTTTTTGGGTTGGAAATTTACTTTTAGTTCAATACATTGCTCTTGTAATAGCCTTTTGGAACCTCAAAACAAAAAACTTTGCTCTTACTTTGCATTTCACCACCATTGATTTAACTTTGATTTTTAAATTTTCCTATAGAGCATAATGGCTCCCTTCTGTTCACTTCTTAATCTGTGCCCAGCAACACATGCCCAAGCCCAGAATGGGTTAGTTCATTTGTTATCCCTCTGCTGGATTTGTAACAGAGGAACAATATTGTAGGTCTTACCTAGAGAGTAACTATTGTTGAAGATTTCTAATGTTTTTGTAAAACAGGGATTTTATAAATATATACCGGTAAGCGCATACACACACTTATTTTTAGTCACCAGCCTCCACTTCTGTTTGCACATGTACACTTGTATGTGCTCATTCAACTGCACATGCCCTTTTCCAGCACACACAGACAACTGGATTTTTCCATGAAAAACTTCCATTTGCACTGATAGAATTTCCATGCCTAAGCCGTATCAAATAAGTGCACATACAAGTATTAATATTGGAAAATATCCATTTAGGTGGATGTATGTTTGCAGTGTGTACTAGGGACTCAATCCTGCAAGGTACTGATGGAGATACTCATGGGCTTTAAATTAAGCGCATGCATAGGTGTTCTCCTGGATCAGGACGACAGTGCTCAGCAGTGTGCAAGACCAAGTCCTAGATGAGGATGTGTAAAGGCTCCACAGGGACAATGAGGTCCTTTGAATTCCCAAGAAAATCCCTTATCAGATTATGCATTTGAAAGTAGACAGATTTGGAACCAAATGGCTTTAATATTTTGTTGCTGTTATCACATCTTTAAGACATCCCACGTCAGAAATGACACAATACTTGCTTTGCAATATTTTAGTCATTTAATTTGAGGCTTTCTACTGCTTGATTATTGAGTAATGCAAATTAAAATTAACTCTGCAATAATAAATTTGTTACTAAGGAAACTAAGTGGTAAAATAATCAACCACACAACATTTCTAGGTCTGAAATCTTCAAAATCACCATACAAAAAAACGATGGAACTGCTTTTGGAAAGCTTTCTGCCATCTGGAGGAAATAAGGTTTTTGGATGCCTTTAATCCTGATCAAAATAAGAACTTTTATCAGAAACTTATTTCTCTGTGCTACAACCAATGTCTTTGGATTGTAAACATTCCCTACTAGTTTTCATTAACTGTGCAAAACTCAGCTTGCAGCAGACTTACCCTACTCTTCACCATCATTTTCTCCAGTTCTTTGCTGATGTCAGCAAATGTTGGCCTCTTATCTGGTTCCTGTTTCCAGCATCGCAGCATCAAGTTATACCTATGAACCAAAGTAACACATAATAAGATCCTGCATTCACAAATGGTTTGGTTTTCCTTTCTGCTCAAATAAATCTACAGTACAGTGATCTGGCCACTGTTGTGAATGCCACTCAAAGAAATATCTCAATCTTTCCTTTTTCTTATTTATGTAGCTAAACAATTTCTCCATGGGACGAGGCCCTAATACTGCACTGAGAGTCACATGAGTGTACCTTTACTCCCAGGAGATGCTGCATGTAATTAAAGCCCCAGGCATGTGGATCTCTTTGCAAGATTGGTGTCCAAGAGTAAGTCTACACTGCTACTGGGAGGTGGGATTCCCAGCGTGGGTAGACTCTCGCCCTCGCTCAGCTTGAACTCTTGTTCTAAAAAAGGCAGTGTGAACGCTGTGGCACTGGTGATGGCGTGGGCTAGCCCCTCAACCCCAAGCCTGCCTGACCCCAGTGCTGCAACCTCCACACTGCTATTTTTAGCATACTAGTTTGAGCTGAGGTATGGTGAGTGTCTACATACGCTGGTAATCAGACCTCCCAGTTGACCCCTTACACTTCTCCAACTCCTATGACTTTTGCTTTCCCAGACAGTCACCTAGAAGAAGAACCAAACAACCGGTACAGGGGGAGTTGATAGCGACACCAATGTTTAGGCTGCCTAATGCTTCCCACCTGCAAGATTCTTGCAACCTTTCCTTTGAGAAACTTTCACATCTCCATTGTTTGCCTCGGGCCTTTGGTATTTGGCAGGGGAAAAGTCCTCTGGCTACAGAAGTGCTTTTCCTTTATGGTATGAAATTCCATTCAGCTTTTGCTGAGATATAAGCTTTCAAAATAATTTCCCTTCTCCTGCTCTCCTTCCTCAGGAAAGTGTTGGCAGCCTGCTAAAATAATAACTGAACACATGAATATTCTAAGGGCAGGCTCCACTGCCACCAAATCAGCAGCACCACCACATTGTTCTGGGAATAGCTGGGAGCAGCCATAGTGGCAGGGAGGAGAAAAACCTAGACTGGGCTTCCCTCATCTGGATCCAGCACCTGGACCTAGTGGCCCATTCTTCCCTCTGGGGACAACAAATAGGGCAGGAGCTCCCCCAACTCCCAGAAGGGAAGAGAAAGAAAGAATTGGGCCAGGCTGAGTTCTCCCATGCCACTCTTTCTGGACTCAGCAGCCCACCCAGATAATGTAGTTAGATCTATAGCTTAAATGACTTCTGCTGCAGTGCTGAAGGTTCAGGATTCAAACGCCGCTGGTGCTCAGCTGTTCATAAAAGAAAGTGGCTTTACCATTTTCCTTAAAAACAAACACAAATAAACAAAAAAACATTTTGAAATTATATTTAAAGAACCCTACGTTATAAGAATTCTGTTTAGGTTGCAAATTCAAGCACTTGAAAGTTAAAAAATGCCAGCTTTATGATTGGCTGTACAACCTTAATTCACACCCTCCCCCTTGGGCATAGGCATTATGATACTATGTGATCATGTCATTAAAGACTGTCTCAAAAACACATGTGCATAGGCTGTCTGAATTAAGTTTGCACAGGCAACCATAAATCTGGCATTTCCTAACTTTTTAGTACTTGACTTTACAACCTAAATAAGATTCTTCTAATCTCACTTTTTTTGGATTTATTATATTAAAGATGGAGTGAACTGCTTCAGAAAAGTTTGCATACCTATAAAAAAAGGGGTAAAGTTATGCATTACCACTTCATTGCTAGACTGGATAATTTGGAGCATGCATAGAAAAATGGGTGTTAAGTAGTTCATCTTAATGCAGTCTTTAATGTCCTAAAATAAACATCTATCCAGGTTGTCCATCTGAGAGAGACAACAACAACAACGCCATCAAACCCCGCCCCCCCAACCCCTGCAAATTTACACAACATGAGAAACTCAAAAAAGTATAAACAATGGAACATAATTGGGGGTGGGGAAGGGGACATTTGAAGTGAATGCTTGAGGAAGGGAAGACGGGTGAAAATTTAAAATATTTAATTTTGCTGGGGGCAAGTCTGGACTTGAGATCTATGAATCTAAGTTCAACAGTGTCTCAGTGGTATCTCTATGTATGTGGTGCACAGAAAAATATGGCTGTACTATTTATGCTGCTTTTTCTCACCACACATGTGGGCAAGGTCATTCAAAGACACCTGAAGGGATCTTGTTCTTGTTCTCCAAAATTCAAATGAGACAATGCAGTCTCATTTGAATATGTGAATATGGCTTAATAGAGGCTGATAAACATTTTTAAAGCTCTGTTTCATTTTCGGACACCATAGAATATCCAGGAAGATGAGATATTTCTCTCTCTCATTGAGATTATCCTGGTTAATTGCCTTTTGTAAATAAGTCAGTTAATAACACATGAACTGTCTTACAGTCACAGATAAACTGAAATGACTCACTAAGTCACAAAATGTTTGTGTTATACAGGTATTGATTTCTGGGTCAAGGTATCTTCTCTTCAGGGTTCTGTGCACTACCAGGAAAGTCAGACAACTGACAAACCATTTGCAGGGAGTACATGGAGCACAGATATTAAAATAACTGCCTTATTTGCAGGAAAGTGGGTTCCTAGTATTTGGATGTGCTTCAACACATCTTGAAGAGATCAATCATCACTATGTTAGATGTATTTCTTCTCCCCACCCCCCTCCATGTTCCAAATATTCAACCTACACTTTTTCATTAGCCTGAGGAGTACTTTATCCAATTTTCAGCAAGTACTTTGGCAATAGCTGCGGGTGCTTGGGGACTGCATTTCTTTTAGTGCACATTTAACACAGATTGTCACCCCACCTTTCTGCCACTTTATGATGACAGAGTTCTTTACTTTTACTAGTTTGTTCTCAGACTTCTCTAAAAGTCATGCTGGAGATGGCTGTTATTTACACTGTTTCCTCCCTTTGTTCAAGGACATTTCTATTAATCCAAACAAAGCAAGAACTACTTACATTTCTTCACTGCAGTTTTCAGGTCTCTCCATTCTATAGCCAGTTTTCAGGAGGTTAAAGAGTCTTTCAGGAGCAATTCCAGGATAAGGGTTACCTCCCAGGGTTACAATCTCCCATAGCAGAACTCCAAATGACCAGCTGAAAAAGGAAGGAAGGAAGGAACCATTCACTTGAATTGCTAGGATTGAAGAGCTTAACATGGCCCCTATCCAGCAAATAGTACAGTAGCACTTAAAGGTTCCAAGATCAAGTTTCCATTATGCTAGGTGTTGTATGAATCCCTGCCCCCATCTATTACATTCTAAATAGACAAGACAGACCAAGGCGTCAACCACAAATCCATCCTTCTTTGCATGCACGTGTCTAATTTTACCTAAATGACCCCCTTTATTTTAATAGGCTTACTTGTGCTCGTTTAATGCATCAGGGCCTTAATTTTGTTCTTGGCCTAATACAGAAAGCAGCACTGGTCAATTCTATTTGGAAATTTGAAATGCACCAAAAAAAATGGTGACATTTTGATTTTTTTTTTTTAAAGGGAAGAAAATTGAGTCAATTTTTCTATCCACTTTCTGACCAGCTCTAGTAGAAAGGCCTTGACTCAAAGGGTTGGAAATAAGGGTATGTGTTACCCCCCCCCCAAAAAAAAAGGTTCCTTTCCTGAGTGGAACCCCTCTTTCAGAGGCTTGAGCAACCCAAAATCTAATCCAGACCCTCATTTCAAACCCCCCCAAGATTTCAGTTTTCACAATGCGGAGTGAAGGAAAGCAGGCAAAAATGTATTTTTTCACTTGGGTTGATGGGATGCCTCTGAGAACAAAGTTATGTACAAAGTGCAATAAACATTCACTTTTGCCATCTGACTTTTATGCGAGAGCTCCACCTTTAAAAAGAGACCTAGAGGAGTTAGGCCCCTAAAGTCCACTGAAAGTCAATGAAAGTCATGTGCCTAATTCCCTGAGGCTCCCTTGAAAATCCCACCTCAAAATTTTAGCAACAGAAACTGCTCTCCTCCTGACTAGGTTTCACTTGTCTCCTTGTAGTTCTTTTATTTTAAACAAGAGAAATGGCATTCCCAGGCCAGGACATATTAAGCTCCAAGATGGCTAGGCGCAGAAAAAAAAAAAAAAAAAAAAAAAAGAAGAACTGCTAGTTTCACACAGCCTTACATGAAACTTTCAAACAGCTTTTTCCTGCTGATATTGTGTAAGTTCATTTTTAACCAGTCTATATCTTCCTCAAAGCTCATGCATATTTATAACATTCCATTGCACTTGATTAAGTCTTTCTATTCTTCCTCATGCCCTTTATTGAGCCAATTATTCTGTGCACCCTATCAGGTTATAATTTGACCTGTAAGTAATCCAGAAGAGTGTGTGGCATTGTGGGTTTTTATGTTTAAGATTCTTTGTTTAAGTGAATTTTTTGGAGGCTCTGTAAGAGGGTGTAGCATGTTGGTAATTTCTCAATTAGCTCCAGCTGTTTGTCAGATTTGTATGTTAGGATATTGTACTTTAGGTTTGTAATTATAAAAATTACCGGTAACTAAGTGTGTGGGGAGGGAGAAAATATTTTCCATTGTACAGTCTTTGTGGATGAATAAAAATGTCATCAGAGAGATGGGGACAGGAAGACTGTGGGCACTGGTACAATGTGTGTCTAGGTTCCAGCATAAAAAGCAAAGGTTTTCGCAGCAGGGTTGGAAAAAAGGAATTATAGAAGCTGGCAACTTATACTACTGCTAGATCACTGCCAACTACTGACTATATACAAGGGTCTTAAAAGGAAGCAGCTGGAAAAAAAGAGAGAGAGAATTTATGAGGAAAATCCAGCATTAGGGAATGGATTTTAAGTATATTAATAGATGGTCACTAAAACCATAATTGCATCACCCCAAACAGCACTGAATATTTGTAGATTATATTTGTTAACAAATGTAAATTTTTAAAAATCAATTTTCAAATAAAGTAACCCTTTAATTCTTCAGTGTTACACTGTTGGAGTAATAGCCTGGAGCATGGGGTGTGTGTATAAGAGGCTGCAGGACACTAAACCTCCCCAAATAAGGCTGGCAATGCAGGGGGGGGGGGGGAAATGCTGCAGATGTGATGCCGGTCACCTCCCTTGGAGGCGCACCGGCCCGCAGCCTTTCGAGCACTGGAAGTGAAGCTCCCTAGAAGGGGGAGGCCCACCAAGGTTCAGACCGGGGCCCCACCCACGCTCTGCCCTGAGGCCCTGCCTTCACCCAGCCTCTTCCCCTGAGGCCCCACCCATGCTCTACCCTGAGGCCTTGCCCTTGCTTGCCTATTCCCCCAAGGATCCCCTCGCCTGCCATTCGCTCCTCTCCTGCTGCTCTACCAGCCTGGGTGAGGAAGGAAGTAGTAATGTGAGAAAGGAAGTGGAAAACAAATCTGCCCATGCAATCACTCTCTAACAACAGGCACAGGTACTTGCATCATGTGGCTGCAAGTTGGTTGTTCATTAAGAGTCTGATCCTGTTCCCACTGAAGTCATTTGGAGTTTTGTCATTGGCTTCAATGGGAGGTGACTCAGGCTCTAAATCATTAGTCTTTTTGCTGGGTCTGCCAACAAGAGTGGGTTCTGTGGTGTGCACACTAAAAACGGGGCTGAGACCATCAAATCTTATTCCACACAGGCCAATGAAGGGCAATCAGATTGCAACCTCCTACAGTCACTCATGATTTAGGTTTTAATTTAATGGGTCACCTACAATTTTAAAGTTCCATATTTATCCCACCATTACTGAGAGACTGAGTCATCTGGGCTCTCTGATTTTTGTTATCTTCCAACTTAGAAGCTGTGGCTATTAAATATGTTACCGTAGTTCTTTGTGAAACTCTATACAACAGACACATAAACTGCATAAGACACACCACAATTTAGACTTACACATCACTTTGTGTTGTATAGATATGATCAAATAGGGATTCTATTGCCATCCATTTAACAGGTATTCGACCCTAAGAGAAAAAACAGCAACACAATTACTAAGTTAGAAGGTTAAAATTAATGTTGGTGCATTTGCTTTCACAACAGTAAGATTTATACTGCACTGTGCCTCTCTGATATGCTTCAATAGAATGACTGAAGTGACATTTCATCAAATAAACAGGGAGCAGTACAGGTTAGGGGGGCACAGCTATAACCTCTCTTTAATCACCACTGAACTTTACCATTCATTCTAACCCAACCAAAACCCAGTTTTGAAAGGACATGCATTCAATGAACAGTGATTTTCAGACATATTACATGGTCAGCTCAGACCACTGAACCCTCCTATCACACTAAACCTATACTTGTCAACATGAATTGCTTGCCACCCATTAGATACACTTCCAGAGCCTAGTGGGAGTTGTGCAGGTGCAAAAGGAGATGGAGAATGAGGCTATAGGAGTAAGATCCAACCCAAATGAAAGATGAATCGCAACTGAAAAACCTCAGGTTTTAGGACAGCTTTGGCTTCTGAACTCAAGCTTCACTCGGGCAGTTATACTTGTTCAATGGCTGCTTAACAAGCTGTGCAAACTGCTGCTTTTTGGTCTGAAATTCACATGGTAAAATCTCAGATCTACACCAGCTATTCGCAAAGATTGTGGCTGTGCAAAATGCCAACGTGATTTCCAGGATGCTTCATAACATCCACAAAAGCATTCTGGATTTGTATTTTCGTAAAATTTTCAGGCAATGCACATGTATTTGGAAAATTTTTCTAGATATATTTGAAAGATATTCCATTCTTTCTCCCATTCTTTCTTCCTGCTCTCTCTCTACCCAAGTTATTTTTGACAGCAAATAATTGTTTGTGTTGGAAAATTGAATATGCACTCGGAGATACTATGGTGAGGAGGGCTATATCAGTATCTGTTAACTTTATGGGGAAAAATCTATGTATTAGAATAAATTGTTCTCAAATAATTTTTGCAGAGAAATAGGTACAAATAGATAGCATTCCTTCAGGGTAAAGCATACATAATAGAACAGAGTGGATATTGCACTGTCTTTCCTAATATACTATCTAGTTATATTTTTAATTGTCTTTGTCCATGGTCACTTTTGTATTGCCTCCTGCAAACATCATGCAATTGAGCATTATTGGCTGGAATTGTAGTGGAAAACAAACGTCAAAAAGTCACAGTATTTATGGAAGCCAATGTTTGAAATTCTCATGTGTGAGAATTCATGCTGGCAGCACTTTCACACTAACCCACACAGGGAACTGGAGCAGTATCACAGAAGATTGAATGGTCAACATAAAATAGTATTACTGAATTTCACAAACTGAGCTTGGATACTGGCCTCATTTACATGCAGAAGGCCCACTGATTTCAATAAAAGTTGCATGCATACAGGCTTATGGCAGAATTCGGCTCAGTGTGTTATGGCAATATCTGCTATGATAATAAATAACGACAAGTCTGAACTTGTTTCATAATCTTGAGGTTATCATAATAGTTCTTTTTAGGGAAAGCCGTGATATGACTAAACAATGAGAGGAGCTCTCCTAATACCACAGGAGAGGCTTTCCATCAAATTTCCTTTGCACAATCCTACAGATGAAATGTTACCATATGCTGAGTTCTGCCATGAGCACTGTGAGCAGACAGAACTATTTCTAGACAGCTGATAATAATTTACTGTGACAGGAAAAATATAATTGCTTTAAAGAATGCGAGGCATTCCAAACTGGCAGATGGGTATCTCTACCATCTATAGCAGAGATGGGCCCAAGCTCTGGCATTTGGATCTGGATTTTGAACCTTGTATATTTCAGAGCTGTTTGGAGCTGGGTTTTGGTTCAGATCATCATAGCTATAGAAGAAGCATTCTTGAAACTAGGATCTGGATTTAGATTCCAATTATGAAGTTTTCAGCCAGAACTAGTTCTGATTTAAATGATTGCCAGCTCTTTCTGCCTACTTTTTCTTCAATCCCTTGTTTTGTGAGCTTGGCAATTATAAAAAGAGAGGGAGAGAGAGACTAATAGCTTTTTTGTATAAAGTAGCAAGATGAGGCCCTAGATTTTGTACCCTAAGTAACTTACAAACTAACAGCTATAAAAAAAATTACTACCTGAAAAATACTTGAAAGAAAATAGGATTATATTTGAATATATTTGTCTTTATTATTGATAGATCACACATTATTTTTAAGGCCCCTGTTCAGACTACAGCTACAACACAACACAAAGACCGGAGAAATCGTGATTACAAGATGCATGGATACATGCTTTCCAAAAATAGTCCAGGGTTTTAACCCACTTACAAGGACACAGGTGGTCCTACTGTATCTATATTGTCACCATGTCCTGTGACTGGGTTGTAGATGTGGTGTTGATGGGGCATTACAGTAAAATACAAAGATCAGGGCCGGCTCCAGGCACCAGCTTACCAAGCAGGTGCTTGGGGCGGCCACTTCGGAGAGGGGCGGCACGTACAGCTGTTCGGCGGCAATTCAGCGGACGGTCCCTCACTCCTGCTCGGAGTGCCGCCGCAGATCACGATTGCGGCTTTTTTTGTTTGTTTGTTTGTTTGTTTGTTTTTTTGTTTGGCTGCTTGGGGCGGCCAAAACCCTGGAGCCGGCCCTGACAAAGATTATTGCACACAGGCAGAAGAAAGAGCGGACAGGAATTAATATTTTTTGCTGATGATATACCAGTAAATAGTGTAGTCTAGTTACTTATAATGGCCCAAATGATGAAGCTAATTGTTTTGTTTAATCTTTACTTTTTGTTCCCTATTTCCTTATCAGAATTAGCTGTTCTCTTTATTTTCTGTGTTCAAGTGTTTCAGTGTAAACCCATTTCCTTGATTAAGCAAGGATTCCAGCCCTGGTTTTAACATGCACTGTACCTTGCTTCTCTTGACATAGGAATCTTCTTCATAAACATCTCGGGACAAGCCAAAATCAGAAATCTTCATTTTGCGTCCTTCTGCCACCAATACATTTCTGGCTGCTAAATCACGATGAACAAGCTTTTAAAAGAAACCAACAATCATGGTTATTATTCTTATGGGGTAAGATGCATGGAAAAACTTCCAGATATATTTATGCCTGTCACAGAGATATGTTCAACACACTGCTGTAGCACTATACCTTCATTTCTGCCAGGTACTGCATCCCCCGAGATATCTGCCATGCAAATGAGATCAGATCTCCCATTGTTAAGGCTCTCTCATCTGGGTTGTCCAAGTAGCTTGAATTTCTGTTGGCATCACTGCCCACATAGCTAGGTCCTACTTTCCGACTTTCCCTGAGAAAACTGCGCAAGGAACCATACTTCGCATATTCCACAATTAAATACAGAGGCCCTGAGGAAAAGAAAGAAAAATACAAATCAGTCAGGTTGTTCTGCTCTACTTTTCTAAAGATTTTTCTAGTTAACATCACAGACTGGTCTGTAACAATTACAGGCTCCAATCCTGGAAACATCCTTCCCTCGGCACTGCACCTTGATGTGGTAGAATTGCTTGTGCATTCAAATAACCCTAAGAGCTATGCTGGTGGGGGTTTTAGCTCCCAACAGGGCCATCAAAGCCAGATAGGGACCACATGAAAAGCAGTCTACTGGTCCCCTAGGTTGGCATTTGAGAGAGAGGCTAACAACCTATCCTTGTAAAAAAGTTAAATTATAAAAAAACAATAAGTAGCCATTCTGGCAAACAGCCTCATAGACAAGGATGGCAGAATTTTCTTCGTGCCCTAGCAATGTCTGATGGCATGGGAAGGATTCAGATTCAGAATCTTGCAAATATGCACTTGAGTGGATGTCCTATGGGAATTCTCTCATGCTACAAGCCCAGGTACTCATGTGCATAACTGCTCAGAGCTATAGAGGGCATCTAACAACACCTACCAAAGCTAAAGTTGTGAATCAGTTTCTATGCTAGCCTTGTGTTTTCACATCAGAACCTTAGGGTGTGTACCCTGTACGGCTCTCTACATACCCAGGCAGTGCCTGTTTTTAGGGAAACAATGAGAAGGTACTGGTCAGCATGGCAGGCAGTGGTCTCAGCCCGCCAGCTGCCTATCTGTTGTCAGGTTGTTTTGTAGGCATCATGGCACAGAGTTTTAAACAGTGTCTTTGCTTGGATATGGGGAGCATGTTTACAAGGAAAAAAGGTTTAATTGAACGAAAAATGTGTGTGATATCTATATAAAATTAGATCGAACTAATTTTTATTCGGTATAGCCACACACTAAATTTTGATGTGCTGGCAACAATTATTAAACTATAGATTGGTTCATGTAAAAAAATTAATCCAGTGCATGACACATGACATCTTAAATACATGGGGTGAAATCCTGATCCCACTGAAGTCAATGGCAAAACTCAAATTCTCCATGATTTCACCCATGATGTGCCTCTTTTTGTGTAGGTTTTGGAGTGCATATGGTATGTTTTATCATTAGCTGCGAATTCATGTGTATGGTTAGTGACATGCTTTATTTAATGCTCTTTTTGGTTCTATTGATGGAATCACACACGTGCATATACACACAATGTTATAGCAAATATTAGGCCAGATCTTGCTTGCCTGACACAGGCGAATAGTCTCATTGACTGCAAGAAGATAATACCTTAATAAGGTCAGGAGGATTCAAGAAAGCACATAGAATACAATTCATTCATGCAGTAAGTAGCTGCACGAAGATGTTGGGTCAAAATCTGTTCCTCTCAGTCATCTGAGTTTAAATTCAGAATAAATCCACTGAAGTCAGTAGAATGACTCCAGATTCACACTGATGAATAGAGCTCCTTAGCTTTCACCTTTTAATTTTCTTTTAAACCTAGCTGAAAATCAAGCCTGTATAAGGAGTTACTTAAGAAACTTGATTTAAAAAAAAAATCAAAATTACTTTCTGGAGCGTGTGATATTTAGCTCAGAAACCATCTTCTCCTTCCAGCACACTAATTAAGGTGCCCTTTCAAAGCACTCAAGTATAGGTTCTCAACAAAAATCCTGACATTTCAATCCATTAGCAAGCTTCTCCTCCCCACCACCCACATGAATAATATCCACTCAGCGCTACAATGCTGAGTACATTTGTCAGCTGTATCAAAGCCTCCCCCACCCCAATGCATTAATGAATTACCTTCATATTTATGAGAAGTGTTCGACTCACAAACAGTTCACAGCACAATGATTTTATCCCCTCCACAAGGTTCATAAAAAACACCCTGATTTTTTTTTTTTTTTTGACTCTTACTGAGTCTCCCAGATGCACAATCCTGAATTCTACGTGCCCCCGGAATGCACTGTTACATCATCAGGCATTCTGAAAATGCAGGACTGAGCCTTAAGAATTTGTGGCCATGTAAATCACTCACACTCCATAACAACTGAAAGATCAACTTACAACAGATATTTTATGGCAGAAGATGTTGCCATGCAACTCCATTTAACATTAATGGGAATTGTTTAGATCAATCCCCATGAACTGCACTGAAAGTTTGCCCCTTTGGCTGTTTATAATACATCTTTTTGAAAATTATTTCCCCCATGTATTTGCAGCAAAGTACAGTATACACATCAGTGAAACCAGTTTTTGACAAATGTAAGCATTCACGTAAGCACCACACAACAGAATCATGCTAGTGCAGAAAAACTCTGAGGAAGAAAAACTGAAAGTGAAACTAACTAGCAACCTAGTCAGGGGTTAGGTAGTGGGTTGTCCCTTAACTACTTGTTCACTCAGAACCTGGAAAAATGGTGCCCCAATCCCTGACTTGGGCCTTTAGGTGCTACTAGAATACCAAATAATGATCATATTGAAAATCCAGTCGAGCCAAATTAGAAGAGGCTCCCTGAGAACCAAGTTAGTGTCAAAAAATAGAGGCAGAAAAAGAAACTGGCCAGGAAATATTTTAAAATAGCTTTAGAATCAAAACATGTTTGTCTCTGACTATATAGGTGGTATCCATAAGATCTGCGGCTAGTTTTGCTGAAATTAGGATTGCCACTTCTCTCACTCATTCTTAACACCACCATTTTTAATCAATAGCAAATTTATAAAGGT
The DNA here is from genome assembly GCF_002925995.2 of Terrapene triunguis. NCBI lineage: Eukaryota > Metazoa > Chordata > Testudines > Emydidae > Terrapene > Terrapene triunguis. The sequence goes on from NW_020664499.1 coordinate 805,580, forward strand.
ATTTTGCATTTTAAATAGTGCTTCAACCCCAGGCTAGATCCATTCTTTGTTTCTCTCTTACTAACTAGCTGCTGACACTTACCATCCTGACTGCATGCTCCATACAGTTTGATGACATGAGGGTGGTTGACCTGTTTCAAGAGGTTGAACTCTGACAGCAGATCTCGCAGCTCACTCTGGGAAGCGTTTTCTATAGAAGGCATCAAAACCAGACATCTGGTTAATAAAACACTGCAAAAGGAATGTGCCACCTATAGACTAAGCTGTAAATTAGCATACTGCTACCTATTTAAGGTATTGAGATGCGCTGGCCAAGTGATTAAGGTGCTCAACTTCAATTCCGGAGGTCATGGATTCACTTCTCACTCCATCTCATACTGAAGGCTAATTCATCAGTAGCAAAATGGGCACCTGATCCATAGTGTTAGGGCTGTGAACGGCGGTCAGCATGATGCTAGCCACATCACTCCCTTGTGTCATGTTGGCTATGGAAACTGACATGCGTTAGCCTGATGAGCCATCTGTGGCTTGGGGCAGACTTTGACTTATTTTAGGTACTTGTAGGGGACTAATCATTGTAGTATAAAACAGGTACAATCTAAGAACAAGAATTTCAGAATGCTCTGGAAATGAGCATGGAGATGAAAAGCTTCAAGTGCTGTACTATCAGCTTTGTAACGGTTTTCAGAGAAGAGACAGGGCCTTATTCTTCATTGATGTTCAGTCATTCACATCTTTGCCAAGTAGAGATGGGTGAAATTTTTCAGCTAATGGTTTACTCACTGAAAAATGCAATTTCGGATGACCCCAAACTATTCAGGAATTTGACACAAATAGTTTTGGCCAAAAAAAATATATTTTCAGGACTTAGCTGTCATTCACAAAACTGCAGGAGGAACTGGAGGTCGTCATGGGCCCTCTTTATAAATTTTAGCCCAGTGATTAGCACACTCCCCTAGAAGTAGCTTCAATAGCAGATACTGAAAGATCCTCACACCAGAGTATCCCTCAGCCCAATGGCTAATGTGTTTTCCTGCAATATGGGAGGACCAAGTTCTCCACATTAGGCAGAGGGGGCTGTTGAACCAGGGTCTTGTGAGTGCTCTAGTACTGGGCTAAAGCTATAAGGAGATGGGTGGCATGACCCCCTTCCCGTTTTGTAAATCTAGCCTTTTCAAAATATCCGAAACAGCATGTTTCAGGTCAGACAAAATGTTTTGTTCAATGTAAAATCATTTTTTTTCAATTTGCTGAATTTTGTTTGCAATTTTTGGGAACTGCCGGTGAACCACAAAATCAGTTATCTGTCCAGCTCTACAGTCACGTGAGAGTACAGCACTGCCATCTAACTAGGTAGCATTTTATACCCACTCTGCACTGGTGTAATTGACTAGATAAGCTGCAAGGCAGTGAAGAATCAAACTCAGAGGCTTTTGTGCCATGTAACTGTATTGCAATTACTGCATCCCTTTTCCACACTACATACAGTAGACAAGATTTAGAGGGCTCAGCACCCGATATAGCAGGAGATCTCCAATAGGCCTAAAGTTAATTTATGTGATGAACCCAATTAGGGTGGTCTGAGCTTTGGGAGTCTACATAAGCCAAGCATTTCTCTTGACCAGAACTCCCTTGTTCAAACCAAGCTTACAGAAACATCCATGGCTTGCCTCAACCCTCTTTTCCCCCAAATATTTAATTAAAGATAAAATTCAGTTCTACACTTGTTAATCTTGCAGTACATATCCAGAATTCCAGACTTGGAGCCGAGTAGAGAGTTTGTATTGACATCAATAGAAGATACTTCTCCAGACTTCTTTGCTGATGTCAGTGGGATGGGTACTGATTCAGTTATACTATCCCTTGGGTGTCTGCCAGCATAAAACTTTTTAGAGAACATTCCAGGATAGTGATTTTTTGTTATTGTTTTATTTTCATTTCTATTTGTTCACAACGAAGTAAAAACAATAGCAACACAAAAATGTTTACCCAAGTAATGGGCAAATGTTTTCCACAATCCAGCTCTCATGGAACATTTGGGGGAGCTATCTGAGAAAGAAATATGCATTGCAAAAGGAATGTATTAGAGTTCTTGCTATTACCATAAATGCCTTATGAATTTATTAGAGGAGGGTGCTTAAAATAAAGGGTTACCCTTGGCTGCTATCAATTCTGCTCCAGATAATAGCTCGGGAAAGTCAAATGGTAAGTCCATTGGAATTAAGAATGTCACTTTTTAACAGCATATTTCGGAATTTTAGCTCAGTTACATATTATCGATGTAAAAAGTCACTACTACTTGTAAATGTATAAATAAAGTTGGCACGCTGTAAAGATTATGGATATTCCATTTATAATACCATGTAAAAGGTTATTTTAGGGTTACATGTAGAGCTATATTAGTCTGTCTCTGCAAGACCAAGTTCCAGGGCTCCGTCGGCACGCTCTACACGCTCTTTGATTTCATCTCCATTTAACCCTTGTTATAAGGAAGCCTTTTTTATAAATGTAGACATGCATTTCATAACTCATTTATTTCATCGGTAAATTGATATAACATGCAATTTCCTTGCACTCAGTGAGAGGATGATGGACTTTTTTTTTTTAAGCTTGCACATAATAAAAATGCTAATAAGAAACCCATTATCCTATTGTAATTGTGTTTTCTTATTCACAGCAGCAATTAACGACTGAGGTCATCCAGCCAATGCTTGCTCCCCACCAAAAGAAAGAACTCTTCTACCCAGAAGCATTTCTGAATACTTTTGTTGCTTCTCTCATATTCCTAGGGTGCTTATCTCCTTGGTATATAGGGACCACACACCATTATGAAGTAGTATCAGATTCTATCACAAAGCAGGGTTATTTTGTCTCTGTTCTTTCCATTTCTACATCATCCTTCAGGACGATGCAGTTAAAATTACCTTTCTGTCAAAACAACAAGGTCAGTCCTAGGTTCTGTGGGGCCTTATGTGATCTAAAGGCCTCCATTTGCCTTCTTTGACCTGTGACCAAGGTCTCCCATCTCAATGATATGGTCCAGATGATGTAGCCATTAGGTGTGAAATGTGGCATAAACCAAAGCCTACCACTGGCTTCACTGGGGGAATATGGTGGTACTTGGTCTGGTATACAGAAAGTGCCAACTCATTATTTCATTACTTTGCTCTCCTTTTTAAGGTGGCACGTGTAGGAGAAAGATAGGTATAGCTGGGTTTGAAAAGAAGGACATATGGATCAGTTTCCTTAATGAAAGAAAGTACAATAGGTAGAGATAGATGGATACAGGAGCCCTCTTCTTATCAACCAGAGTTTTGTCTAGTGTAAGTTTTCTTCCAACTCTGTAGCCTCAGATTCTTTGATTTAAAACTCAACTGGATAAAACAATAGTCTTAAATTAATAATTCTTAACAATTACATAGGGTTTTTCATGTGAGGTTTTCAAAAGTCAGCTCAGCATCGGCCTAGCTTTGCTTCCACTGACTTCAAATGAGAGTTTTTCAAATGGACTTTAATGGTAGCATAATTAGAGCAAGGCTGAGAGCTTTTCAAAATCTCACCCCGTGTATACAAAGTGCTTTACAAACTGCCTATTTGCTTTTTTCTATATCTGTGTCAGCTGGGTAAGTATTATTACCCACTATTACACAGATTGGAAATTTAAGTAGAGAGATGTAGTGAATTGACCATGGCCAGCCTACAAGAGCTGAAGGCTTCCTGGATTTCCTGCCCCTTGCTCAAAACCAGTAGACTACACCTCTATCAAGTAAATACATCAGATCAATCCGGCACAGGCAGGGAAGTAGATGGATAGCTTCATAGGTCTGTTCTGTCTCTAGACACTTTGTATCTAGCACAAATGATCTACTTAAAAATATTTGAAGAAAAATTGAGATAGATTAATACAAAAAGCTGTGCAGAGTTTTAAAAAGCCCTTGTGATGCTTCAATTAATGATGACTTAAATGAGATACATTTGCCACAGTAACTCACATTGCCCTTGCACAGCACAAGCTAGGGCCTTTGGAAATTACTGTTTGTATCAATGTGGCACTCTCTCTTTCGACGGGAATAGGTCAGTACATAAATAGAATGCTGGAGGAAATGCTGCCAGGACGCTGGGAGGGCCTGCCCCCAGATGGCCTCCTGCATGTACACTAGACTCTTGTGAAATAGATTCAAAGGTTCCCAGATAGCTTTCAAATCATTTCAGGGAAATGTACCTTTGAGCATTTTCACTGCCACCGTGGTGTAGCCTGCTTTCCCCTTGAGTCTGAACGCTGTTGCCTTGACAACCTTTCCAAATTCTCCTTCTCCTAGTGTCTTGCCTAGAACCAGGTTCTTCCGGGGGAATTCCCATTTGGGGTCCTCCTGTATGAGAAAAAAGGAATCCTATCAGATAAAATGAGATAGAAGGGGCTATCTTATGAGACAGAAGGGGCCAGCTCCTGACTGGTAGCTCAAATCACAAAAGTTTAATACAGTATTATATTTCAGGGAAGACATTATGCTCAGTTATCTGATTAATTTTTGTTTTTGTTTTTGTTCCATTATCAGACAGAAGACCATGACTTTTTCTTCTGCAACACCCTCTAAAAGCTCTTTGCAAGCATTTTTAAATAAGCTAGAAATTTCCTCTAGATAAAAAGACACTAGGTGCAGCCTATCAATATGGATGACGTTTACAGGCCTACCTGAGATTTTTTTGTACAAATGAAACACTGACTGAATAAATGCTCACCTTCAAAATAAAGTATCCATATTTGATCTTGCATTTCTGTTTAACTTGTGGGAGGAGGTTTTCCTTTAAGAATTCATCACAGACAACAATCCATCTGTTATGAAGTGCTATTGAGCCTTACAGTTACAGAACAGTGACAAAATGTATAAACCAACCAAGAAATAAAAGCAAATAGAGTACAAGCTACTATGAAGGCATCAATATCTAACATCCAAATGCATCAGACAAGAGGACAGTGTTTCACTGCACAGGACTTTTCCAGACACCATCCTATTTGCCCCAGGTAGAAAATAAATAAAAATGCGCAAACTGGCAGGCATCCTACATACAGTATAATCAAACAACAGAAATTGCATTAAAGGGCTGGGGGGGGGAGAAGCCTTCCAAAGTATGCAGATAAATCCACCCTAAACTAAGCTTTATAAGTGAAATTAAGGTAATAGGGTTTTAGTGTGGTGCTGTAAGTCAATGTCCAAGAAAAATCCTGTATCTGAGATTAGCTGATATCAGATTTTATGGAGCCATTAACCTCAGTTAATGTAATGTTTGTTGGATGAATTTTCTTAGGGATTTTTTTAACCCATTGATTTGCATTTTTACACAATAATTTCTGGCCATCTACAATTAGCCCATGAAATAAAATACGGCCAGGATATTAGCATTCCCCCCCTTAACTAGAATCCTACCATATAAATTAAAATTTAGTCAATGCACTAAAATAAAGTCCTGTGTTCAAGCTCCATAGTGCAGCACGTGCAATCCAACTGAATGCTGGAAGATATTACTAAAACAATGACATAATTTTTACAATGAAAGTGCAAATTGTACAGCTAGCTGCAAACGGGAGTAGCCAATAATGACAGTACTAGGGAACAAAAGTTATTAGCCACAGACTTTCCAGGGAACTAGTTTACTTGAATCCAAGTGTTTGTTCCAGTAGAACAATTATTTAGTTCCATATCCCGGGGCAGTTAGCTCACAATCAAACTACTGCACTACAAGAAATGTTATACAAATGAATGGTACAGTAAGAGCCCATGCAAAGCTGATATCAGGCTACTGCTCCGTATTTGATAAATAATTAAATACTTTCCATTTGCAGTACATGACAATTTTCATTGAGAATTTGAAATCCTTCAGAAAGTTACCATTGTCTCTCAGATGGGGAAACTGACGTAGAGTAATGATGTGACTTGCCCTAGAAAATATTACAAGTCAGTAGTTGAGTCAGGAATAGAGCTCTGGTCTTCTCACTTCCAGGTCTGTGCTTAAACCACTAGATAGTGTTACCTTACATTCAAGGGAGGCAGTGTTTCCTAGTGGATAGCAATGGACTAAGAGTCAAGAGACTTGAGTTCTTTCCCCCACTCTGCCAATGACCTCCTGTGTGACCTTGTGCATGTCACTTCACCTCTCTGTGCCTCAGTTTTCCCACCTGTAAAATGAGGATAATGCTACTGGCCTCCTTTGCAAAAATGATTTGAAATCTACAAGCAAAGAGTGTTTTATGGGCTAGATGCTACTATTATTTGTCCTCATGATAGAGATATTGGTCAGCAAATAGTCTGTAAACATTGACAATCAGTTTAACCTCAGTTAGTCTAACCCTGTACTGAAGTCAATGACAAAAGAAATAAGGGATTAGACTGTGCCCAGAGTATTACATTTCTTTAGACACTAACAGTAAGACAGAATGCAGTTGGCTTGTGCAGGAAGTTATGATCTGATTAATTACCATGCATTCATTAGAGATTCCCTCCATGTGGGTGATTTTTATTTAATTTCATTTGAATCATAGACTGCAACCTCTTTGGGGGAAGGCCTCTCTCTTACTAATAGTGAAATTTTAGGCCTGCTGAAGTCAATGGGGCCAGAATTTCACCTTAAATGTTTGTCCAGCACAATGCATCCTCACATCAAAATGGGGGTTTGGAGCACTACCATAGTAGACAACACTCAACTTTCCTTAGAAAGCCCAATTCGTGACAAAACAAAAAAGCCAAGTCAAATCAATACGCAATTTAAAAGCGTAAAATATAAAAGCTTACAGGTATTTTAAAGGTGTCAACAGGCACCTGGTTCTCCACAGAGTCCAGAGATGGCCGACGGACATTTGTAGAAGAGTAACTGATGGGGTAGGACTGGGCTGGGCGCCGAAAGGTCATCTCCGCTGAGGCAATCGGTGGTTTTGGAGAATTCTTGTGGTAACGGTGGATGAAATAAGAAGAGAGCAGCACTGAGATAATGAAGGAGAGCAGAACTGCCCCTGCAATCACGGTCTTGCACACGTCATCACACAGCGGCTCTGTGGGCAGAGGGGGAATTGATTACAGTTCTGCTGGTTTCGTTTTCAATTTTTTCCCATCTCATCTCTTTCCACACACCCCCTTTGGTAGCTAGTTACCATTCACAACAGCATCTACTAAAGGTTTTGAATTAAATTTACATTATAACAGTCATTTCATAAGCTACACTAAAACCCTGGAGCTAATTCTCAAAGAAAGGTAGAAGTGCTGCACTTGCAAATATACCCGTGCAGCTGCAAAATCCTACATTTTCCCCAAGCTCTGTGGGTAATTGCATGCCTAAATGCCTGTTAAACTGTAACTAGATTTAGTTAGAGTTTTACAACCCTTAGTAGTGCAGGTACTGACTTCATCTAACTTCATATATTCACTTGCCAACACCACTGCAGACCCTAGGCACACAATCCCCTTGATATCCATGTCAGATCCACTTCTCTACCAACTAACATTTCCCCCAGAAGTGTATATTATCATAGAATCATAGAAATGTAAAGTTGGATGGGACCTCGAAAGGCCATCTAATCTATCCTCTTGCACTGAGGCGGGACCACGTATAACTATGTTATGAGAATTCTCAAGTCTCCCTTTCCCCCTTTTCCTGCATGGGAACCCCTCTCTATCTTCACAAGGGGGGTGGTGGGGAGGTTCTTAGTTGTATTATTGCTTTCATTTTGTTTTTTGCTTTTCACTTTATAATATATTGTCCAATGCCACAAGTCCTTCATGGAGAAGGCTCATTAGAAAACAATCACTACTTCCCCTTTTGCAAGTGCTCCCATTCTGCCTTCCTTTGAAAACAGAGCAAGAGGTGTAGTTAGGTAGAAATCCTACCCCTAGGAGAATGGATAAGGTGATTCCAGCACCTTCCACAACTGTCTTTTCCGTCTCTGAGTTCTGTAGTTGAGATTTTTAACTCAAGTACAGTGGAAAGTAATCCCCTAACCACCTTTGAAAATTTCAGACCCCGAGTCCATGCTACACTTCCACTGAAATGCAGCCACCTCTGGGGATTATGGGGCAGCCAACCAGTGTATTGTGCAACACTGGATGGGAGGGAACACTATGCCAAGAACACGGACAAAATCCATGGAGAATCGTTAATGTCCAAATCCAGGAGCTCCCTTCTTAATGCTTTGTACGCTGGCAGGCCATGAACGTGAACATTACCCAGCAACATGTAATTGAGTTTAGATGGTTTTATGTATCAAAGACAGGAATATTGCATACAGTAGGAAAGGTTAGCGTCACAAGAGCAAGATAACTGTAAAACCAGCTAAATAATCTTTAGACTTACCTTTAATATCATCTTTCTCACAGTAACAGTTTTGTCTTGGGAAGCAGTAACAAATCCCATGTCCTGATTTAATTCCATGAGCGCCTCTCTCATGACCACCAATGATGTTTCCATCTAATCAAATACAAACACAAGCTCAGATTCTCACGCTGTAGTTAAAAGGCAAAGCTCAACAGCTCATTCCACTAATGGGTTTTTGTGGGCTTACCCTACTAAGTATTTGAAATTTGACAAAGCAACTCAGATTAAGCAGTAAAAATGAAGATAGGTGAAAAAAATGGAAAAAGGATCTCTCGGGGGTTAATGTAAAGAGATCAGGGAACTCAGACTGCTTGAATACTAGTTCTGGGCTCACTGGTCTGATTAGCAATTATTGCTGTTATAGAAGATCCTAGTTCACAGACTTACATATGGTAGACAAGGTGGGTGTAGGACACAGTTTATTTTGGATTATGTCTTTACTTTGTATGTGTGGATACTTCCTTTATTTAAAATGGCCTTTAAATGTTGAATATGTATATCCATTATTTAATGTTGATTCCCACTCCCAACTCATCATCTGACCTCTCTCTGCCTTGTCAGGTATCCAAAATCTTCCTTGAAAATCTTCTCTTATTTAGTTTAATTTTTCTCTCCCACTACTGCTCTGTGACTGTCGTGTGCCTTATATATGTAGGAGACAGCAGTCTAGTGTTACAGCAGGGAACTGGGGGTCAAGAGACTTGGGTTATATTCCTGGTTCTGACAAGCATTTGCTCTGATCTTGGACAAATCAGTTAACCGCTCTGCACCTCAGTTTCCCCATCTTCAAAAGGAGATGATGATACCAACTTTTGCAAAGTGTTTTGCAATATTCTGTCGAGAGGCACTACATGAAAGCACTAAAAACTCTGTAAATGAATGTTTTATTGTCTAAGATAATCTATTATTTAGCATAAGGACACACTGTATGTAACCACCCTATATGCAGAGCTAGCCTGATTTCCAATTGGCAAGGTTCCTGCAGAATCAGGCTCTTTTGAAATCATCATATTAAAATCTGTAAAACACACTTCCATACAGAAACTATCAGTAGAAATAATCTTTTTCGTCTACATAGTGCCTTACATCCCTAAGATTTAATAGGATTAAATCAATTGTGTTCTATAGAAATTTAATCAGCTTCTATAGAGATTACAGATATTAAAATGGAGAATGAGATCATTCCTATAGTTATATTTTTAAACCATCCTATAGAATTCTATACCAGGGATATAACTTTTTATTAAATTCTGCAGGAGGATAAAAAAATCCTCTAGAAAGGTTATGATTTTCTACCAAGATTTTCCATAAGGGAATGCAGCTGTCTCTGTGATGGAGGACGGGTGGGTAAAGCAGTGTGCTCCAAAATTGGGGAACAGGATGTTTTGGCCAATGACATGACGGCAACCCTCTAATTTGTATGGGGAAAGTGCAATGGGAATTCAGCATCCTTGCAGAGTATATAGGACCTCAGTCTTAGAGATCTTTCCTCAAGGGTCCACATGTGCTAAACTGCATGTGATTTAAGGAGACTATGCTAGGTCAACCCCATCAGAGCTGGAACCTGTTCCAGAAAACATAGGTGTTTCCAGACCTGTCATTTGGTCCCCTACAGGACCTAAATTAATTCCCCTAATTATTCCTCTGTCTTGGAGAAGTGAGCACTGATTGCTCCCCGATCTTGCAAGCTCATGGCGGTGGGGGAAGATAACGTCAGATAAGTACAACTGCTTCTACTCCAAAAGGTCTTTGTGAGAGCGGAGGAAGTGTCTCCTTGCATAGGACAGCAAGAGAAAAAACACTTTCACTCTGGATATAAATGGGGCTTCCCCCACTGGGTCCAATGGAGCTTATTCTAGCTAGAGTACAGTTACTAGGGAAACTCCGGTTGTTCTACAGATTACCAACGGTGCTATAGATTACATCACGTCTCTATGCCCATCCTTTCATTCAATCAGCAGCTGTTTTCACTGCCTGATGGACGGCAGGGACTTTCTGCCCTGCCTTCAGATCCTATAAACTGGGGCCGTTACCCAGCACCCCTCCCCAAAGCTGAAAGATGTGGGAGTGACCATCTGCTAGCTCCAGAAGATCACAAAACAAACACTGCAGTTTAGATAGGAGCAGAGAATGTTGAATGCTCACACTACCACTGAACTCTAAAGTAAGTAAACACGATTGAATCCATCACCCAGATTTTCTTTGAAGTTCAGGTTCTGTAGAAGCTAATCTCACAGCTGAACCTGCAATGATTAGTCCAGTGAAAATCCTTCAGAACCTCTTAGTGGGGTTCACATGGCACAGCCAGCCCTGACAAAAAACCCACCACCGTTTAGAATTATCTCTACTATTATATTTAAAGTAATTGCATACTGTACTGAGGCATCTACAGAAAGGATGTGGACAAAATTGGAGAGAGTCCAGCGGAGGGCAATGAAAATGATTAGGGGGCTGGGGCACATGACTTACAAGGAGAGGCTGAGGGAACTGGGCTTATTTAGTCTGCAGAAGAGAAGAGTGAGGGAGGATTTGATAGCAGCCTTCAACTACCTGGAAGTGGGCGGGGGGGGGGGGTTCCAAAGAGGCTGGAGCTAGGCTGTTCTCAGTGGTAGCAGATGGTAGAACCTGAAGCAATGGTCTAAGTTGCAGTGCGGGAGGTCTAGGTTGGATAATTGGAGGGTGGTGAAGCACTGGAATGGGTTACCTAGGAAGGTGGTGGAATCTTCATCCTTAGAGGTTTTTAAGGCCCGGCTTGACAAAGCCCTGGCTGGGATGATTCAGTTGGAGTTGGTCCTGCTTTGAGCAGGGGGTTGGACTAGATGGCCTGATGAGGTCTCTTCCAACCCTAATCTTCTATGATTCTATGACCTTATTTAGTACGTAAATAGGTTGCCTGTGCTTGATGGTGACAACAGTGGAACCAATTGTTTTAGCTTTTTTGTAGGGTCCCATTGCAAGTGGCACATGTAATATGTGCATATGGGTGTGCACGTATGTATAATTTGGGAGATTTAAGCGCCAAGTGCCTACCCATCAAAATGATAGATGAATGATAAAAATAAATATTTTAGCAGCTGTCTTATGTACACAACATACTTGGCATTACAACATTCAGGATTTTATTATACGTTGTTTGCTTTTGCCAAATAAATGCCTTCTGCCGATAAAAGCTGAGATAATGGTTCTTGTCAGCACATCTGAACTCTTGAAATGCACTAATTTCTCCATCTGTGAACATATTGGCTGTGAGCATGAACCCTGTGTCCTGAACTGCTAACTCATAACAACATTCTCAATTCATGCATTAACAAGATAGCATACAGTACATAACATCTTGAAAGCTTGTGTTACTTGCCTCTTTCTATTGTCTAATGAGATTCCATTCCTTTCAGCCTTCTGTCAAGCAAACCATCTGCCACTACATATGTTGAACATTACAGATTTTAGGGAGCCAGCCTCGAGCACATCATTTGCTGCTTGTAAAGTGACAGCTGATTCCACTTATCACCAGTGAAGATTTTTTCAGATAATAGTAAAGTATCTATGATCACTTTAAGCATTTCTGCCACTTTAAAGTTTATGTTTTGTTCACAAGCAGAATTAGATTTACCGCAGTCTTGTCTACACTGTGATTTAGCCTGCATCAGCTGGGGTGTAAATTCTAATATGCACCAGCATGTTGCGCACTCACTGGCCCATGTGGACCTTGCTGGCGTGCACTAAAGTTCCTTGGGCCAGTGAGTGTGCAACATGTGGGTGCACATTAGAAGTTGCTCCCCGCCTCAGTTGATGCAGGCTAAGGCACAGTGTAGACAAACCCAATCTTGCTCTGAGTGAATTCAATCGGAGTTTGGCTATTGACTCTAAAGGGCGGAAGACTGTGCTCATAACTCTGAACTTTGCACAACTCAAACATCAGCTATAACACTAAAAGAACAGGAGTACTTGTGGCACCTTAGAGACTAACAAATTTATTAGAGCATAAGCTTTCGTGGGCTACAACCCACTTCTTCGGATGCATATAGAGTGAAACATATATTGAGGAGCTATAACACTGTAATATAGATATGTGTGTTTAATGTATGCACTGTTTTAAAAAGGATCTGGAAACAAGAAAGCAGAACTTGGACCAAATACAGCTTTAACATACCAATTATTATTTTACAGTATATATTATATTTGATATTAACTTTAAAACACTCCATACTTGTGCAATCTTGGGGGCACACCGCTGGATCTTTGCTCTCTATAATGTCACAGGTGCCATCTGGACAAGTCCTGATGCTTGGGGTGCAGGTAGAATAATTTGTGGTGATTCCTATGAACATACAAGCACACAACAGTCCAAATACCACAATGCTTTGAAGAGAAGTTCATTGCACTCTGCTGGTGCATGTTGACACACTGAGGCACAGGGGACACTGTCAGTTTTTTTTTTTTTAAAAAGAATAATCAAACTTCTGCCTACAAATTCTTTACCTGCTGTTTTTACAACTAACATGCAAGATGATGATAACTGAAAGCGATAAAAAAGAGTGTGTTTTTCACTGGGTTTTCAGTTTATCTACTTGGTGCATTTGACAGCCCTTTGTGCGCTGTCAGTTTCAGCTATGGTGATCTTAGGTGTTATTTGCAACAAAGGTAGGTGAAACATCCTGAGTACAAAGTTTGGCCTTTAAAAATGGATGATCTCTCTTTAAACGTATTTTCACAAGCCTGTGATTGAACATAAGGTTTACAAATAGTTGGAGAGAAATTGTGATACTTATGGAAGGGCAGGAGTAAAGCATCAAGTTTGCTATGGAATACTTAAGAATACCATCATTTGTCACATAAGCAATGTGTTGTAAGTGTTACAGAGCACACATTCTCAAGTTTTGGATAACGATTTCCAACTGAGACCTCTCTTGTACCAGCCAGTATCTGCTGGTGGGATTTTGTAGAACTTGAGCTGTTCCAAACCCAGTTTATGATTGCAAGGGGTTACATTGCATCCCATAGGTCATATTCTTCTCTGCACTCCCAGTGATTGCTAATTTGGTACCTGCAGGTGCTGTGATGGGTAGGCCTCAGGGATTGAATTAATGATGACTTCCCCTTAACTCTGCTCTCCTCCCTTCTGCAGGTTTAATTTGTGTATTATTTATACCATAGGTTCTGGGTAGTTTAATACCCTGGGCTAGCTCTTCAGCTGGAACAGATCAGCACAATTACACTGTAGTCAATGGAGCTGTGCCAATTTAACATTAGCTGACAATCTGGCCAATTACACAGCATAAGTGTGTACCTTTTCCACTTCCCTGTCTCCACTGGCATTTTCCTGTTAGCACTCCTACGCCACCACACTCTTCACATTCAGCACGGTGCTTATTAACAGCGCAAGATTCAGGGCAGTCCTCTTCTTTCTTAATAACTGCATGGAACGGAAGCAAGAGAGTGTGAAGTGTCACTAGATGCATTGATAGAGGTGAATACACATGCAAGGCAGCTGGGCTCAAAAAAGGAGAAATTCCTTTTTCTAGATTAAAAATGAGAGACCACAGTTAACTTTGAGGACCTATCCCTCAATAAGTGTAGAATAAAGACTGAAGGGACCCAGGCTATGTATCTTCTTCCTATGTAGTATCAAAGGCGTGGTGGCAGTAGCATTGCCCTCTCTGATTGCTGGGCATAATGCTTGGAATTACAGAAAGGCAGCACGATGCACTAACATACCAATTATAATACAAACAATGGATTCAGAAAAAACAGCTGATGAAGGCATGAACCTTGGTGTTTGGGCTGGTGCAACACTGGCCAGCAAACAGCAGGTGGCACAGAGAGGTTCTGATTGCAACTAGCACAAAACTCTGGCGGGAGGAATAACACTACTGATCCTCTGTGTCCATTTCCCCAATCTGCCCTGTAGCAGGGTGGTCCCACGCTCCTGCCCTGAAGGGCTTAAAACAACCAGGGAGCAGGGCTGGGGCAAAGGAAAAGCTACAAGGCTGATTGGGGAAGCAGCCGCAGCTGGGCCACGCCCCAATCAGGCCTCAGCTGGCCTGTATAAAAAGGCTGGGAGCCAAAAGCTCAACAGTCTCTCTCTACACTCAGAAAGAGAAGGGCCTGGCTGTAGTGAGCTAGAGACAGAGTACCTGAGTGGAGCAGGGCCGGAGGAGCTCTAGCCTGGAAAGCCCCAGGCTATGGCCTAGTAGGAGGCCAAGCAAGGGGTACTGGGGGTTGCAGAGGGCACCCCAGAGGTAGGCCAAGGCAGCAGGTCCAAACCCAACCTTGCCTGTGATGAGTGGCTGATACTGCAGTCTGCCCCAGGCGTGGGGCTAGATGATGACTGGCAATAGCCTTACACTGAGGCGAGGTAGGGATAGTGGGTGGGGGTTCCCTGGGGAGGGGAGACCCTAGTACTGAGGGGTGTACTGCCAGGGGGCAGCATGCCAGATACAAGGGCAGCGGGGTCCGGGAGGGACACGGGGGCCAGAGGACAGGTGGATCACCGGCCTGCAGGGGGCGCTCCAGGACGCTGGAAGAGGTAATTCCCAGAAGAGACCAGCAGGAGGTGCCGCAGGGGTGAGGCCGCTACGCTACATGCCCCAAAACTTAACTTCTGAGGTCATGTTATTACATAACTCAAAGGAATAGGGGCAATCAACTGCTGGGAGTTAACTGTTCTGCACGGACAATTCTCGTAGAGAGTACTTAATGGTTTGGTAGAATGGTTAGGTATAGTCCCAATCGGCTCTTGTGATCCAGGGAGGTGTTATACAGTTTTACTTACACAGATCTTCCCCTTTCTGTGAAGTTTGAACCCTGACGCTTTTGCTACAATGAACCAAGTGTGGTATCATTTTAAGTACTAGGCAAAGGCTGGGTAAAATGACTAAACCAGCAAAAATAGATACAATACAAATGGTTGTTGTTGATAAACAAGCCCATTTGAATTCACACTGACATCTTTGTGCAGCAGAGTCATGGGTTACATGTTCTGAGGCTACCATACAAAATTAAATAAGTGGAAAGTACAGAAAAAGAAACAAATGGAAGAGAAATTACCCCTAATATAGACCACATGTACTACCATGCTTTCTAGTCCTGTTTCTGTAATGTTCCCTTGCCTGTCTTTAAGCAGCCTGACAATGATTAAAGTATGAATAACAAAATGAGAAGCATCTAACACAGGCGTGGGCAAACTTTTTGGCCTGAGGGCCACATCTGGGTATGGAAATTGTATGGCAGACCATGAATGCTCACAAAATTGGTGGTAGGGGTGCAGGCTCTGGGGTGGGGCTGGAGATGAGGGGTTGAGGGTGCAGGAGAGTGTTCCGGACTAGGACCAAGGGGTTCAGCGGGAGGGGAAAATCAGGGCTGGGGCAGAGGGTTGGGGCCTGGGAGGGGCTCAGGGAGGCAGGCTCCGGGCAGTGTTTACCTCAAGCAGCTCCCAGAAACAGCAGCATGTCCCCACTCCGGCTCCTACGCGGAGGCGCAGCCAGGCGGATCTGCCCGCTGCCCTGTCTGCAGGCGCTGCCCTGTCTGCAGGCACCGCCCCTGCAGCTCCCATTGGCTGCGGTTCCCGGCCAAGGGAAGCTGCGGGGGCAGTGTGCGGAGCCCCTTGGCTGCCCCTACGCATAGGCGCCAGAGGAGGGATGTGCCACTGGAGCGCCAGAGTGGGGAAAGCTTCAGACCCCACTTCCCAGCAGGAGCTCAAGGGCCAAATGTGGCCCCCAGTGCCATAGTTTGCCCACCTCTGATCTAACATAACTTCAGTGCCTCCGGTGTGCATTTTCAAACATTTTGTTGTTTTAAACTTCAGTCCAGGAGAGTGAAGGACTGCAGTGTCTATTGCTACATATCCACTACACTGAATATTACGAGGCTGCTAAATGGCTAATTTACTGCCCTTTGTCAGAGCACGTGTTAACTCTATGCACAAGCCGAAATCTTTATAACTCATGTTCTGCATGAGTATTTAGAGGAGGAACAAGGAGAAAAGTGTGTCTGACAAGGAAGTGCTTTGAATGACAAAACTGAAGAGGGATATATGTATATGAAATACACTGTATAGAACACACAGAAAAAGTAGATTCTTACAAAGCTAATCATGGTTTATAATATAAGCAGAGGTGAAAGTAGTCCGGTCCGGTACAGCGTACCGGCAAGAGCCAGTATGCCATGCCGGACTGGACCGGCTTCCACGGCGGTGATTTAAAGGGCCCAGGGCTCCAGCCGCTGCGGGGAGCCCCAGGCCCTTTAAAGTGCCACCGGAGCTCCGGCAGCCAGGCTCCCACGGTGATTTAAAGGGCCTGGAGCTCCGTGGCAGCCAGAGCCCGGGCCCTTTAATTCGCCCTGAGCTCCCAGCTGCCTCTGCCACAGCTGGAGCCCCAGGGCCTTTAAATCTTGAAAGGCCCCGCCTCTTCCAGTTGAGGCCACACCCCCGCTCAGGACTCCGGCGTACCAGTAAGTCCTTTAAGTTACTTTCACCCCTGAATATAAGGAATTGCATTTGATGAAACTCCTTTTATACCTAACACAATATCTATCTTCCCATATCCTCTAGAAATGCTAATTAGAGAGGAGTCTGAACCAAAACCATTAATCCAAACACCCAAACTTTGGGATCTGATCTGAACTCGGTGGCTCAGGCCCATTTCTGTTGTTAATTTCACCAGTGTATGAACTGCCCTAACAAGGCACTTGCCTAAAAATTAACACTAAAAGAGACAAACCCAGCTATAACAAGTTGTGACACTCTCCTCAGGGAGTCCAGAACCATAAGCCACTGTGTTAACCTGTCTGCCTCAGCAAGAGAGAGCTTTGCTGGAGCTTAAACTGTGTGACAGCTCCCTGCCACAGCAGTAAACTCCTGTACTCTGCCAGTCTAAACCTTGCCTTGCTGGTAACAATGAGTGAACCCCAGTTCCCGAATTCCCCAGAGTTGTCTCCCTTTGCAGAGTCCCTGTGACTCCCAGAAATTACCAAATCTGCTGTCTCCAAAGAGACAGAACACACAGCAGCCTGTTGGATCAACTGAGGGAGCACACCTTTACTGTAGTATAACAGCACAGAGCTAGCTTATAGGAAAAGTAAGCATAAATTTATTAAAAAAAAAATAGATTTTTGTGATTCTAAGCAAGAGAAACAGAGACAAGTCTGGTAACAAATAAAACACAAAGCACATGCTTTTAGTGACTAAAACTTAATTTAAGAAAGCTACAGCCTTTTGCCTAAGTGGCTTCCTCACTTACAACAAGCTATCAGCATCCCCAGCCCCTCAGGTTGGAGGATCCACCACTCACAGAATCAGAGGGTGCTGTTCCCTTTGCGTTCCTCCACCCCCAAGTGATGGATGTCAAAATAACTTTTTGCTTCCTAAAACTCATTGTTTTGTCCCCAAAGTCAGGACGACCTCCTGCTGTTCTTCTCATCCTTTGCCTTCCCATCCTCCTGTTGATTGTGTCAATGGGGCTTCCATTGTTTTGGTTCCACAATGCTTAATTGACATTAGAGACAGGGAGATAGCTGCCTTCCCTCCTGTCTGGAAGAAAACCTGTTTCTTCCTTTATTTGGTCACAGACTTTAAGGAGTAATATCAGTGAGTATCCATAATTCCTAATACAGTGTTAATATCGACATTTCACAACCTTTCTCCCCCCTCCACCTCAAGTACTTACTTGTTCCTTCCAGCGTAATAGTGAGCTGGGTTTTGGCATGCTTCTTACTCTGCTTGTCTGAGGCTACAATGGTGTATTGAATTTCTTTGCATTCAGGTCTGAGTAGCACAGAGGAGTCATTCACATAGAGGCTTCCATACTTGTCCTCTCGGCCCTGAAGTATCCCGACAGCATAGCAGCTGGCATTGGGAGACAGCAACCTGTAGGTGATGTTTACTCCACAGAACTTCATGCAGTTTTCGATGCAGATTTTACCTATCTAGGCTCAAACAACAACAAAGAGATCACGAACAACAATAACAGAGTGGTATCATTAATGATACGTTGTGCTCCCTACAAATCTTTCTCAGTGATTAAAGCTAGTTAAATACATGCAACAGTTAGCATCTCTCTGTCTACTGTTCTTACATGGCCCCCATTACAATAGTATCTGAGAGCCTCAAAGCACCCCTGGTGAGGTAGGGAAGTAGCATTATCCCAGCTTTACAGATGTGAAACTAACTGATCTGCCCAAGGTCACACAGAATGTCTGTGGCAGAGCAGGCATTTGAACCCAAGACTCCCAAATCCAAGCCCACTGCCCTCCACCGGACCATCATTCTTCATCCTATCCAGTTCCATGCAGCCAAAATATGTTTCTTTCAAAGATCC
>NW_020664499.1:824263-971518 GCF_002925995.2 Terrapene triunguis
ATCCTATCCAGTTCCATGCAGCCAAAATATGTTTCTTTCAAAGATCCTCTACAAGGAATTCACTAGAAAATACTGGGATACTAGTTATAATGATGCTATCATAGTGTCTATTCACATGTAGAGCCATAAACGTCATACATTTCATCTACACACAATTCCCATTGACAACAACAGGACTTTTGACTGGAAAACTATGGCAGCCTCAGGCCCCAATATCTATTTCTTTTCTGAGAACCAACAAAACCAAGTTATTCAATTCAAAATAGGTATGTTATTTCTACAGATGAACAGAAGCATACTGCATGTGCTAGAGTTTCTGGACCAGATCCTGCTCTCGGTTTTGCCGATGAAGTCAATGAGCACACCTCAGAGCAAGTGAGAGGAGAATCGGGCCCTGTCTGTGTTAGAAACATGATGTGGAAACTAGAATTGATTGAAATTTTTCTAATCTTGAAATTTGAAACATTTTGTAAAGTTCCCCCCCCCCCTTTTTTTTTTTTTTGGCACAAGCTATAGAGCCAGTAGAAATATTTCAGGTTCCAAAATTCTGACATTTTTATTTTCCTAACTTGGAAATAAACTAATAAAACCCCTAAACAAAACTGTTTTTGAAAATATCACAAATTTCCCCTTTCTCCTCTCTTTATTGTCCAACCCTAATGGAAACTTCATGAAGACTTTTTTTTTTTATCACTCTACTAAACTGCAATGACTTTATGGATGACTTAAGAATTGAAAGTATAGCTCGCTCACACACACACACACACACACACACACACACACACACACACACACACACAATGAAGCAGAATCAGCATAATTATTATTATATTTTCCAGATGACTTAGTTTTGGTTTAAAAAATTGCAGTGTGGCCAAAAAGCAATTTTTTATTCCTTTTCTATTGGGCTTTTAGAAAGGAGCCAAATAAACGAATGTTTGCAATCAGAGCTCCCAGAAGATATTATGAAGTTTCTATTTCAAAGCCAGACTTGAAAAGTGTCCCTGCTGTATATCTAAGCAAATAGGTGCATGTGAAAACCCTACACCGGCATGAGGCAACTGTGTAATTAGGTTTAGTGCGCACAAAATGGAGACCCTTTCAAACAGGGCTGAGTGGTCCACTGGACAGGGTATTGGAATGGGAATCAAAAGACATAAGAATATAACATTTATTCCCAACTCTGCCACTAACTTGCTTCATGACTAGAGTCAAGTCACTTCACTGCTCTGTTTCCCCTCTCACCTTTTGTCTGCCTATTTAGATTGCAAGCTTTCTGTCTCAGGGGCTGATGTGTTTGTAAGGATGCTTTAGAACAAAGGAACCCTGATCTCAGTAGAAGTCTCTAGGATCAACTATAAATCAAATAAATAAAATAATAGTAAATAATAATAAATAATAATAATGAAGGTAGGAAGGAAGAGCTAAAAGGCCACATTTTCTACCACTCAGAAGAAAGATTATAATGGAATTAAGTTATCTGACCTCAGGGCAATATAGTCATTGGTAGGCGACAAGTAACGTTTTTTTTTTTATTCTAAGACAACTCAAAAGTTTCTGAAAGTTATATAACCTCAAACTCCATTCTCAAGAGGTTGAAACTTCAAATTAGACAGAGTAAAACATTTTTGTGCCACAAAGACAATGCAGTAATAAGTCCAAAAACTGAAGAGGTGACATTCTTAATGAAGGAAGACAGAAAGTTAATGGAAAGCAATTACACAAGCAGTATTCTAATGTTCTAATTATTCACTGGTTAGATATGAGCGGTACAATATTATGGTCAGAAGTTTCTGGCCAACAGAAGCATCCAAAAGTCTCTAAAGAAAGAAGGACCTCATCTTTTTCAATTTGCTGGTGGCAGTTAAGCATTGTCATTTAAAATGAAAACAGGGAGAGGATTATTATTGCTGTTGGAGTTTCTGCCTGGAGTAGTATATACACTAGACCACTCTACATTCTGAAACTATTTATCTAAGCAGCACAGGAATGTAAATCCTTATATCCTGTCTAATTCATATGGTACCTGATCCAAAACCCATCTAAGTTTTTCCATTGATTTTAATGAGATTTGAATCAGGACCAATGCAGCATTTGCTTTGTTTATGGGGAGAACTGTAATGGTAAGGGTGGAGGGAGATTTGTGGTGGGTCATCTTAAATTTAAAACACTTAAGATGCGCTTTAAAGTTAACCCAGGTGTGCCTAGCACACACAGATAAATGCTGCTTCTAGCATTTTTTTTTAAAATAAATCTAAGTAAATCCATTTCCTGAAGTGAAACGTCATTCTTGGATTCAGATTAATGAGAAAGCTCCAGCAGTTCTAGGAGTGTATCTTATTATAGGAAGGTTCCACTTAACTGCTTTTACATTTCTTTATTTCCATTCATGTCACTGGCTGATCACTTAGGGCCATGTGTTTCTTTTTGGCAGAAGAATGCACAGAGAGGAATAAAACATTCCAAAAGCTAGGCTGCTTATGATGTGGGCTGCCTTCTCTCCTCTATGCCATGGAACTGGCAAGTAAACAAGCAGGGGGTGGAGGTAAAAAGAGTTAAGGCTGAGATTGCTCTCAAATCCCTGGATGGACACAAGGTAGCTTTAGGTCCCTCCAGTCCCCTTCTAGAACCAAGTAACTTAGCAATGACAGCACAGCAGATGTCATGTTGTACTGCCACTGACGTAGTTCTTCAATCCCTACCACAGTGGTTCCAGAACGCAGCAGGGGAAAATTAAAGCCGCTCCAAGCAGCATTAACCACAGTTATTATATGGACTCTAGCCTGTGTAGGAGGGGACACTGGGTGTTCCCTGTCTGTTCCTCTCCCATCAAGCCATTCTCACCTTCTCCACACAGCCTGTCAGCCATAGAGATTTCCTGTGAAGGGGATGGGAAAGGCTGCGCAGATCATTAGGGTATGGAGAAGCATCCTTCACAGCCAGATTTCCCTCAGTGCAGCCCCACAGCAGCTTTGCTGTCCTCTGTACCATAAAGAGGGGAAACAATCGAGGGGCTCCCGAGGTACTTTGTCAAAGAAAAAGAAGCTGTTTCTATCTGCATGGTTCTTTCCTGGGTGTTACTGCCCCAGGATTACACCACTATAAAAATTAGTCTAATGGAAACATTGGTGACCTTAAACATACTGCAGTGCAACCTCACTGGACTCAGGCAGAAAAATAGACAGCACTTCTGACTTATTTGGGGGAATACTGCTACCTACTCAGAAAATACTTCAGTAATCAGCAGTAACGTGACCCAATATCAGGGCAGGATTCAGGCAAGGAGCAGGATGGTATTAAAAGAGAGGCCATCAATTAAGACACAAATATCTTGGTTTTCAGAAATGATGGGAAGGGAGAAATTAATTTAGAGGGGTACAAGACAGATAATCTTAGGAAGGTTTTGGTAATGGATTATGGTGCCCCCTTCCATTGAATTTCAGTGGTAGCGGGTACCCAACTGCCTTTGAAAATCTCAGCCTATATTTTTCATCATTGGTCTGAGTAAACGAGGACAGAGCTCTAAGTCCTTTGAAGAGCTAAATGCGGTGCACAGTGTGACAGTGTACCCCATAAGGCTTTATGGGGAGGGGGTGCTTATAAATGTATGTATGACATAACTGGAATATGTTTTGTGCTGCCTGTGCCAGGTAACATATCTCCGTAAAGGTTATGGTCTACTATATCTATTCATCCTATTTGTACATATATATATCATTTTCTACTTGAGATTAAGAATATGGGCTGTATGCTTGCTTGGTTTCTAAGTAAGCTTTGGGAGGCATTTGGTCAGCTTCTTTAGGAAGGAATTCGCCAGGTTAAGTACCTGATCAGGGAACAATGCATCTTGGAATGCTCCAATCCACATAAGAAGTCTTCCTGGAGACATGCGAGATTCCATGTGGGCAATGGCTTCAGCCTGTAAAGACTGAGTCATGCAGGGACATGTGACTTGCCCAGGTGACTCCAGAACTCCATCTTGGAGCTGGACTTTGCATAGGAGGGAGGAGGGGGGGTCTCCTCCCACAAGAGAGAGTCTATTTAACCCTGGGGGAGACCCCTCCATTTTGTCTTCAGCTGGCTAAAGAAGGAGCCTCTCCAACCCCCCAGGATGCTTGAAGGAAACTGAAACAAAAGACAGTAACTACAGGGGTTGTGAGAGATTGCTGGACCCAGGCTAAAGGGAGATTAGCCTGTGAAAGGGAGCATTCTGGAACTGGCGAGGAACTTATCTGTATTTAGTTTGATTAGGCATAGATTTGCGCATTTTATTGTATTTTGCTGGTGACTTACTTCGTTCTGTCTGTTACTACTTTGAACCACTTAAATCCTACTGTCTGTATTTAATAAAATCACTTTTTATTTAGTAATTTACTCAGAGTATGTATTAATACCTGGGGGAGCAAACAACTGTGCATATCTCTCTATCTGTGTTATAGAGGGCGAACAATTTATGAGTTTACCCTGCATAAGCTTTATGCAGGGTAAAACGGATTTATCTGGGTTTAGACCCCATTGGGAGTTGGGCATCTGAGTGCTAAAGACAAGCACACTCCTGTGAGCTGTTTTTGGGTAACCTTGCAGCTTTGGGACAAGTGATTCAGATCCTTGGTCTGTGTTAGAGCCAGACAGGAGTGTCTGACTCAGCAAGACGGGGTGCTGGAGTCCTGAACTGGCAGGGAAAACAGAAGCAGGGGTAGTCTTGGCACATCGGGTGGCAGCTCCCAAGGGGGTTTCTGTGATCCAACCCGTCACACACAGGTTCTGTCAGGCCACACTCCTTTTCTCCATTCATTTGGCTGCTAAAATGGACAACTGGCCGGAAGGTTAACTAATACACTCATGTTTTCCTTAGAGTGAAAGCTGTTTCAGCCTCCATATTCATTTGGCTCTGTACTTTTCCTCACCGCTCAGGCTAATTATAGTTAATTATTCATAATGCTTCAATGGCATAGAGTGCCATTCTCTAGCAACTAAGCTGCTAGCATCAAGTTGGGCTGATTTCAGACCACACTGAACCTTCAAATCCACCTCTCAGAAGTGAGAGGATAATACCTCACTGACTGAGAAAGCCATTCCCATTCTGGCTTTGATCCCCTTTCTTCCCCCCGCCCCCCATTAAACCTCAAAACAGGATCTCTTTGGGAATTAGAATTCAGCAAGCACAGACAGACACAGCTTCCACAGACACAGAGCTCTTTATCTCAAAACATTTCCCTCTTACTACTGCCATCCAGTGAAACGAGACACTTACATGTCAGGAAACGAAGCTGCTGAGATTAGAAGGGGGAATTCCATTTAAAATGCAGAATGTTCAGTGGTCCCAACACAATGAAAAGTCTGCGGCTTCCACACATTGCCTTTCTGTACTGATTTGTTATGCTTGGGAACAGTGATTTTTAATGGACATAAACCCAAGCTAGAGCCACAGAAAATAACGTTGCTGGATTTAGGAGTCGCTTGGATCAGTATTCAGATACATGTGGCTCAGGTTCATCTCTAGCTATTAAGGGCCAGATTGAGAACACCTTATTCATATGACTAAGCAGTTACTCCCCTGAATAGCCCCATTGCTTTCAACGGAGCTGCTAGTGAGAGTAAATGCATACCACTGAGAGTAAGAGGTTCACAATCTGGCACTACAAAAGCCAATGTAACACTAAAAGGATTGTGCTTCTTTACAAAAAAGCACCAAAAGGGCAACAGCATTTGCATGCAAGTTTCTCACGGATCAGAGTCTGAAAGACTAGACAGGAAAATCTCAAGCACCAAACAAAAAGGAACAATCGCCACAAATAAAGACAACCACCACAGTCTGGACCCTGGTTAGAACTCTTTGTAAAGAGCCCAATGACTGAAGTAAACCTCTACTTGTTAGGGATGGTAACTGCAGACCCTGCCTGATGCCCATTGACTGGGAAGCCATCATTACTATTATCTGTGGGGCGCCTGTTCTTCAGTCTCAAAAACTGCCAATCCAGCAGCACATTCCGTGAGCATAAAATTTGTATCAAAATTAAATGTAAAGCCAGATAATCTTAGAATCAAAGAACTGGAAGGGACCTTGAGAGGTCATCTAGTCCAGTCCCCTGCACTCATGGCAGGACTTAGCATTATCTAGACCATAATATAGCTCGCTTTCCTCTTTTATTCTTTTCCTTGACTAACCAGAGGCTTAAAGATAAGTAAGGCATCTGATTATTAAGTTTACTTCACAATGGGGGAGGGGGGGGAACAGGTTAGTATCAACACTGCTCTGTGTTACAACTACACAGGACTTCTTATGTCTCTATTTGTTACAAGGTTTTAGACTATGGAAACATTTCATCTTTCCACAACATTCATTATAATGAGCTAGTTTAGTATTAACATGCATGTTCCACAGGAATTTACCACTGATTAATGTCAATCTGTTGGAAATGTTACTAGAAGGCATTATTAATGGCGATGATGATGATTAAACCGAAATGAGAGTTAAATTAGGAAGCACATTAATTACTGACTAGCCATTATCTAGGGAAAATCCATTAACATATTGCAGTAGGAGTGAGTATCTTCTCCACTTGATTTTTTTACCCTTTTCCATTGTCATTCTTTCCTACAATTCACTTTAATTAGGGTCCAAAAGGCTTTGTCCAGTGAACAACCTTAGGAACTATTTGTTTGCTCTATTTATGTTAATATAGGGCCTTTAACAGAAGCGGAGTTGCTACGTCATAATCTATAATAATGTCATGAATACTGACATGTAACAATTTTATGAACACTGTATGTGACTTTCCTGCATGAATGCATTGATCTAGCTTAATAGGGGACTCTGGAACGGTGGCTTCCCAATTAAAAACATAGGCATAATCAACAAATACAAAGGGTCTGTTTGCTAGCTTCAAACACCTTCTCTCCTGTTGTTAATCTTGCTTTGCCTCTGCTAGGAGTTGCCAGCTCAAAGGGCTATAAACAGTTTAAAAGGGGAGTGAGTTGCTAGAAGTGTCCAGCGAGCATTAGTGAGCTCTGACAGGCTGAGAAAGAGTGTGGCTCTGTGGAGGAGAGTCTATAGAGAACAGTGCTCCTAGAATGCCCATGTGGAAGATGTTTAACTGGTTAAACATCTAGTAAGCTAGAGTGGTGTGTTTAGTTGATTTAAGATCTGTTTTCTCTTAAATGCTTTTGTTCTAAATAAATAGTTCTTTGCTTTAAGGAGCTGTTTGGTCACTGGTTACTATTGTCATTGCCCTGGAGGGAAGACAACTGCAGGGTATGAGCCTAAGTCAGCCCTGCTAGGTAATCGTGATTAGTACCAGGGGACTGCAGCCCAGTGTATCGGAGAATCAGGGGATTTCACCCTGAGCCAAGTGATGGCTAGAGGCTGTGACCTGGAAGTCGGTGACCTCCACAAGACTAGGAGACATCAGAGGTGCAGTTCACCTAGTAACTGTGACAAGATCATATTTATTTTACGCATTACAATAGTTCACTTCTATTTAATGTCTGACAAGGCTTTGGTTGGAGCTATGTGTATATCGGAAAACACATCCTCACATCTCTGACTTCTCAAGCCTCCCCTACCCCAAGTGCTAGGGCCATTTGACAAGGACAAGCGTTTGGCCGGTCAGCTGGAATTTCTGTCCTATCAGAGCTAGGCAGACCAGGAGAAGCCCACCTAGGAGGGGTGGCAATGTCCACCTGATGGGTAGAATCCACCTTTTTGCTTCTGTGGAAAGGAGTGGGAATGCTGACACTATCTGCTGCAACGGAAGCATTTTTTAAAGACACTGCTCACTTTCAGAAGTACCATGTTTCATTTTAAAGACTCAGATTTGATGATCATATCAGAATACTCTGCTTCCAAATTACCTGGTGCTAGTTTCTAAAGCCACGCAGACTGGATGTTGGCAAAGCAGTAATCACATACAATTGTGACAGTGATCCAGAAGGTCACAATGTTTTGTCATTTAGTTCATAAACTCTTCAGGGCAGGGACTATCCCTTACTATGTGTTTGTACAGCACCTAGCAAAATGAGGCTCTGTAATATACACACCAGTAAGATCTCCTTATCTCCATTTTACACATGGGGGGAAATGAGGCAAAGAAAGTGAAGTGACTTGCAGGCCAGTAGCAGAACCAATATGACAACTGTGACAGACCCAGACCAGTGGGGTACAGGAGTCTGGTAGAGGGCAAATATACTGGTCACTGGATGAGTAGTTTTTTGTTCCCTGAGTGACCAGAGAAGGGGCTGCACTAGAGTAATCAGGAACCTGCTAGAACCAGTTAAGGCAGGCAGGCTAATTAGGACACCTGGAGCCAATTAAGAAGAAGCTGCTAGAATCAATTAAGGCAGGCTAATCAAGGCACCTGGGTTTTAAAAGGAGCTCACTTCAGTTTGTGGTGAGAGTGTGAGGAGCTGGGAACAAAAGGCGCAAGGAGCTGAGAGTAAGAGGGTGTGCTGCTGGAGGACTGAGGAGCACAAGCGTTATCAGACACCAGGAGGAAGGTCCTGTGGTGAGAATAAGGAAGGTGTTTGGAGGAGGCCATGGGGAAGTAGCCCAGGGAGTTGTAGATGTCATGCAGCTGTTACAGGATACTATAGACAGCTGCAGTCCACAGGGCCCTGGGTTGGAACCCAGAGTAGAGGGCGAGCCTAGGTTCCCCCCAAACCTCCCAATTGACCTGGACTGTGGGTTCTTCCAGAGGGGAAGGTCTCTGGGCTGTTCCCCAACCCACATGGTGAATCTCTGCGGCAAGAAAATCCGCCAATAAGCACAAGACCCACCAAGATGGAGGAGGAACTTTGTCACACTGGTGTCAGTAGTGGGATCTTGGGGTGCACAGCGCGGCGGAAGAAGGAGGGTGATTAAAAAAAACAACAACAACAAAAACAAAAAAAAGGGAGAGGGTTTATTTTTTTCCCCACCACAATGGATGATGTAGTGCGGGCACTGATAAAAGCTACGGCGGCCCAGCAGGAGGCTACCCGTGTCCAGGCAGCCGCCCAACAGGAGGCAGTGCGGCTGCAGCAAGAGACTAATCGCCTGCTGATGGACTAGGCTGCTCAAGACCGAGCTATGTTGCGGGAACTGGTAAACCAGGTAAAGTCCCTTACAGAGCTGAATCGTGGCCATGATGGGACGCGGCTCATACGGGCCAGCCATTGGCTGCAGAAAATGACACGGGAGGATGATGTAGAGGCATACCTTCTGGCCTTTGAGAGGACAGCCCTACGGGAGGCCTGGCCTCGAGATCAGTGGTCTGGCATCCTTGCCCCATTCCTGTGTGGGGAGGCCCAGAAGGCCTACCATGATCTGCCTGAAGAGGCTGCGGCAGACTACCCCCAGCTGAAAGCAGAGATCCTGGCCAGATCTGGGGTAATGACAGCAGTGCGGGCCCAGCAGTATCACGGTTGGAGGTACCAGGAAGACAAAACCCCGCGGTCCCAATTGTATGACCTCATCCATCTCGCACGAAAGTGGTTGCAAACAGAGTCCCGGAGTCCGGAAGAGATACTAGCGGTTCTGGTCATCGACCGATACATGAGGGGACTACCACCAGACCTTCGTGCCTGGGTAAGCCAGAACGAACCCTCCACCTATGACGAGGTAGTCGCCTTGGTAGAGAGGCGAAGGACAGCGAGGGAGCTGGCCCGACCAGTTAAGGAAGAGGCACCCCGGGTTAAACTAGCAGCACCAAGCCCTAAAGTTCAGGTGACTGGACCACCAGGAGGGCCCAGGTGGAAAAAAAGAGAGGCTGAAGGCCCATCAGAGGCCACAAAGAGTTGGAGCACTGAGGGAGAAGAGGATCGTGATGTTAGACTGCCCAAACCAAGAGACCGGGGAACGCCTAGGGCTCCATACAGATGTTATGCCTGCGGGGAGTGGGGACACATAGCTGCACAGTGTCCCAATGCTGAGGAGCCTATGCAGTGTAACCTGGGGAACTGGGCAGATCCATGCTCCCTAATCCACCTTGTGGGGGTCTCACTAACCCCACATATGTATACCAGACCAGTGAAACTAAATGGGGTAGGGACCACGGCACTGGTTGATTCGGGGAGTGCTATCACGCTTATCTCAGGGAAGCTCGTGAAGCATAGTCAGCTGCTACAGGCTAAACGTACGGGGATAACATGTGTCCATGGGACAGTTAGTTACTACCCCACCATCCCAGTAAAAATCGAGATCCAAGGGAACACTACTGAGGTAGCAGCAGGTGTAGTCCCTAAACTCCCATACCCTGTGTTCATAGGGAGGGACTTCCCAGGGTTTGGAAACTTACTCCCAGTAGAGGGATTGGAGAAAGATGGGGACCCTAAAATTGGTGAGGCATCCACAGCAGACTGTCAACCCCCAAACTTCTCTGAAATATCCCCAGATTTGTTCTCCACTCCCAGACAGGGTAGAAAGACAAAAAGAGAAACAAGGGCAGCTAAGGCCTTGGGAACCCGAATACTGACCCAAAGCTAGAGGGTCGCTCTTGTAGGTAGGCGGACCCACGCAGCTGAAAAGGAGGCCACGCAAGAGGGAGAAGCACCTGAGTCTGACCCCCACCCTAATGCTTCTGAACCAGTAGAGGCAACAGAGACTGGGCCCCTAGATCTTGGGCAGATTAGCCCCGGGAGAGGAAATTTTGGACGGGACCAGGCAGAAGACCCAAGGTATGACAACATTAGGAAGGAGGTGACTGAAATAGATGGGGTCCCCGTGGAAGAGAAAACCCAGGGACCAGGACCCTACTTCATAATGAAGAAGGATCTCTTATACCGGGTTGCACCAGTACAGGGGCAGAAGGTACAGCAGATCCTAGTACCTCCAAAACACCAGAATGCTGTATTAAGTCTGGCTCGTAGTCAGCTTTTTGGGGGGCATTTGGGGGTAGAGAAGACCCTGGCACGAGTCCTATGACGGTTCTTCTGGCCCGGAGTACATGAAGAAGTGTGGAGGTACTGTGCCTCCTGCCCGGAGTGTCAGCTGCACAGTCCCCGTCCCCACTTGAGGGCACCTTTAGTACCCCTTCCCATCATAAAGGTCCCCTTCGAGCGAATAGCCATGGACCTAGTGGGACCCCTGGAGAAGACGGCTCGGGGCCACCAATATATACTTGTTGTTTTGGACTATGCTACTCGCTACCCAGAAGCCGTCCCCCTGTGGAACACGGCCTCTAAAACTATAGCCAAAGAGCTGGTGGGGATCTTTGCCCAAATGGGGCTACCGAAGGAGATATTAACTGACCAAGGAACCCCATTTATGTCGAAGCTAATGAAGGACCTCTGTACACTGCTCCATATACATACCCTGAGAACTTCGGTCTACCATCCGCAGACTGATGGGTTGGTAGAAAGGTTTAACTGAACCCTCAAGGCTATGATAAGGAAGGTGGTAAGTCGGGACGGGAAGGATTGGGACACCCTACTACCCTACCTTATGTTCGCTATCCGGGAGGTACCTCAGGCCTCAACTGGGTTTTCCCCCTTCGAGTTATTATACGGGCGTCACCCCCGTGGCATACTAGATATCGCCAAAGAGATCTGGGAAGAGGAACCCAATGAGGGGAGAAATATAATAGAGCATGCGAGACCGGATAGCCCGGGTTACCCCTATTGTACGGGAACATTTGGAGAAGGCACAGGAGGCCCAGCGAACCCATTATAATCGCCAGGCAAAAGTGCGACAGTTCCAACCAGGCGATCGGGTTATGGTGTTGGTACCCACGGCAGAAAGCAAGCTTCTGGCCCAATGGCAGGGGCCCTATGAGGTGGTTGAACCTGTGGGGGAAGTAACCTACAAGATGCGGCAGCCAGGACGCAGAAAACAAGAAGAGATTTATCACGTTAACCTTCTGAAACCCTGACATGCACAAGAGGCATGCACAACAGTCCAAAAAGACCTAACCCAGGAAAACAAGCCTTCCAAACAGGTGAGAGTGTCTCCCGATTTAACACCAGACCAGAAGAATGAGATGATCTTCCGGAACCAAGATGTGTTCTCGACAAAACCGGGTCGAACAACTGAGACATATCACCACATCGTCACGAACCCTGGGGCCAGAGTAACAATGAGGCCCTATCGGGTGCCAGTGACAAAAAGGGAGGAAATAAAAGCAGAAGTAAAAAAAATGCTGGAGTTGGGGATCATCGAAGAATCTCACAGTCAGTGGTCCAGCCCAATCGTGCTGGTGCCCAAACCTGATGGCACCACAAGATTTTGCAACGACTTCTGGCGACTAAACGAAGTATCCCAGTTCGACGCGTACCCCATACCTTGCATAGATGAGCTAGTGGACCATCTGGGTAATGCCCGGTACTTGACTACCCTAGACTTGACAAAGGGGTACTGGCAGATTCCCCTTGCAGAAGATGCAAAGGAAAAGACTGCGTTCTCTACCAGAGGGTCTTTTTCAATATACTGTCCTCCCTTTTGAACTACATGAGGCCCCAGCTACCTTCCAGCGCCTCATGGACAAGCTATTACGCCCGCATAACAGTTATGCTGCTGCCTACTTGGACGATGTGGTCATTCAAACCCCAGACTGGGAAACCCACCTGGAGAAGGTGGAGGCAGTCCTCGATACCTTCAGGCGAGCTGGCCTTACAGCAAACCCTGCCAAGTGTGCTGTAGGGTTTACAGAGGCCAAGTATGTTGGCTACATTGTGGGAAAAGGTTTGGTAAAACCCCAAGTGAACAAGTTAAAGGCCATCCAAAATTGGCCCTGACCAAGTCGCAAGAAACAATTCCGGGCGTTCCTAGGTGTGGTGGGGTATTACCGACGATTTATCCCCCACTTTGCCACAAGGGCAAGCCCCCTGACAGACCTAGTGAAAGCCCATGGACCTGATCTGGTGAGATGGTCTGACGCAGCAAAGGAAGCATTCACAGACCTACGACTGCCCTCTGCAATAACCCCGTACTGATAGCCCTGATTTCACCAAGGAGTTTATCCTGCAGACGGATGCATCGGAAGTAGGGTTGGGGGCCGTTCTATCACAGATGGTCGGGGAGGAGGAACACCCAATTCTATACCTCAGTCGGAAACTCCTTCCAAGGGAACAAAAATATGCAGTGGTGGAGAGAGAATGCCTTGCTGTAAAATGGGCCATGGAAACATTGCGCTACTACCTGCTCGGGCACAGTTTTGTCCTCGTGACCGACCATGCCCCTCTTCAATGGATGCAGCGGCACAAGGAGAAGAACACAAGGGTGACCAGATGGTTCTTATCCCTCCCAATTGACCTGGACTGTGGGTTCTTCCAGAGGGGAAGGTCTCTGGGCTGTTCCCCAACCCACATGGTGAATCTCTGCGGCAAGAAAATCCGCCAATAAGCGCAGGACCCACCAAGACAGAGGACGAACTTTGTCATACAACCTAGGTTTCCTGAATCCCAGTCCAGGGTTCTAACTTCTAGGTAACATTGCCTCAGGGTCGGAACAGATTTGCAATGTCATCTGGTATTTGTGGACATTTCTGAAATCCTGGAGGTTATTTATTTTATGTACACATTTCCCTCCAAGCTGTCTCACTTTTACAAGGTTTATCTTCAACAATGCCAAAATCAAAAGCAATTAAGACAGTCCTTACGTGTGCAAAACGTTCAGCATTTCTGTTCACCGTGAACTGGTAAGTCACATTAGGGAACTGAATGCTGACGGGAAGAATGGAGACATTGAAATGGAGCATCACAGATCTTTCAGGGCCATGAAACTCTGTGTCATTCACCAAAACATCCAACTGGAAGGAACGGTTCTCTGTGACTGAAATATTTTTGTTCAGCATCAGTTCTGCAAAAGAGAAGATTGGCTTTTTACATATGTCTATGCATTTTTAGGCAGCACAAAATCCTAAACTATAAATATCAAATCTATTCTTCAAGCACGGCTCATGGCATGCTACTAGGTAAAGGGAGAGGTTGAATTAAAACTAAAAATATAGATATTCTCCCATTCCATACAACAAAAAGTGCCTGAAGATATGTCACAACTAGAGCTGGTTGGGAATGTTTTGACTAAATGGTGCTTCGTAGGAAAATGTGGATTCATCAAAATCACAATTTTTCACAGGAACGTTTCACGTATCTTCTGGTCAATACGAGAGATGCGCATTGCATAATAGCCTGGTGGCAGGGGCGGCTCTAGCTTTTTTGCCACCCCAAGCATGGCAGGCAGGCTGCCTTCGGTGGCATGACTGCGGGAGGTCCCCAGTCCCGTGGATTCGGCGTACCTGCCTGGAGCCGCCGCTGCCTGGTGGTTAGGGCTGTCACCTTGAATGTGGCGATATGTCTATGCAGCGCAAAAAAAAAAAAAAAGGAGAGAGACCAGCAGCAGTGACTCTCAGAGCCCAGGTCAATGGGTTTGAGCTGAAGAGCTAAAAATAACAGTGTAGACTTTCAGGCTGAGGCTGGAGCCTGGGCTCTGAGACCCTCCAACCTTGCTGGGTTGCCCGAACATCTACACTGCTATTTTCAGCCCAGCAATGTGAGCTTGAGTCAGCTGACCCACTCTGTTGTGGGTTTTGGCTTTTTTTTTGGCTGGGTAGATGTATACTGGGGGACCCAAATGAGTGCCCTCCCCATCTGGCTATTCGCTATTTTGGAGTGAGTGGATGGGCCTCTCTCTGTTTTTTCATGAATTTTTTTCAAAATGTCTCAGTTTCTCCCCAATATGAAACTGGAAAATCTTAAAAATCTCAAATTTGTGTGGTAGGGGAAAACTGTTTGCCATCCAGCTGTAGTCATGAGTTTAGAATTACTTTCTTAAATGCAATACAATCAGAACCTCTCTTGGCTAGTCAACACATAATGCAACTGTCATATTCCTATACATTCACTGTGTTCTATATAGGAGGAAAGAATGTAGTACCACAGTCCCCTCTTTCAATCCCAAATATCTGTTCTGACACTGGGATTTTCTGTCTCATTTTCCATCTGCCTGGTATTTTTCAGATACATAGAAAAGTCAAATACAATATTGGTCAATTATAAGCAAAGCAATTTCACTCTTTGTTAGAAGGAAGAGACCTTACTGTATTCATGCAGCGTTCCCCTCACTTGGCTGCCATTGGGGCTGAAATAGATCTCGTGGAAGACGTGATCCACCCGAAATGTTTCGCTAATCCATGGATCAGTTGTACTGATGGTGCCTGTGTACTTCTTTCTGCTGCTTTCAATGGGGAAAATAGGTGTGGTGTCTGCATCACACACAGTCAGTGTGGCTAGGACAGTTCCCTAGAAGAAAATCATAGACAATATGGAGAAAAATCAATGACTGCCACACTATTTTTTTTTCCAGATTTGTTTTCTGGTTTACTGTCTGAATAAGTGATACAAACTGGAGACCAAAGTCCTGTCCATATAAAGCTCCCTGACATTCTGTACAAATCCACTTCCATTCAAAGTCTTTGTAGGTCTTTAACAGAAAGGCAAAGATTGATGGTACTACTGCTTACCACCTATTTGGAGATAGATGAGCACTGTAACAGCATTTCATAAGTCAGTGAGTTGCAAAATTACTGTAGCAACAGTCAGTTTTGAGACCTATGTAAGGACTGCATATCTGATTCAAGCAATCCCCAACTAGTGGTCTTAATGACCCCAGAGACTTTGTAGCTAGGATGATCTTTGGGGGAATTTTGCAACTAGGGTATATCACTGAATAAACATGAGAATGACAAGCCAAGTAAAAAATATGGGACTGCCAATATCTGCTCAGGTCAGCAAGGTGAGGAGGAGCAGAGGGGGTCCTCAGGGAACCAGCTATTCTCTGGTTGGCTCTGCACCAGCCCCAACCTCAGAGTTCAGGATGACTTGAATTTTCAGCTGTGTGAATGGCAAGAAGGTCTGGAACACACAAGAGAATGTGTTCCGTATAGTGCACAGTCTCCACTCCCTGGGACCAGTTCACTCTCTGTTATGTGTTGTGGGATTTTTTTAAATGGTTAATCCCCAATTTACAGAGAATGGCCGGGATAGCAGAGAGATTTTTCTCCCTTAGCCCCTGGGAGAAACTAATTAAGTGGCTGTACTCAAATGTAATACTGGATGTTTGAAGGCAGAAGTAACAGGATCATACCTTGCTTTCAATCATCAAAATAAAAAATAATCC
The DNA here is from genome assembly GCF_002925995.2 of Terrapene triunguis. Classification (NCBI taxonomy): domain Eukaryota; kingdom Metazoa; phylum Chordata; order Testudines; family Emydidae; genus Terrapene; species Terrapene triunguis. The sequence goes on from NW_020664499.1 coordinate 840,354, forward strand.
TCAATATTCTTGTTCAAGGCCAGCTCCAGGGTTTTGGCCACCCCAAGCAACCAAAAAAAAAAAAAAAAAACGCCAACACAATTGCGATCTGCGGCGGCAATTCGGTGGGAGGTCCTTCGCTCCTAGCGGAAGTGAGGGACCGTCCGCCGAATTGCCGCCGAATAGCTGGACGTACCACCCCTCTCCCGAGCAGCCGCCCCAAGCACCTGCTTGCCAGGCTGGTGCCTGCAGCCGGCCCTGTTCTTGTTGCAGGTGAGCAACAAATCCCCATTTAAAAGTCAGGGAAGAAGAAATAGAGGCTGCATGACATAACTAAGGCTCCACAGAGAGTTAGTAACAGAAGCATGATCAGAAATCAGATGTTCTAGGCTCCAGTCTTGTGCTCATTCCACTAGATTGCTCTTTGTTGACTCTACATTGGATTTCTGATTACCTTGCAGTAGGCGTCAAACTCATTTTGTACAGTTATTATTCCATTGGCCATTGAGATTCCCATACAAATCCTTTCTCCTTTAAGTTTGAATATACTAATTATCAGAGGTATTTTGGAAGTTTTCCAACACAAGATTTTTCTGCTGGAAAATGCTGAATTAATTAAATCAAAATGTTTCATGAGAATACATCGATTTTGTCAAGGTTTGTTTCAACTATATTATACGTCATATTAAAGTCAAAACAAACGTTTTCTGATTTCATTGCATGAAAAATACTGAGATTTCTACTTTTCATCCTGATTTGAGAAGAAACAGAATTTGAGAGTCTCAGAATTTTCCATGGGATGGGAAGTCCATTTTTCAAGCAGCTCTACTAGTTATGCCCATCGGTGTGTGGCACTGATATGTCAAGCCTGTAGGTGGCAGCAAACATCCAAAATTGTATGCTCTCTTTCCAGAACAGATATACAAAATCCAGTTTACTTCCAAGGGAAACAAATATAGCTATTAAAGAAATATTATTAGACAGAAATCCCTGGAGGGAAGTGACTGAGTACTTGCTGGAATTTTATACATAGCTTATGCTGAATGCACATCGGAATGGCTCAAGCATAACAACCATCTATTAAAGCTTTTGTGAGTGTTTCTCCTCCCAGAGAAAGCCCCAGCTGAATGCTATTTTACTAGTTTTATACATACGTATCTTGGTTTTCACCTATGAAGCCATACGAGAAATGGGCTGTGCCTACTTTCAAGCTGGACTCTATCACCTGCACCCTCTCTGTACTCCATGCCACCCCTCCTGCTACAGTGATTAAAGGGTTGTCAACGAGCAACCTTCAACTACAGAACAAGATCCTACCCTTGGCCCTAAATACTCTGGCATTGTTGACCTTCAGTGAACACTGCAAGAACCATCATTTTGCCTAGATATATGAGTAAGGGTGAGGTCTAATAGGGACAACTGTTTATGTAGGATGGGAGTGTTGGTGGGGAAAGTTGGTTAGCGTTTGAGGAGGAGTTTTCCAGGAAGTTGCTGCTGGTTTTGTTCTGTTTGTATTTGTTTCTTTAAATAACACCAAAGATGCACAAGGCAGCAGACAGGTGCCTGTTTAAATCCCATTATGAATTAAAAAAAACAAAAGAAATATCAATTGAGATTCACAAATATACATTATATGAGGAGCTGGTAGCAACCCCCATATTTAGATGATCTAAGACCTTCCATAAGAAAAGATTCCTGAAACCTTTTATTTGAGAAGCTCTCACCTCTCCTTTGTTTGTAGCAGGCCTTTGACATGGTGCCTCCTTGTGTGCATGCATTATGGTACAATCTTTAATTACACATGCTATTGTTTTCCACAGAACCCAGGCCTCAGTCAGTGTACTTGCACAAAGAAGAATCATGGTTGCATATACAGATATAAATCTTGCATTTCTTAACTTCTCAGTGATTGACTTTCCCACCTAAATTATATTTTAACATAGCTTTTTGTATGTAATATATAGACGGATACACACACCCAGTGAAATCTGTCAAATGACCACTCAGATAATTAGCCACTCAAGGGAGATGGTCATCACATTCTTCATATTATTATTCTTATTATTCAGTCAGAGCTCTCTGGACTGTATAGTAAATTAGTGCATATGATGCTGAGAGCTAACATACAAGGCCTGACGTTTCCATGTAGGCATGCCTAACCCACAGTGTTTCCACTGAATATCTCAGAGTCCAAGCAGAAGAGAACTCTACCTCTTTTCTGTTGAACTCCACAACAGCATCCGTCGTGCTAGTGCCATTGGGAAGGAAGGGGGCAGAGTCATCTTCATCTAACACATTGACCAGGAAAGGCACCTCGACCTGCATCTCCTTGGAGCCCTCTCTCACTGTACACTTGGCGATCAGCTCATACCTCTCTCTTTCTTCCCGATCCAAACGCTGCACAACACTTACGCCTGTGGTGTTCTCATTGTAGCGAAAAGGCAGCCCTTCAACTGAAACAACACATACAGAGCATAAACTGGGATAATCCTTTCCTATTAGTGGTGTTTGATTGTTCTCCTCTTTGACATACTGGTGATATCCCAATGAATCCATTTGGGTTGCATCAATGTAACAGAAGGAAGAATTTTACTCTGTATTATGAAAATCAGTCTAAGAAGAGATATGAAGGAAGGTGGAGGAGCTATATCAGGGGTACACGAGGAAGTCTAAAGGACTTGTAACAAGAACGAGGAGTAGTTGTGGCACCTTAGAGACTAACAAATTTATTTGAGCATAAGCTTTCGTGGGCTAAAACCCACTTCATCCTATGCATGCAGGGGAAGATACAGTAGGAAAATATATATACACACACACACACACACACACACACAACACATGAAAAAATAGGTGTTGCTATACCAACTGTAATGCCCCTCTGCCATGTACATTGGCCAAACCGGACAGTCTCTTTGCAAAAGAATAGATGGACACAAAATCAGACGTCAAGAATTATAACCAGTCGGAGAACACTTCAACCTCGCTGGTCACTCAATTACAGATCTCAAAGTCGCAATACTCCAACAAAAAAACTTCAAAAACAGACTTCAACGAGAAATTGCAGAATTTGAATTAATTTGCAAACTAGACATCATTAAATTAGGCTTGAATAAAGACGGAGTGGATGGGTCATTACACAAAGTAAAACTGTTTTCCCATGCTATTTTTTCCCCCTACTGTTACTCACACCTTGTCAACGGTTGGAAATGGGCCATCCTGATTATCACTACAAAAGTTTTTTTTCTTCTGCTGATAATAGCTCACCTTAATTAATTACGCTCGTTACCGTTGGTATGGCAACACCCATTTTTTCATGTTCTCTGTGTATATATATTTTCCTACTGTATCTTCCACTGCATGCATCTGATGAAGTGGGTTTTAGCCCATGAAAGCTTATGCTCAAATAAATTTGTTAGTCTCTAAGGTGCCACAAGTATTCCTCATTCTTTTTGCTGATACAGACTAACACGGCTACCACTCTGAAACCCAGAAAGGCTTGTGTGGAAGCAGAGTAGAATAACCACCAGAGGAGAGTTTTGCTCTATTAAAAATCTCATTAATATGACTGGCGACTGAATGGTTTACCTCCAGTTTTACCTGCTAGTAATTTGTAGGAAATGCTGACATTCTGGCACAGGTGATGTATTGGGGGTAACTGAAGTTGATGAAATGTGCCAGGTGGTTTATTCTCTTTGATGTGAAAGGAGAGATCCATTTCTGAGAAACAAAGCTCCCTTGACATCAGAGCATTGCAAGTTGGTACAGTGGCGTTGATGATGGAGAGATGCACCAGGGCAGAAGTGGGGGTCTCACATTCCTTCCCTTGGAAGGGCTGGGGTGAAAGGTAGACATGAAATGTCACCTTTGGTAATGACATCCAATTCTTTCCAACTGCAAGAACAGAAACAAAGAAACAGTTGACAAAGAAACAAGCAAACATTCCTCTTAATAATTTCCTTCCATCAGCCATTATTCTACAGTGAACCAAGTAGTTCAGTGACAATACCTGATGTTTATCACCTCTAAAATAAGGCTCTACATGTTTGAAGTTGGACCAAGCCACCCAAAATTACAGGCTAATGTGGACAATACGGCTCTTACAAGTTCTCCTATTTCTTCAGACTACCCAACAGTGGAACCCTACCAATCTTTGAAACTGATCCAGAAGTAAAGGCCTTTTCAGCAGTGCTATGACATTAATTTCTTACACCACTTTCTCCTCCCTCATCTAATGCTACCTAATTTCCTCAGGGATCAAAACCACCAAGATATAGGTTCTGTCTATTAAAAGCAGGAGGAGAATGAAAACAATTTGTTTCTATGGTTCAATGGTACATGGTTCTTACAAAAAAAAACCTCACTTAAATCCCAAGTAATATAAATAAGCATCACTTAACCCCTTCATCAGAGGATCATTTACTACCCCATACAAAAAGTGCTCCAGATATCTGAGTCTTTGTAATTAAAGGTTTTGCTTATATTAGAAAAGTTGCACCAATTTAACTAAAGTCAGTCTATCTGAACTGATGCAGAAATAAAATTTTAACCAACACATAAATGGGTATAACATGTTGGTAAATTACTAAATAAGGATAAACTTGCAAGGATTAAAAATGGTTTAAGTGTGTCTTCTTTTGGGGTCCAGTCTAGGTTCATTATGTTGATTTAGTTAAACTGGTGAAACTTCCCCGATGAAACTCCACCATTTGACAACTAATCCAATTTCTTCTTGGCCTTAGTGTTCATTTTGCCACATGGCTTGAATACTATTGTGTCTATCTGAGGGTTCTTTTCGATCCCAAAATTCATTTAATGTAAGTAAACAGTTCTTCCAGTCTGATCCCTAAGTATTGGTTTGCTATTCATATGCTGCTGGATAAATCCCATTAGATGTAAGTGCTTAGCTTCAACTCTGGACATTATCGCAACTGTAGCTACTCCTCTCAGACTTACACAGGATATCGAAGTCTCCTCTATCCAGACTCTTATTGAGGTAGAGAAGCCCGGTTTTTTCTTTTATTTGAAACCAATGATTTTCATAGGGTCCAACGCGATAGATAAAGAGCTGCTGGCAGAGCTGAAAGTGGGCCACCTCCCCATGTGAATCCCTCAAGGCACGGATGTGCAGTAGCGGCGTACCCGCTGGCTGATCAATGTAGACAGTCTCCGAATAATCTTTCCTAGGGAAGTAGAGACCAAAGGAAGCTGCAAAGGAACACAAACAGGAGAATTGTTAAAGCTGAATGAACTCTGGGTAGACACTGTCGTAAGAGGTGCATTTCTAAAGAACTGGAAGCTCCATTTAGTAAGTGCATAGGAAGATATAACAGCGGACCCAGATCCTGAGCTGGTGTAAATTGGTATAGCTCTACTGAGTTCAATGGCGCTACCTCAGTGTATATCAGTTGAGGATTTGACCCATAATTTATGTACAAGCAACGAGAATTCCCCCTGGAAGCCAAATTGCTTAGTTGTAAACAAGACCATAGCCACAGCAGAGAGCCTAATGGAGCATTTCTTGTCAAACTTCAGATAAACTCACATCAGCAATTCCCAGCTGCTTTTCCATTCTCACACAAATTGTTTTCTTCTCTGAATAATATCATTTATGGTGAAATCTTATTGAGGAAATAAATACAGTTAGATGAAAAAACATTAGGAGGTATTGCCCTAAGCTGAATCTCAGGGTATGTCTACACCACAGGATTAATCCGAATTTAGATAATTCGAATTTGGGAAACAGGTTGTATAAATTCGATTGTGCGCGGCCACACTAAGCACCTTAATTCGGTTTTTAACCACATTAATTCGGTGGTGTGCGGCCACACTACCCCATTAATTTAAACACAGTAATTCGGTGGTGTGCGGCCACACTAACCCTAATTCGAATTAACAAAATCGATTTAGGCTCTACTCCGTTCGTCGAGGTGGAGTACAGAAATCGATTTAAAGGGCCCTTTAATTCGAATTAACTGGCTCTGTAGTGTGGACGGGTGAAGGGTTAATTCGGATTAACGCTGCTAAATCCGAATTAATCCCGTAGTGTAGACCAGGCCTCTGTCTTTCAAGTCACACAGTCCAAACACTCAATTTCTATTCAGATGAAAAATGTGTAAGTACATCAGTGGCTTTCAAACTTTGCCCTAGTGTGGACTTCTTTTTAAGTAGCGATTTTTCTTGTGGACACCTCTCCTCCCATACAAACCAACCAACCCACCCGACCCCTTTTCTAAAGTAAATGGTACTCCACGCCATTAAATAAATCCATAGATTATCAGGCCAGAAGGGACCAGTCTGACTTTCCTGCATAACACAGGTCATGGGACTTCCCTGAATTAACTCCTGTTTGAGCTGGAGCATATCTTTTTAGAAAACACCCAATCTTGTTTTTAAAATGTTCAGAAATGGGAAAAAATTTACCCCAGCCTTTCATAAAATTCTTCCAATGATTAATTACCCTCACTTTTGAAAATGTGCACCTTATTTCTAAGCTGAATTTATCTAGCTTCAACTTTCAGCCACTGGATCTTGTTTTATCTTTGGTCAGTAGATTGAAGAGCCCTCTATTATCAATGTTCTGTTCCCCATGGAGGTGCTTAAGTAAATTTACAACTCATACAAAGATTTTAGGTGTCAGAGATATAAAAACTCAGGATTGATAACACCAATTAAGGCTAAAGGAATTTACTCTCTCTCTAATGCAATGGGTCCGACTGACCCATTGTGCCTCTGTACTGTTTATTTCCTCTCCCTGGTTGTAGACATTTACATTAATTAGGATGCATTCACCCTGTATGAATTCATTTGAGAGTGTAGTGATTGTCTGGTTTCACCCCACATAGTTGATATTAGGGCATTTAGTGCACTGGATGCATACAATACATGTTGTGATAGGCATGTGTAGGACCCCTGGATCTTGAAAGATGTGTTGTGGTGTGTGTGGTGTGTGTGGGGCGGGGTTGATCATTGTAGCAGTGGAAATATGTCTGCAGTTTTTGCATGTTGTTCTGGCAGGGTCTGGTACAGCTTTGATTTGGCCTGTCCTGGTCTGTGGGGAGCTTGCTTCTGATGATGAGCTTGGGGGGCTGTTTGCAGTCCAGAAGAGGGGGTTCAGGAAAGATTTATTTCAGGATGGAGTTCTCATCGTGTATGGCTTGTAGTTGTTTGATACTCTGGGTTCCCTGTAGTGGCAGGTGACAACTAGGGGTGTGCGGTTAAAGGGGGGTTTATTTCTGTATTGAAGCAGGTTCTCTTGAGGTATTTGGGTGGGCCATTCCATGATGTGATCTATTTTTGTGGTGGAGTGTCCTTGTTTGGTGAAGGCAGTTTTGAGTGTGTCAAGGTGTATATCCTGGACTTTCTCCTCGCAGCATAGTCTGTGGTATCTTAGTGACTGACAATCACTATGCTCTCAAATGAGCTCACACAGGAAAACGATAAAAGACAAAACACCACATCACCTATGGGTGAACACTTTTCACAAAGCGATCACCCTATATCTGACCTATGAGTCCTCATAGAAACCTATACAACACTTTCAAAAGTTGAGTCTGGAAGCTTAAATTCATAACTTTGCTGGACACTAAAAATCATGGACTGAACAGACACACTAGATTTATGGCTTATTACAACAATCTGTAACGCACTTACAATACTTGCCCCCTAGCTGCTCCCCTCCCCTTCTTTTCCTCCCTGTGACTGGAGGGATATTAATGGGCCTCTTGACTTGGAACGCTAAACAATCTGTTCCATCTTATATTTAGCTGTGACATTCTGAGTTAGTTTCCCAGACTCGAAGAAGAGCCCAGCGTAAGCTCAAAAAGCTTGTCTCTCTCACCAACAGAAGTTGGTCCAATAAAAGATATTACCTCATCCATTTTATTGGTGCAAAGCCCTTTTTGCCCAAAACTGGACCCACTTTTACTGGACATTTTCCCATGATGCCCCAACAGAAATGGGAAGTAGGCTGCCAAAGCATCTTCAGAATAGCAATGGGCTAACATTTCCTCAGCTGCACATTACTGAAGGATCCATTTTAAAGAAGGAAAAGAAGATGGCAAACCCACTGTGAATTAAAGGCCTATGATGTCACTTGGAAAAACTACACAAGCCACAGTACTCTCTCTCATGATTACATCATCAGCATCGCTGCATGGAATTACATCCTCATGTTTTACAGTTGACCGTTATTTAGCTACATGTAATTTGCATTAAATAAATTAATAAAGCAGGCAAAAACTTACCAAAATAATGTTGAATTAAGAAGGCAGCCAGCTGTAATCTTTTAAAAAGAGCATACAATAGATTTTTGGTGGGGGATGGGGAAGCTAAAAACCAGTGACTCCTGACCCCCCATTACCCAACTTATTTTCTTTTCTTTCTCCAAAACAATTTGCATTTGATATTCAGCACTGAGATTTTTGTCAGCAACATGCACTGTTTAATAAGGGCATCTTTAAAAGACATACTTTTGGCCCATTCAGTCTACTGTTGCTTCTAACTGAAGGCCATACAAACATTATCTCCACACGTCATTGCAACTCAATATTTTCAGGGATACGAGAGTTAAATATGTATAACATAGTTAAGGAGAGACATACTTGTATCGGAAAGATGCAAAGAGGAGTGAAAAAAATTATTTAAGGTGGTACAAGAAGTAACAAAATAGAGGTAAATTAAGGAAGATAAGACTATACAAACCAAAAAGAAGGCAAGGTCCCTGCCTATGGTCTAAATTTAACCTGAATATTGGGGGAAACGCCTCTTAGTGAGATCCAAATAAATTATCCAGTAGTAGGCGGGAGGACTAAATGAACTAATAGAACTTTTCCATCGCTAATTCCTATGATTCAATTCAAACACAGGTTTGCTTTATGTACCTTTTAATACCGTACTGAATTGATTGTTGATTAAAAATTAAAACATTAAAATACACCACTGTGCATTTTCAATAGAGACATTATTCCTACTCAGTTAGGCCAGTAAAGTATGTAATGAACAACTGAGCCAAATCTCATTCACCTTACAAGGAGTGGTCCTATCACAAGGAGAAAGCAAACCAGGCTTGTCAAAAAATGTTAGCAATTACGATTTCTGTGTTTCAGCAAGAGAATTTTACTTAATTGGAACCCTGAGGTCTAGAACACTGAAGTGCTTTTCAGAACGCCTCCATTCCATTTAAGTAATTGAGATCCTTGCAAAAACTAATGAACATGTTTAACTTTATGCATCTGAGTAGTTTCACTGTAAAGTGGCAACTGCGATACTTGAATTTCATCATCGGCCAGACTTTCAAAAGGGCTCAGAATTTTGGGTGCTGAGCGTTTTTGAGGATCTGGCCCCTTGAAAATCTGGCTCTGAACTCAGCCCCGAAGTGTTTACAGGATCACGGATTTAAATTGTACAGGGACTAGTAATTCACTGTATATTTAACCTTCCTCTTTTTAAAACAAACAAACAAACAAACACAAATTGTCATAACTAGTACCCACAGTAGGAACTCACTTGCTAGAAAAAGGCTGCAATCCAAAATCTAATCTGGCATTGGGTAATGTGGAAAATAAAGCTTAGAATTTTGAAAAGGATGGTTAGGGCTCATATATAAAGCAGCATGATCAACTATTGTGAAATGTGTTAAAAATATAAATTCACTTGTAAGCTGAACATGATACATTATTGCTAGTAGGAAAGGGTGATTTTTCTTCCCCTCTTCAAAACTAAAACCCTTTGGAATAGAATGTTGGCAGTGTAATTAGCAGCTTTATTGGGTCTTGGCTTTGATTGTGATTCAGGAACACATCCCGGTTCGGGACAGCACTTAAGAATATTCTGAACTTGAAATATATGCTTACCTCTCATTGGAACTTAAACATATGCATAAGTGCTTTCCTCATTTGGGAACATAATTACATCACCTCAGCTGTGACAAAGCTAGCTACCATTTAAAACAATATAGCTTTTCAACACATTAACATCTCATGGAGATTAGAATGTTTGGAACATTACAGTACTTTATTTAGCTATTTTTCTAAGACTGTTATTTCTGAATTGTTGACCCAATACAATGACATTCACACTTATTAATGGTGCAGCTATCACAAAATTACCCAACGCTGTTGACATTAATTACTGGTATTGTAAGCCACCATTTGTGTATTGCTTCTGCTTAATTTAACCCATTGCAAGAGTTGTAGCTGCAACAGGTAGTTCAGGTCACAACTCTACCGTAATGATTATAAATACATACACACACACACATACCTCACTCTATATTTATATGCACAGTCTGTTATACTGAAGGAGAGCTTTCTTCTCATTTCTTCTGATAGGTTACATTCATTCCTTAAATTTTGATAAGTTCAAACCCAACTCAATAAACTATCCATCTGCCATCTATGCTGCAGGAGGGAGAGGCTTCTAACCCTGGCTAAGCTTCCTAAACAAGATAATTTTTTTGCTGTGTTCCAGTTGCAGCACCTTTTTTTACTGCCTATAATGAGCAAGAGCAGAATTTGACTTTCTGATCCCAAGTTGAGTTGGCAATGTGCCAGAAGAAACATCTTTTTTATTTATAAAGTGAGCAAATTTGGTAGGAAAATCACAGACACAAATAAACAAGAAATCCCATACAACATTCACAGTCATCTTTCAGAGTATAACTGCTGTCCTTTGGATAACAGTTAATTGGAAGAGATGTGCTTGAAGATTAATTAACCAAGACAATTGATATCTAAACATGTCAAAAAATATTTGACAAATCATCACCACCACTGAAAATTCAGTTACATTGCACCTGCTACTCTTCTTACTTTGCCAGTGGCGTTGTGTCTTGAAAGTTGGGTTGAGAGAACCAGTTTCAACAAAGAAAGAAACCCACTTAAAACTTGAAAGTTCATTTCTAAAAAGGAATAAAACAAAACTTGTCTAAGGTCTAATCATTCTGCTAGGCACTTCTAGTTTTTGGCCAGGAGCAGAAGTGAGAATGTTATACATTACCGCATATTTTTCTGTTTTTTTCTGAGTCCTGACCTGAACGAGAAGCAGTTCAAACATCAAAAGAAAAAATCTAATCTCCACGGAGCCAGATTTTTAAAAAGATGAGTTTTGCAGATTCAAATTGTTCAGGTCAGATTCAGCTAAGCATTCAAATGTACAATGGCTTATCTGAACCAAAGCCGAATTCCAACGTCTTCCTGCCCTACTTACAGGGTGCACAGGAACGCACTTCATACAGTTGCTTATATAACATGTATTCAACATACTTGTTTTCTCATTTTGGTTGAAAAATTTGCAGCTTGGAAAATTTCAACCAGTTATTTTTTCTCAGGTTCTGCCTTAGCTTGGAAAGCTGTGTATTTGTTGTTTGCCATTATAATCAGAGCTAGCCAAAATATTTAGCATTTAAACTTTATTTTTAAACATGCATTACATATTTTTCTTGAAAAAATTATCCATTTTCAGCTGGATGATAAAATTTTCAAAAGCACTTAAGCAACTGAGGAGTTTACGCCCTGTTTTCAGAAGGGCACTTAGGCACTAGAGTCTAACTTTCCATGAGACTTAATTTCCTAAGACACTTTCTGAAAATGGGATTTGGTGCTTTTGACAATGTGAAAGCAATTCAAATTACATTTTAATACAACCTTGCACTTACAGCAGGGATTTCCATCAGAGAATTTCAAATAATTATACAATAAATATTCAAAATTTTTCTGGGAAGTGCTATCAGCCCCATTTTACTGAAGGGGAAACTGAAGCACGGACTACATTAATTGATCTGTTAGAAAACAAATCAATCGTAGAGGTAGGAACAGAACCCAGATCTCTCAAGTCACGTTCCTGTGCATTATCCAAAAGATCATGCCAATAATGAGAAATCTTTTGCTTTTTTTTCCAGTGCCATTACTTTACGTTTACATGTACATTTGATGCAATACTTTGACAGTTTCATCCAGTTACATATGAGCTTTGATTTTCACTTACTCTACACTCAAGCTGTAGTACCAGAGATGTTCAAATAGCAAAGTTACCAACCAATGGAGCTTCCAAGAATCCAAATGGCTGCATTTGAATGAATCTAGAATATCTCACCTCCCTGATCAATGGGTATAACGACCATTGGCATTTAAAGAAATTATGCTTACATATCCCCAGTAAAAAGCAATATGACATTATGGAACAGAGTCAGAATCCGGTTGAACATTAGGTGTACCCATTTGCACAGATCTCTGTGATTGTGGAAGCTAGAAAACATAACAGAATCTAATTTTTATTTAAAACACTATTTTCACAGCGCTGTGTGTGTGTGTGTGTGTGTGTGTGTTTAATCCCTTAATTGTCACATGCCTCTTTATCTAAGTGCATTGTACTCAGGTACCTAAGCACAGATGGTCTTCTTTTGAGGTTCTCAATTAATAGATTTTTAAAGCTTTAAGGGATCATTATAATCAAATCGTCTGATCCTGCAGAACACAGACCAAAGAATAAATCTATGTAACCCAATAATTTCTGCTTCACGCCCATAACTTCTCTTTGAGCTAAAGCATATAGTTTAGAAAGATGTCCAGTCTTCATTTAGAGACGTCAAGTGATGGAGAATCCCCACATCCCTAGGTAAGTTGATCCAGTGATTAATTACTCTCACTGTTAAAAATGTGTGCCTTATTTCTTGTCTGAATTCATCTAGCTTCAACTTGCAACCACTGGCTCTGGTTAGCCTTATTCTGCTAGATGTATGGGTAATCTTACCCACCACATTTCATGAGCTGAAATATGAACTGCATTAACAGAGCTTTAATTGGTTTGCGAGTTAAAATAATACGGAAAATGATTCTCAGCAGCAATATGGAAACTGGAACAAGAGTTGGTTTTCCTTCAACTAATAATATATACATATGTGACACAACCAATTTCCTCTAGCAAAATTTACTCAGGCCTTCTCCATATTGTTGGGGGATAGTGTTACAATTCATGAGAAACAAACCTTTCCCCTTATGTGGAACAAAATCCATACTGAAGAATTTACTCTATGCCTTACTGAAATGGGTGTATAATTACATTAATAACATGCCCCTAATCAGTCCTGACTCTAAAGCCAGGACATTTGTAGAGTAGAGGAGAAAATGATATTAGCTGATAAACATGGGAGTCTGCTGTTAATATTCCACCATTTGTGGCACAGCATCAGATTTCAACAATCAGTTAGATGAGGGGTTTGGCACTGTGTCCCTATTTTGACTACTGTTTATTGGCCATATTCATATCCAATATGAATATTCACTACCTGACATTTGACTCAGAGCATGTGGCAGGGATACACTACCGATATCTGCAATCAAGGGGCTCCCACAAAATTCCTCCCTTCCCACTTAGTCTGCAATAAGCTGTGCTTTTCTGGTCCTTGCAGAAGAGAAGATCAAGGAATCTGCTTATCTAAACACCAACACTTCTTCATGACCAAAAACCAAGGAAGCCACTTGGCAAGAACACTATATTGTCACATCCTGGAAATGTTTATACCTAGTCCCTGAAGAGTGTACAGACAGTATGGAACAGAGTTCAATTCATATAGTTTGAAGGAGGGACATGTGGATTTAGGACCTTGCAAGAGTTACCTTTCCAGGGGAAACTCTTTGAAAATACCCACCAATCTTGTCCATTCCACAAGTATCAAATTGCCCTTCAGAAATATTTTGATGAGTCCCAGGGATATGTCATTTCTGACAGGATTGATTTGACAGTAGCCAGATAGGGGACAAGCTGCATTTCATGCAGGGGAATCAATCTGGTGGCAGAATTTTAAATGAGGGGCTCTTGGGAGAAGCCTTCATCACCTCACTGGTGTTCAGGGGGCAAAAAGAGCAATCTCAGGAATAGAAACCATCTCAGAAATAGTCCTCGTTGAGAATTATTAGGAGATATGGAGTAAGAAAGCAGAATGTTAATAGTGATCAAGAGCATATGTGCTATTACGTAGACTCTGTACTATAATAATGCACTTTGAAGATACTACTAGAACATCTGTGAATGGATCTAATATATAAAATTTGGTTAAATCATAACTGTTCCATTGGGATAGCTGATATATTACAGTATGTACATATTACAGTACATATCACCGCAGAGAGATAAATGCTTCCCTTTTTCAGTTAGGAAAAGGAAGTTTGTTGTTCATCTGTATAAAAATGTAAAAGCAAAAAAATTCTGAGCTAAAACTTGACCCACTGTAAGGTATTACAAGGAAACGATGCATATTGGATGCTTCAGTATGAAGAGAGTTTGATTCAGCCTACAGTTATGCCACAATAAGCCAGGGCAAAGGGCCTGCAGCAGAAGAAATTCTGCCTGGAGAGAGGTTGCAGCAGTGCACCTCCACTCCACAGCTGCAGCTCTAGACAGAAAGGGGCACGCCCAGCACAGTTTGTGTCCTGTAGCCCCAGTATCAGTTAAAGCTGTCCTCCCCATGAACACCATGAGGGAGTCAATTCCGCCCTTATGCAGAGTAACTCCTTTTGCTGCATGTGAATCAAGCCCTGTACGTGGTTATGCCTCGAGCCTAGACAATGTCTTATAAAGTCTTAGCCAATACTCTTTGCTTTATGAGGACCGAAATCAAATTCTGCCATTACTTCACGGAGTGAAGTTTGTGCCATTATTGCATTAGCAGAGCATAGCGCCATGGGAGGACGGGCTCATGCTGCCATGGCTACATTCTATTTTTAGCCCAAGTATGTCTCCTCAAGCTGGGACTCACCCACAGGTCCAAGTACAGACATAGCCTAAGTTTATATCTGAACTTTAGAGAATTCAGTAGATTACTGGTAGCATTTCACCTGTAGCAAACATGTAAAAATGACAGAAGGGATAGTGAGTGATAGACTTTATTGCAATAGCAGCAATGTAAATGGAACACATATGTTTCATGCAATGTGATACTTACAATGTCTCAGGAATTTTGAGGAGATAATGGTAGGCAGAAGCAATCCTAAAGTAGAATACATCCCAGATCTGTTTCTGGGACACTTTTGTTGAACTGGCCTGGTTTAATTTAGTCTAAATGTATCTCTCTCTCTCATTATTATTCGCTTCAGCAGCACTCCACATGCATTCTATTGAGAAAAACCTAGATATTGTGGCTGGGAAGAAAAAAAAAAAACCCTGAAAAAACAAAATTCATGTTCACAGGAAAGGGTCAGATTTGATTAATTTCCCATTTCAAAAAAAATTGAAAGAGTTTCAAAATTGTCCAAGTGTCCCATTGTGACATTTTCTAAACAAAGAACTTCAGTTTTTCAGAGCAAAAATTACTTTGTTTTGAAATTTATTTTATAGTAAACAACATGTAAAAAATGCAAAATGTCAAAATTGAAATAAAACATTTCAAAATTACCAAACCAATACCTCTCAATTGACTTGACACAAGCAATTTTTTTGGATTCTCAGTTTGCAAAAATTTTGAGATTGACATTTTGTCCCATTTTGGGATGGGAATTTTTTTTTTTTTTTTAAATCTCAAAAATTCTCACAGTACAGGAAAACTGTTTCCTGTCCAGCTCTCCTCCAGTCCCAACCTAATAAATATCAGTGAGAGGTGGGTGCCTAATTCCCATTTGTTCATTTGAAAAGTTCTCTCTACCTCTTTTGGTGAATTAGAGCAATTCTCTGTATTTCTAATTAATTTTAATTGCTATCATGTTGGGAGGTGTCCTTCCTCTATTTTAAACTCCACCAGGAAGGCAAGGTTGGGATGCCTTGTTGCTGTGAAGCATCACTTTAAAAAACAAGTGTTAGTTAATCTTAAAATGTTTTTCTTAATTTATTTTCCCAGAGATTGAGCATATATTTAGAAGTATGCAGCTTGACAGAAAGCAAATGACTATACTAAGTGCAATTTTGGCCAACATTGTTTGGATTTCTCATACCTCCATACCCCACATGATACTAGTCAATTAGAGAATATTACATATTCTATGGATATCGTGCATGGGATCAGGGCCGCCCAGAGGATTCAGGGGGTCTGGGGTCTTCGGTGGCAGGGGGCCCCCGCCGCCGAAGTGCCGCCAAAGACCCGGCACTTCGGCGGCGGGTCCCAGGACGGAAGGACCCCCCGCTGCCGAACTGCCGCCGAAGACCCAGAGCGGAAGAAGCTCTGTGGGCCCAGGCCCCGCGAGAGTTTTCCAGGGCCCCAGGAGTGAGTGAAGGACCCCGCTCCAGGGGCCCCGAAAAACTTTCGTGGGGGCCTGGGGCAAATTGCCCCACTTGCCCCCCGCCCCCTCCCCCCCCGGGTACTGCATGGGACACATATGAAAGAGATGGAGAGAATAGCTGTAGATTTTGGCAAGTTCTTCAGAAACCCCGATTCCTTCTTTCTTTTGGCACAGGACTATGTGAACCATGTATGCTGTGCTGCTGTAGCCATGTTGGTCCTGGGGTATTAGAGAGACAACATGGGTGAGGTAATATTTTTTACTGGACCAACTTCTGTGGATCAGAGAGACAATCTTTCGAGCTTACACAGAGATTTTCAGGTCTGGGGAATGTACACAGAATACTAAATACAAAGTGGAACAGATTGTTTAGCATAAGCAGTTAACACATTCTAGGAGACCATTCACAGTGATGTGGTCTCAACATCTCTGCAGTCTACGGGAACCATAACTTTTAAGGGAACCTTATTTTTAAAAGGTTAGGAATAATCAAATATAATTGAACTTTTGGTTAGTAAAGATCTGCAATATAGGAAAAGGGAACTGACTGCAGAATACACATCAGCACAAAAGTTACATCAATACAGCAGTTAATGGCATCTAGTCACACCTGGGTCAAGTTTATAGCATATGCAAGGCAGCAAAAACCTCAGGAAGAAGACATATAAAAATGAACCATTATGTCCATTCCCATTCAGTTCTATATAGACATAGTTTATTTTGTGCTGTGTAAGTCTGGATCTCCAGTGACCTGCATCTGTTTTGTTCTGGTGGCTAACCCTGGGCTGGAAGGTGAGGGGAGAGACAGGAAAAGAAAAAAGGCTAGAATTCATTGCAGAAGGTTCCATACCTCCACTCTTTGCTTTGCTAACAACCATCACTGGTGAAAATCATCACTTCAATGAACTTAGCTCTACATGGGAATGATGTATATCCACTGCTGTCTTTTCAGCAAATTTGTAAAGGGTTAAGTTTGCACAATTATTGGACAATAGGAGATTTTTTTCCCCTCAGCCTGATAATACACTTGAAATCAAGAGGTGAAAGGTAACCTACATTTCTGTGCCTAATGTAAAAAAACGACACTGGGAACCCCTCAGCTGACTGATCATCTGCAGAATGATAAAGCCAGCATCTAGAAAGAGCAATAGAAATTCTGGTTCACAAATCTATAGGCCAGACCATTATTTCTGGCACTACCTGCTCAGGAAGTACTCTCTATATTAGCCATTAGATGCTATTGAGACAATAAAAACTAGAATTAATGATTGCGTTAAATTGTATCCTCATGCATAAACCATGAGGACTCATCTAACATTCATCTGTAGGGTTAAACCCGGCAGCCTATCGACAACTTCAAGCATTGATTTTTTTATTTTTGTATGCAATAACGCAAATAGCTATTTTATAATTGAATTGCACCTATTTTTAGCATTACAAAGGATTTTAACGATTTTAAAATTCTTTTGAAAATAGTTTTACTCACATAAGACCTATTAAGAGGCAATGGGAACACATTTGGAGACATGGCCATACTGAGATTAAGTTTCAGAGACTGAGTGATTTGCTTTGAAAATGACCCCTATCTTTGCCTATGGTATTTTCACTGATAGGTTTGACTGCGTAGGTGACAATGAGAGAGAAAAGTTTACTTTTTTTTCATATTTACCTGTAGGCACAAAAAGATTTATTTAGCTTCGAGTCAGTGTCTGGCTGAATTTCACTGGGAGGGATGGGACAGGAAGATTTCACTGAGACAATGGATACAGTCATCTTAGCATGAATGCACAGCTCCAGTCATGGTATCACACAATTCTATTTGCCTGGCTCAAGAGTAAGGTGTACCTCTTGCAAATCTCTGAGTGGGGCATTTTCACAGTGCCTGGAGCACGCTCTGCAAAATGCACTGTAGAGACCAAAATTTTCATATCTGGATTTAGGAGTTTAATTTTAGGCACTCACATATAAGTAGAACTGGCTTGATTTTCAGAGATGTCGAACAACTCCAACTGTCAGTGAGGACCAGTATTGCTGGTGTCCCACACCTTCAGAAAAAGTAATTAGAGCGCTTATTTCTGAGCTTAACCAGGGATGTAGGTGCCTAATGGTAGGTATTCAGGTTTGAAAGCTTTGGCCAGGCATACTATAGATGCTTCTTAAAAAATAATTTGTGCTTCTGCTGCATAGAATGTGGCACCTTTCATCTGAGGATCTCAAAGCTCCAATGACTCTTAAAATACCTGTATGAGACAGGTAAGTATGCTATAAATCAGGGTAACAAAGAATTCTTAGCCAATCGGGAGCAGAGATCACAATTCATCATATATCTAGCCATCATCAGGTTACCGTTTTCTGTACACAACATGGAAAAAGGCGATCCTGAGGAGTGACTTGAAGGAGGTTTAACTGATAATTTTAAGGATTTTGACTGGGGTGCAGGGTCCCAGATGAAAGGGGCTGTGTGGAAGAAAACATAAGGGTGCTTGAGGTTCTAACTTATTTTATTCAAAAAGAGTATGAGCTTCTAGACAGAAGACATTTAATAATATTACAAGAGCAATCAACCAAAGGCCAGCCACATTTCAGACACAACCATTAGCCTTTGGAGACCTTAAATGAAAGTTGGTTTAAAAAGTGGCTGCCTAATGGAGCAAAATATCAACAGCAGCACTTTATGACAACTTTTTTAGCAAGTGACTGAGGGATGGGAGTGAGAAGGGAGGTTGGCCAAGGCAACATATGGACTTGAGCTGGCACTATCTCCGAACACCTCAAAAACTGTAAGCTATCTGTGGGAGAGGGAATAGATATTGTGCCCTTCCTCCCTCTATCAATAAACCACATTGAAATGAGTTACTCTTACCCTCTGACAACCCTGGTAATTAGGAATGTAATGCACACTACTATACTACTTTATCTGAATGATTCTTGACTCAGTATGCAATGTTGCAGCCATGCTGGTCCCAGAATATTACAGAGACAAGGTGGGTGAGGTAACATTTTATCAGACAAACTTCTGTTAAAGAGAGAAGGTTTAAAACTTACACAAAGCTGAAGAAGAGCTCTGTGTCAGCTAAAAAAATTTGTCTCTCTGATCAACAGAAATTTGTCCAATACAAGATATTACCTCACCCACCTTGTTTCTTGAAAGAAGGACTTTCAGTCTAGGGAAAACATTTCACTGTATCAGACAAACTGGCTATAAATCTAATCACCTTTCATCGGTTCTTCAAAATACTGCATGATATGTTCACTAAGTCTCATAGATATTGGGGATTAAACAAGGTTTGTTTCCTTAATTGATTGTGCAGGGCTGGATGAATAGTAAGAGGCATGATTCTAAGTCGTTTGCAGTCATACCAAAGCAAGACAATGAGAGCGCCTCTCTCCAGACACAAATATGTTTAATAATAGGAACTAGATAGGAAACAGAGAAAGTGCTGATCCTAGGATGTGATTCCACATTCCTTGCGAAAACTTTTGGGAACATCTCCAAGTTGTCCCCAACATCATCGGAACACACACAACCAAGACAGAAGATACAATTTCCAAAATCATGGTTTGAACTTATTTTATTAAAGATAAGACACAAAGTGTTCTGCTCATTCCAAGGCCCAATCCACATAATACACTTTAACACACTTATCATTCCAATGGCACTCCTCATAGTAACAAGTCCTATGACCAACCGTAAATTTTGCGAAATCAAAACTCATTTTTTAACCTTGTTAACATTTTTTACATTACATTAAAAATTTAATTTAGCCTAGGCAGGAACCTACATTAAAAAGAAGTCTGTATCTGTATAGCTGATATTTTGGAAGAATGACATCATACTGGGTAAAATTTTCACAACACACCTAAATCTCTTTTTAAATCACAATTTCCTTGCAACGGACTTAGGCTCTTATGTCCCTTAGGTACTTCTGTACCCAATATCGTAATGTTTTTGTGACTTCAGGACATAAAAATATTGGAGAAAGGAAATGACAGATGGTTCTGTATGCCTGAATTTATTTAACTTAGTCTTCTTCCACCTCTTCTTATTTCTTTTTATCATCTACTTCAACTGAACCACCAAAAAGGTTCTGAGTTCAGATTTGGTTTGGATTCTAATCTGAAGTCATCAGCGCAATTAGATAGGCATTACTGGACTGGAAATACCACGAGAAACAAGGATTGTCTCATTTCATACTTCCTGCTTCTGGTTATGCTTGTTAAAACAGAACCCTGATATTTTGGTACTTGTATACTGATCGGAACTTTGAAATACAGGTGCATGTGAAAACTAATGAGAAAAACACTACACCACTTATAAGCAGCTATGAAACTGAAAAAATAATATTAAGTTTGGATTCATGTCAGAGGTGAAGAGGCGTCTTTTCATTCATCCTTCATATCAGTTCTCTCCATTTAGAAGTCTGCTGAACTTATTTGTACCAACTGCATGGGTCTGAAAATTTGATGTCTGAGAAGTCAACAAGCACAGATGGATTTGTCTTCTTCCTGGTCTGTTACAAAATTGCCAAACTAATTATAAATCTGAAAAACAGAAGATAACTGCCATCTAGTTATGCCTACACTGCAGCTCAACCTCCCCTTCTATATTGCAATGAGATACAAGTTCTCAACTCATGTTGTACTTCAATTAGCTTTCTTACACATTTCCTCCAAAAAACAAATGATAGAATCTGAGTATACATTTTAGCAGCACAAGAAAACAATGGGTAAGTTTCACTAAATTACTGGAAATTGAGCAAGTTCAATTTATGCACAATAATTGAAACCACAGGATTGTCTTATTGGTAGGAGTAATGCACACACTTTATGGGATGGACAGATCCCAGGAGGTGAAAACTGGTGAGTGCAAATTATTTATTCCAGTCCTACTGAAGTCAATGGCAAAATTCATTCACTTCAACGGGACAAGAATTTGTGTCAATGTGTCACTTAAAAAATAAGTTATTTCACTAACACAGTCATGATTCATAAAACAAGATAATTGGGAGGAAAATATCACAACTGCATATTTTGTATAGATTTATACAAAGATGTGTACACACATATCCCTGGCACAGAGTTGCATTGCTAGTATATATAATGGTTTCCCCCTATTTTCCCCACCACAGTATAGTGGGACTGATCCAGCACCTTCAAACTGAATGGGAGTTTTCCCATTGATTTTATTGGGATTAGGATCAAGCATAGTGTCACTTTCTGATCAACTCAGTGAGACTCTGGTCCAATGATCGCAACCACTTCAAAGTAATTCCTCTATCAACAGCAGTCTATCAGGGCTAACAAACCTTAGATTAGTTATAACAATATTTCTCATATGTAGCTTTCATTTCATGGGAGCTTGAGCATTTGCAACCCTGTAGCAAAATGGTAACATTCTATTTTCCAAATTACTGCACAATGGCCAAGATTTTCAAAAGTGACTAGCAATTTGGAGTCCCTGACTTGAGGCAGCTTACCACAGTTTCAGAGGGTGGTTCAGCACTTTTTGAACAGTAGGCTCCTTTTAGGTGTCTCAGACTGAGCATCCAAAAATCAGTAGCCATCTCTGAAAACCTTAGTCTATATACTTAGTGCCTATGCAGAGAGACCATGATCCTGTACTTCTATGCAGTGATATGGGAAATAACCCACACCACACTGTATTTTATTCCCACCAAGTCTCCCTAACTCTTTCATGAACTATACAAATCAGAGAAAACAGAAAGGCAGAGACAGCAGTATTATTACTTCCTTACAACAGGAGGCAATCAATGAAAACTTTCTCTGTTGATGGTTGAAAATTTGCCAGGCAAACGATAATTATATGAATGTGCACCGCTCATAGGAAAGTGCTTTATTATTAAGAGATGCTATTCTCCTTCCAAACACTCAAGGGAGCTGTGAGACCACAGTTCATTTTTCAATGCAGGAAGTGGAGATCATTGGAATAGTTTGACTTTTTTTTTTCTTTAAGTTGTGTGATTGTAAATCAAGAAAACATCCCACTCTATGTTATTAAATACTAGGTGATCTATGGGGTGAAACAATTGGGAGAAGGTTTGGGTAGCCTTTATTTGTACAGGTATTATTCCTATTTTAACAACACTGCTATGGCTGCAAATAAAAAGATTTAAGATCACCTGAAAGAAAGTTTGTATAGATCTGCATTTGCAACTGTAATATCTCAAGACATTGTGGAAGATATACATTCTCTTAAGTGCACTGAAAACAATAGATCTAGGGCTCCTGTTATTATACAATAGAGAACCATTATACTGTATACCATGGTTATCTTAAAACTATAAATGCTATCAGTGAAGAAAGGAGAATATGTACGAACAAAGTTTGAAAAAGAGGTGATATAATGTTAATTGACTAACAGCATTGTGGCGCAGGGCTTCCCTTTACAACTCTAACAAATTAAAGATCAGTTTTTTCCCCTTTCTTTCCACTAGTTAAATCAAACAAGCGAGCAGTAAAAAAAAAAAAAAAATCCTGCACCACCTGTCATAGTAACTTGGACGGGTACATAATAGAGGCAAACTAGCCTCTCCCACTGCTCATGCTGCTACAGCTACACTTCATTGTTAGCACGCTAGCCCAATCAGAGCTCACATGGAAATGTCTCTTCAAGCTGGGATTTACACTTCCAGCTCAAAGTGTAGATGTGTCCTAAATAGAGATGGGGCTGGCAAACAAAGTTCACACATGACTACAAACTTTTCAAAAGTGTCAAGATCCAGTGGTTTGGTTCAGGCTTCCCCCTCTGCTTATAAGCTCAATCATATAATCTCTCTAAACACACAGGAGTAATCAAATATTGTTTCACCTAAATTCCCTAATATACTGTTTACTGGAGTATTTTCTTTTCAAATCCCTTCACGTTGGTAGTTCCTGAGTAATTTCATCTAGTGGTCATATTTCTTAATTCACATATCTAAGGAACATCTCATATTCCCTGCCCCCGACAACATCAATAGGGCAAAAGAGACAAGAATGTATCATGCAAGTAGGTGTCATTGGAATGATGGAAACCAAAATATAAGCTCACAAATGTACCTTTAACCCCTCCTGTTCACAGACACACACACTGAAATGACATGAACACAGTGGCATAAACAAAATGTGCTATGGGTTTTATGCCCCAGCTGAGACTCAAGCACATCGAATTTTCCATCAGTGCTTTCCAAGAAATATAGCTCCCTTGGGGTAAGAGTGAATGACTGGTTTCGCTGGTGCTTATTTCCACTATTAAACATGTAATCATTGACTCCTAACACAGCTTGCTTAAGATGTGATTAAATGGAAACGTGCTCTGTTATTAATGGGGATGCCAAAAAGAAAAGAAAAGCACAGACCCAGCATACAAATATGTATGCCTTTCGGCTATCTTCCTGTGCTATGGTTTCTGATAAAATGTCTCCCTTTCATACATCTTCTCTGCCAACTGGGACATGATTTAAGATTAGAGCTGTAGTTTCTCTAAACTGGTACCAGGAGGAGGGAGGAGGACTTGACAAACCAGCTTGATTCATTGAACTCCTGGGATTTACATGCCACTGGGTTAAACACAGGCTGGATTAGGAGTTTCAGGCAGAGGTTGCACCCAAAGTCACAACATCATATTTCATATTTGGGCCATTCATTGTCAAAACCACCACAAACCACTGGTCTCAGTGTTTAACCGGGTTTTGCACCATTAAATTTTCACATGACAGCAGGTTAAATCAGATGACAGCATTCTTGACTGACTGAATTTTGGGTTGCAAAATGAAGGATGTAGTAGATAAAGGAATCCATATGGATCAGCACTGGAGGAAGCATCTGCACTCACATTCAAACCCAACTCTGCGAGCATGAATGATGCTGCAGATGGCTTTAGCCAACCACAATAGGCAGTTTTCACATATCAGTATGCTTTCAGTTTGACAGTGAAATGCAGAGGACATATGCACACCTTTCTAAGGTGTCTGCAGCTTGACAATTGATGGCACAGTTATGAGGGTCAGTAACATTGGATACAGCATTTTGTAATGGTAGAAATGTTTCATAGCTTTTACATTGCTCTGTTCTGGAATAAACATCATCTGACAGGTTCTAATAGCAGCCTGTGGGAGAGCCCACAAACTGGTTTATATGAATGTAATAAGGAAAGATTGGGGAAGGGGGAACAAAAAACAAAAACCTGATAAACCATTTTATCCCCTCTTTAAACACACTATCGATCTAGTACACATTGATTTCAAGTTATAGGACTGTATTCTGATTTCAACTACAATATCTTCAGTGGCAATTCTCTGGATTTACACCAATGCAACAGAAAGGCTGATCCCTCAACTGTTACCATACACTGGAACAAACATGGTTCAGCTGACCCAGTCTGATTAGGTGTCATATGTGCTGATAAGAATATATAGCTCTTTTCTTAGGCAATTGGTTTTCTGCACATTATAGCTGGCATTTTAGATTCTCATGGCTACAACTGACTTGGGGGCAGATACTCAACGTCAACTGTCATAGCACCACTGAAATCAATGGAGCTATGCCAATTCATGCCAGCTAAGGATCTGCCCCTAAGTTTTAAAGCACCTCTTTGCATACTGCCTTTTAAAACTAGAAGTAGGTTTGTGGACCTGGAGTATTCCACTCTGACATTATGGCTACAATGTGGCAGATGAGATGATAAACAAGTTCCATCTGACATGTCAAAAAGTAATGCTCCCTTTTTCTTCAAGCAAGACATTTTATAAAAGCAATAAGGTACTGCTTGGCACGTGTTACCACTGCAGTAAAGGTGCCAAGAGTATAGGAAGCACTCAGCCTTTGACCTCACACCTCAATAATGCACCCACGGTATGCCTTTATGGGTTGCATGGCCCTTCATCTATTATTGCTTACATAGATTCATAGATTCATAGATTCATAGATTCTAGGACTGGAAGGGACCTCGAGAGGTCATCGAGTCCAGTCCCCTGCCCGCATGGCAGGACCAAATACTGTCTAGACCATCCCTGATAGACATTTATCTAACCTACTCTTAAATATCTCCAGAGATGGAGATTCCACAACCTCCCTAGGCAATTTATTCCACTGTTTAACCACCCTGACAGTTAGGAACTTTTTCCTAATGTCCAGCCTAGACCTCCCTTGCTGCAGTTTAAGCCCATTGCTTCTTGTTCTATCCTCAGAGGCTAAGGTGAACAAGTTTTCTCCCTCCTCCTTATGACACCCTTTTAGATACCTGAAAACTGCTATCATGTCCCCTCTCAGTCTTCTCTTTTCCAAACTAAACAAACCCAATTCTTTCAGCCTTGCTTCATAGGTCATGTTCTCAAGACCTTTAATCATTCTTGTTGCTCTTCTCTGGACCCTTTCCAATTTCTCCACATCTTTCTTGAAATGCGGTGCCCAGAACTGGACACAATACTCCAGCTGAGGCCTAACCAGAGCAGAGTAGAGCGGAAGAATGACTTCTCGTGTCTTGCTCACAACACACCTGTTAATACATCCCAGAATCACGTTTGCTTTTTTTGCAACAGCATCACACTGTTGACTCATATTTAGCTTGTGGTCCACAATTAATTTACCCTTCACAGTTGATAAATGAAACTGTCAACTGCTTTTTAGATGATCAGTCAATACCCAATGCCATGCCTGATATACTAAGAAACAAAGGGCAAGACTACAAATTAATATTTCTAGTATTGAAATTCAGTTTGAAACAATTTACATTACTATACTTAAATGTCATGTGTGGGATTATACACATGCATAAGTGCATACAGTTGCTCAAGAACATTAATTGATCTAGGAATTTCTACCCAAACAAATACACTAGGAATATCAACAAACAGATATTGATCTTTAATCTTTGTTAGATACAATTAAGAAATATTTAATGCAAGGGTTAATACATTACAATGTGTGACAAAGTATGTATGTATTTTATATATATATAAAATACATAACATGATATAATACACTATTGGGTGTGTATAGAATATTAGTATGGATTTTCTGTATATACACCTGTAATACATAAATATAATATATAAAACAGCAGTGTTTAGAAATGGTGTATGACAGTCATATACACCTAACAAACATTCTCTACACTTAAGCCAATAAACGCCCACCTCAAAAAAAAATAAAAAAAAAAAAAAAAAAGCTGACGAACACAAGGGTAAAAATAATGCAGACAGAAGTCCAGCAGCAGAGTAGGGGCTATCCAGTTCCCTGCCTTCTGGGAAAGGGCAAGCAGGTCATGGCCCTCAGAAACAGAGTACGGGCTCTTGAGATGACAGTGGCTGAACTGAAGGAGCTAAGGAAGACAGGGAGGTACACAGATGAGATTTTTGGGACACAGTAGAACGGTGCCAATCCCCAGTCTGACAGCTGCTGTGCTGCTGATGAGCATCAAAGGGGAAAGGGAACATCAAGCTGGTGCAGAGGGGAAAAATATCCTACAGTTGGGACCCACCTCCCAGATGATGTCATGGTATCCTCTCACACTGAGGATACTCTTCCAGGGGAGGGGACCCCTGTTATTAGGAAGAAAGATTATAGTCATGGGGGATTTGCTAATTAGAAAGAGATATTTGAGTTTGTGATGACTGAGAGAACTGGATGGTGAATTGCCTGCTGAGTGTCAAGATTGTGGATCGCTCGAGACATCTAGAGAGGCTTATGTACAAAGCTGGGGAGGGGCCAGTGGCTGTGGTACATGTAGGTACCAATGACTTAGGGAAAAGGAGAGAGGTCCTGAAGGCCAAATTTAGGCTATTAGGTCAGAGCTTAAAGTCCAGGACCTCCATGGTAGCATTCACTGAAATGGTTCCAGTTCCACGCACAGGGCAAGTTAGACAAAAATGCAGCGTCTCAATGCGTGGATGAGATACTGATGTTGGGAGGAGGAATTTACGTTTATTAGGAATTGGGGAACTTTTTAGGAAAGGAGGAGCCTATACAGGAAGTGATGGGCTCCATCTAAACCAAAACAGTACCAGATTGCTGGCATGTCTAATTAAAAAAGTCATAGAGGAGTTTCTAAGCCAAGGGCTGTGAGAAAGCCAACAGGTACAGAGGAGCACACGGTTCGGACAGATGGGGACGATTCATTAAAGGGGATACTTATATCCTGGTAAAGAGAAGATGATAGAAAGTGATAAAGTACAGGTAGGTATTGAAGAGAAACAGTCGAAAAAGAGATCCATTCAATTACATCACATGAAGGCAGACAACTAAATATCGAAAATTTTTATAAGTGCTTTTATACAAATGCAAGCAGACTAAATACTAAGATGGGTGAACTTGAGGGCCTGGTATTAAGTGGGAATATTGATATGATAGATATCACAGAAACTTGGTGGAATGACGATAATCATTGAAGCATGGTAATACAGAGTAGATTGCACTGGGAAGGAGGAAGCATTGTATGTGAAAGAAAGAAGAGAGTCAAATGTAGTAAAAATCTTAAATGAATCAAACAGAACCATAGAATCTCTATGGATAGAAATTCAATGGTTGATTAATAAGAGCATAGTAGTAGAAATATACTACCATCCACCTGACCAGGATGGTGATGGTGACAGTGAAACGGTCGGTAGATCAGAGAAACTATAAAAAAACAAAAACAAAACAAAACAAAAAAACAGAAAACCCAGTAATGATGGGGGATTTCAACTATCCCCATATTGACTGGGAGCATGACACCTCAGGATGGGATGCAGAAATTAAATTTCTAGACACCACTAATGACTGGTTCTTGGTGCAGCTAGTCCTGTAACCCTACAAGAGGAGAGGTTATTTTTGATTTAGTCCTAAGTGGCACACAGGATCTAGTTAAAGAGGCAAATATAGCTGAGCCACTCAGTAATAGCAACCAATTTAACATCCTTGTAGGGGAGAAAACAACAAGAAAGCCACTCCAGTAGTATTTAACTTCAAAAAGGGAAAGTAGATAAAAATGAGGAAGCTAATTAAATGCACATTAAAAGCAACAGTCACGAGAGTGAAATGTCTGCAAGCTGCATGGAAACTTTTTAAAAACACCAGAACAGAAGCTCAAATTAATTGTATACCCCAAATAAAAAAAAAAAAAACACTAAGAGGACCAAAAAATGCCACCAGGGCTAAACAGAGTAAAAGAAGCAGTTAGAAGCAGATATTTTTAAAATTGGAGATCAAATCCTACTGAGGAAAAGAGAAAGGAGCATAAACTCTGGCAAGTCAAAAGTAAAAGTGTAATTAGATAGGCCAAAAAAGAATTTGAAGAGCAACTACAAAAAGACACAAAAAATTAATAGCAATTTTTTTTTAAGTACATCAGAAGCAGGAAGCCTGCCAAACAATCAGTGAGGCCACTGGACAATTGAGGTGCTAAAGGAGTACTCAAGGAAGACAAGGTTGCTGTGGAGAAGCCAAATGAATTCTTTGTATTGGTCTTCACTGCAGAGGATGCAAGAGAAATTTCCACACTTGATCAATTCTTTTTAGGTGACAAATCTGAGGAACTGTTCCAGATGAAGACATCAAAGAGGAGGTTTTGGAACAAATTGATCAAACAAACAGTAATAAGTCACCAGAACGTGATGATATTCACCCAGGCGATCTGAAGGAACTCAAATATGATATTGCAGAACTACTAATTGAGGTATGAAACTTATTTAAATCAATCTCTGTTCCAGATGACTGGAGGATAGCTAATGTAACACCGATTTTTAAAAAAAGGCTCCAGAGGCAATCCTGGCAATTACAGGCCCGTAAGCCTAACTTCAGTACCAGGCAAATTGATTGAAACTACAGTAAATAATAGAATTTTCAGACACATAGATGAACATGATTTGCTGCAAGATCAACAAGGCTTTTAAAGGGAAATCATGGTGAATAAATTTATTAGAATTCTTGGGGGGGGGGGGGGTGTCAAACAAACATGGACAAGGGTGATCCAGTGGATATAGTGTACTTGGACTTTCAGAAAGCCTTTGACAAGGTCCCTCACCAAAGGCTCTTGAAAGAAGTAAGAAGTCATGGGATAAGAGGGAAGGTCCTCATGAATCAGTAACTGGTTAAAAAATAGGAAACAAAGGGTAGGAATAAATGGTCAGTCTTCATGCTGGAGAGAGGTAAATAGCAGGGTCCCCCAGGGATCTGTACTGAGACTTATACAGTTCAACATAATCATAAATGATCTGGGGAAAAGGGTAAACAGTGAGGTGGCAAAATTTGCAGATAATACAAAATTACTCAAAGTAGTTAAGCCCAAAGCTGACTGCAAAGAATTACAAATGAATCTCACAAAACTTGATGATTAGGCAACAAAATTGCAGATAAAATTCAGTGTTGATAAATGCAAAGTAATGCACATTGGAAAACATAATCCCAACTATACATATAAAATGATGGGGTCTAAATTAACTGTTACCACTCAAGAAAGATCTTGGAGTCATTGTGGAGTGGATAGTTCTCTGAAAACATTTGGTCAGACTGCAGTGGCAGTCAAAAACAATCCATTAGGAAAGGGATAGATACTAAGACAGAAAATATCATAATGACACTATATAAATCCATGATACACCCATACCTTGAATACTGCATGCAGTTCTGGATGCCCCATCTCAGAAAAGATATATTAGAATTGGAAAAAGTACAGAGAAAGTCAACAAAAATAATTAGGGGTATGGAACAACTTCAGTATGAAGAGAGATTCAAAAGACTGGGACAGTTCAGCTTAGAAAGGAAGTGACTAAAGAAGGATATGACAGAGGTCTATAAAATCATGACAGGAATGGAGAAAATGAATAAGGAAGTGTTATTAACCCCTTCACACAACACAAGAAGCAGGGATCACCCAATGAAATTAATAGGCAGCGTGTTTAAAATAAACAAAAAGGAAGCACTTCTTTTCACAAACACAGTCAACCTGTGGAACTTGCTGCCAGGTGATGTTGTAAAGGCCAAAACTATAACTGGATTCAAAAGAGAATGAGAAGTTCATGGAGGATAGGTCCATCAGTGGCTATTATTCAAAATGGTCAGGGATGCAACCCCATGTCCAGGTGTCCCTAAACCTCTGACTGCCAGAAATTGGGACTGGACGACAGATTGCCCTGTTCTGTTCATTCTCTCTGAAGCATCAGTTGCCAGCCACTGCCGGAAGACAGGATTCTGGACTAGATCACTGGTTCTCAACCAGGGGTCTGGGGCCCCTTGCGGGGGCCATGAGCAGGTTTCAGGGGGTCCGCCAAACAGAGCCAGCATTAGACTTGCTGGGGCTCAGGGAAGAAAGCCATAGCCCCACCATATGGGGCTGAAGCCCACGGCTCCGAGCCCCCGCCACCTGGGGCTGAAGCTGAAGCTTGAGCAACTTAGCTTTGCAGGGTCCATTGAGGTGTGGGAACACGGGTAATTGCCCCGCTTGCTACCCCTTCATGCTGGCCCTGGCTTTTATATGCAGAAAACCAGTTATTGTGGCACAGGTGGGCCGTGGAGTTTTTATAGCGTGTTTGGGGGGAGAAGGGGTGCTCAGAAAGAAAAAGGTTGAGAACCCCTGGGCTAGATAGACCATTGATCTGACCCAGTGTGGCCAGCCTTATATTTATATATTATGTAATGTGAACGCGAGACTACATCCTGCACACTGGACAAAATTTTAGGCTGAAATTTTCCAATACTAACCACACACTTTAAAGGTCACTTCATATTTTGTATAGGCTCTGCTCTAGTGTAAATATTTTGCAAGATGTTCATTCTAATATGATCAGGAACTATTTGTGAGGCTCTGAATCATTTTTCAGATAGAAGCATATATAATATGGGGTTATTATAACTTTGAGCCTTTTTTTATTGTAAGAGCCAAATAAGATTTTTTTCTTCAAACATTAAGGCCAGCTCCGTAACAGACATTCACTGTCTTTTACCAAAATGCTCATCAGTATATCGGAAATTAAGGTGTCTAAACCTGCTGAGAGCAAAAGACATAAAAGTAAAAGTATCTCAATTTCATATCAATTCATGTTTTTTTTTTTTTAAAGTGTAGTGTCCAATTTCCAGGCAATAGAAAGTAATTGCTAACAAAATTATATTAAGGTATTTATCGTCTATTAAGTAAAAAAATGTGTATATGCATCACTCTTCTCTGATGGACAGAACAGAACTACTCAACTGGGTCATCTGCCCCATATTGCCAACAGATAAAGGAGAGTCTCCTTTAGTTCAAGTGGTAGGTATCTAGACTTTTGGAAAAGAAGAATGATTTCTCTGTCTGCAGTTACCATGAAGGTGTGTGTGGTCCCAGGATGTAGCACACTGACAACTGTGAAGTTCCTAGAGGGTCACAAATGTACTTAGTTTATTTACATGCTGGTGCTAACAGAGGAAGGCAATTGAGGAACAGTAGGATTACAAAGTAGAAGAGAAAAGTACCAAATGAAAATGACAGCCTCTCCCCAATATGCTTTTCCAAAGCCCAGGGACAGATCAGACCCATATAATGTCTGAATCCCTAGGCACTTAATCAACCTTTCTTCACAGTGAAATTACTGATGGCCATTCAATAAGTTATTTAAAAGCGAAAGCAAGAATATTGTAAATTCTTACTATAAGTATGTTGATAATGGCTGATAACATTTCTCTGGTTCATGTTCATTTACTGTACAAGCCACATTACTATCAACATCCTCATATCGGACTCAGACACGATATACTAGATTGTATTACATGCATATTTTTTCTTTATAGCGAAAACATTTTTATATGGATATTCAAATAATCTTTGGAATGCATTACAAGGAGGAGGAAGAGCATGAGGAAAGAACGACCACACATCCTACAGACTTCAGAATGAAGGGCAAAAGCCACATCAACTTAGCTTTCCCAGAGCTGCAACAAAGAGCATGCAAGGAGGAGAGAACTAAAAAAATAAAAAATAAAACAGTAGTCCTGACTGCTCCGGGGAAAGGGGAGGAAAAATGGGCTACTTGCTTATTAGGATTTGGGTTATTTAACACTTGGAAGCAGTCAAACACTAAGGTGATGGGTGCCATCTTATAAGCATAACACCATCATAAGAATGAATGAAGGTTAGATAGGATAAGTGAGTGCTGAGCGCACTAGCTATTCTGGAAACATATCCATGGTTGGGAACAGAACCCAGATTGCCAATAAATGCAGAGAGGGATTTGGGTCAAAGGTTAAAGTTACATCAGCTGGAGCTGTCATTTGTATATTTACTGTAGTCCCCAAATGTTATTTCAAATTAAATTCAGAACCTGCCAACACAGCTTCTCTTGGCTCACTCTCTTTCAATATCCTAGCGCACCAACAATATCAAATACATTCTACCCCATACCATAGGTTTTGCCCTCCTCTGCTGGAATAGTGAAATGGATTGTGACCCACAGAGAAACAGCCTTGGAAACTTAATTCTGGATGTTGGAACAGCCTCTTGTTACCAGCTGTGGAATACTGCATTAGGCCAGCTTTGGCTGCCCCCTTCTCATGGTCCAGTTCATAGAATCTGCCTGCCTGGCCCAATGGCTATACAAGTATATGGCAGCTGGGAACTTGGGATAAGTCAGTCTAGCCTTGGCTATCCCAGAGTAGGTTGTGCTTTCTGCTTGTTTCATATTCAGTTGACCAGGAGCAAATATTTAAAGAAGGCAGAGTCTGAAGACTTCAGGACCTCCCAGCTCTTCCAAAAAACAAACAAACAGCCAGACAAGTCCAAGGTGTCCAGAGACAGACCCTCAAAACTGCCCCTAAAATCCAGGGAAATGGTAAAGAAGGACCTGCCCCCAAAAAGGGGTTTAGAAGGCTCTCCCTCCACTTTCACTAGAGTCTGCATGAAGGAATCAGCTGAAAGCCTAGGACTATAGGAGGACTCCAGTGAGTCCCCATGTGAGGACATGAAGTGCACTCAAGAATTAGACATTACAGAGCTGCTGCAAGGCAGGAAGTTAATTTGCATCAAATCTTTCTCCTCTCTAGACCCCATGCAGCTTCACTATCTCCTGAGCTTGCTTTGGATTGTCATTGGATCAGCATTCACAGCCTTCCAAGGCTCATGTTGAGCACAAAGCCTCATATTTCCTTCTGTATCAGGCTGCTAGTCATCAACAGACAACAGTGAATGAATGAATGAAAATGGATTATTTCCTAGAATAATTTATGGTAGCTAAGACCTCAAGCCTGCACACATTTACACACACAGTTTAAATTTAAGCATACAAGTAGTACCATTGGGGTCTATGCTCCAAGTTAAGCCTATGCCTAAGTATTTTACATGAAATAGCAACTGAAAGGCTTCAGTTGGCAAAGTGAAAGTGCACATAAGTCCTGGCTGTCAGTCATTAAATAAATAGCAATATTATAATTTAAAATTATTTATTATGCAGATAGAGTTATTAGTCCATGTATACTGATAAACTAAATTGGTGCCTTCTAATAAGAACTCTATAGGTAAATTGTGATATCTGCACATATTACAGGGGTGGCCAAACTTACTGACCCTCTGAGACGCATACTACAATCTTCAGAAGTTCGAGAGCTGGGACGTGCCTGCTCAGGCTTGGGGCTTCAGCCCTGTGGTAGAGTAGGGGGGGCTAGGGGCTTCTGTCATGTGGGGTTGGGGGTGGGTGCAGGAGTGAAAGTAGTAATAAAATTCTTACTAGTACGGGGGCCGGCTGTGGCCCCTGGAAGGGGCGGGGCCTCGGGCAGAAGGGGCGGGGCTGGAAGGGTCAGCATCCCGCAGTCAGCCCATCCGCGCTGTCTGTCCCCACTGCCCAGGGCTCCAGTGGTGATTTAAAAGGGCCCAGGGCTCTGGCCGCTACCACGGTAGCAGCGGCCAGGCACCTTGGGCCCTTTAAATCGCCGGC
This sequence comes from Terrapene triunguis, assembly GCF_002925995.2. Lineage (NCBI taxonomy): Eukaryota > Metazoa > Chordata > Testudines > Emydidae > Terrapene > Terrapene triunguis. Next base: position 874,411 of record NW_020664499.1, read on the forward strand.
CCCAGGGCAACTGCCCTTTTGCCCCTCTCATCCCCCAATCAGCAGCCCGGCTTTAATGTTGTTGCATCTTTTGCCTCCCCCGTCGGTGGCCCTACCGGTAGGGTCCGTACTGGCAGGGCTCCCAACGGGGGAGGCAAAAGGGGCAGGGACGTTAAAGCACTGCATACGGGCCAGTACCGGCTTCTTACTGGTATTCTTACTGTACCAGCCTGTACCGGCTCACTTTCACCCCAGGGGGGAGTCTCAGGGCTTCAGCCCTGCTCCTACTGAAGCCTCAAGCCCCAGCAGGTGCCTCCCGTGGGGCTGAAGCCCTGAGACCCCCTCCCCTGCAGAAGCCACTAGCCCCCCCCCCAGAGCATAAGCCCCGAACTCCCCTAAACAGTCTGGTATGCGGAGAATGGGGGGTGGGGACTCCAAGAGTCACACTTTAATTGTAAAAGAGCCACATGCGGCTCATGAGCTGTGGTTTGGCCACCCATGACATATTACTTTACCACATCTTGCATTCTCTGGGCAAAAGCAGGAAGTGACAGACTGTCAAGCACAAAACATGTCACTGGTGTATCTTTAAACATTCCCTTGAATACTAGTAAAAGACACACAGCAAAAGCCCTGTGTAAAAAGTGATAGCTTCTGTTTTCTGACATTTTTCTGTAGGTTTATGATGATTAACTTTCTTACAAATTTGATTTATGTAATTTGCTAACTGATTAATCACTTTACTTTCTAGCAGTTCCTTCCTGCTTATTTCCAAAGAAACAGTCAATTAGGACTGTAATTAATTCTCTCTCTCTCTCATGGCAGAAAAATTTGGAAGGTTGTGACCTGAATGTATGTAGACAGCACTGATGGTTAATTTATAGCCCCCAGCCTGGTGCTGCTAATGCACAAAATTAATCCAAAACAAACCAAAAACACTATCTATGTTGCTAGGGTACATAAAAAAGTAATTCATAGAGGAGAAACAATGGTTAATCCAGGCAGCAACACTACAGAAGCCTCTGCTGTTCTCCAATCTCAATGAGAAGGTTAAGGGGTGATTTGATAACAGTCTGTACTTACATGTGTAACAGAGATTTGGTAATAGAGGTAATCTAGGAGACAAAGGTAAAACAAGAAGCTGAAGCTAGAAAAATTCAGACTAGAAATGAGCTGCAAATTTTCGCCAGTGAAAGTAATTACACATTAGAACAATTTACCAAGGACTGTGGTGGATTCTCCATCACTGCAAATTTTTAAATCAAGATTGGATGTTTTTCTAGAAGTTATGCTCTAAACCACCATATGAACCACAGCTATTGGACATGAAGGTCAGAGTAGATAATCACAATGGTCCCTTCTGGTCTTAAAATATATGAATTGTTCAGCAAATGTACTAAAATGTATGTTGCATTTCTACATGTTTACTACAGTTCTATCTCATCAGCTCATCCCACTTGCATTACGGCAGCTTTTAGATATAAGTGAATACAAAAAAAGATTTCCCCATTATCAGCTTAGCACCAACCATTCCAGAAAGTCCAGAGATCTGTTCCTCTAAGATGTTATATCCTAGAGGTGCTTTAGGTATTTTTTTAGCAAATATGTTATGAAAAATTCATTCAAGTTAACTAAAAGTTATGCTGGCTGGTCAAACCTGTGAGATCTATCATACTTCAGGTGAAATAACACAGCCTTCCACTTAGTGAAAAAGTATAGTAAGACATTTAACAAGTAGGTTTTGAAAAGGCAAGATGATGAGTTGGGCACTACTAACTAGTGAGGAAATGCTACTGGAACTAGAAATGTATAAAAGATTCCTGAATCTTAATTTGCAGATGTGGGGTGGGGTGGGGGTGGGGGGGAAGGAGAGCTGAGAAAAAGAAAGAAGAGAGACTTGGATTCACATTCCCATATTCACACTCACTCTTTTAGTTCTGCATCAAATCAAAACTGGAAGACACTATTTCCTATTCAGATCATCAGAACAGTTGATTTCACTAGATTTCCACCATTCAAGATGAATAAAAATCTGAACTCTAGCCCAATTCAGCCTGAAAACCAACTTTCAATCCTTAGCCTAAACTAAGTTTTAATTCTAGTTTGGATCTGTACATGACCTCTTCAGACCATCCCCCAACTGAACTGATAATAAAAATCAACAAGATGTTCAACACTTTTTTTGTTGTTGAATCTCAATGAGAAAGAAAAACCTGATTAACAAAAAGGTTGGCATTATCACAAACAAGATCCATTTACATGAACGGATGTGTATTTTAAATTGCTTAATATTCAGTCAAAATGTGGTAGTGTTAGTGTTAGAAAGGCAGTACTATTAAGTTACACACAAACACCAAGTGATACATTCTAAATCTCCAACTGAACAGTGAAAAGTAATTTTAAAAATTGCTTTAAGACATTACACAATAAGGATGAGATTCATCATTGTGATTCTCCAGTCATTGTCTAAACCCCATGTAACATGTGAGTAGTGCAGTAAGGTGAATTATTCATACTACGTATTGCAGCATTTGATATATTTTCAATTAAAAACCAAAATGTTAATTACCAATCAATTTATTGATAAATATTTAAATTAACCACTTTGGGGGAATAATTAAAGTTAACTTCCCTCTAGCATTTTTTCAAATAACCAAAACAGACCTCCCACTGAAATTTGCTATTACTCTTTCCAGGAGGAGAACAGCCTTGCTTTTTCCAATAACTTCAACAGAGTTTATTCTAATTCCTGCTTTCCTGGACAACATTTTTGGAAAATATGGGAAATTGCTTCCTTGAACTAACCTCTTATGGGGAAAATACAACTAAACCCATGTTCTTTGATACTGGAATAACAAACCAACCAGCCACCTCCACCACTTAGTAATAAATCATTCTATTCTTTGTTAATCTTAAAACATTTACACTATTCAGCCTTACCAGGATTATATCTTGATATGTGCATCAAAGAAATGATAGTTATAGGTGTATATAGACAATATGTACTTATAGATATTGTCAAGCCACCCATGTTAGCTGCCAAAATTAACAAATGAGCACCTAAAGTGTTAATTGCTACACAGTGCAAAACTGCAATTTACTATCATTTAAGAAAGAAAATTTTCATCTCCACTGTTACCTGTATATCTTGGGGAAAATTATGGCGTGAATAGTGGTAAACCTTTCCCAATAGTTTGATTTCGGAATTAAAGTTGCAGTGAATGTAAATACAATGTTTGGCAGTTTTCCAGATTAGTTTAACTAGTATGGCTTTTCATTGAAGAAAAATGTTTCCAGCAAAGCTCAGATGTTAAGACTTTTTTGCTGTTGTTTTAAGGATATACTTTGGGTTACAGTATCCTTCAACTGAGTTGTTTGCTTGGATTTTATCAAGAAAGTGCCAGGTGCAGCGATAAATGTTCTTGTAACAACCTGAAGATCTTGAAAATCAAATCATCCCAGGAACAACTCACATGTATGCAGGCTGGGAACATACCAATGGGCTCCTGATTTTATCGGCACTTATTGCAATTAAGAAAGTCTATCTCCTGTCAGGAAAGCATTCAAATAAATTGTCCACCGCATTGATCACCGTTCCACACCACTGATCTAACACACAATGCTTCAATAGCTAGGGAAGCACAATGTGGACTAGGACTGCTGATAACTGCTTGAAAAACATACCTTCTGGGGGAATCTTGGTCTTTTGGATCATACAACAATTTAGCTTTGCAACTTTAACAAACCTGGGAATTAAAGAGATTGCCAAGGAGCTGGAAATAAGACAAACATTGAGCCTCACAAACAATCTGAGACTCCCACAGAAGCATTCACCATGGAAAGATTACACTATGTTATTTCCTCCTGCAAAAGAAAGACTATTTAAAGATGGATTTAAAACTTATGAAAGAACAACAAATCTTATGACTTCAGGCTGGTCTTGCTGTACATTGCAGTATAATAAATCATTAGAGCAACCTTGATCTCATATCTTGTTCCACAAGGAACACAGACTCAACTCAAAGAAATTATAAACATACCATAGCCCTACAATACATACAAGCATTGTGGAGGTCATGTAATCAATTTCTTAAGATGCAGACATAACAGGTGTACAGCTGCGTCAGCACCAAAGTGCCCATGAAACCCCATCACATGATGTTTTCAGTTCAACCCCGCTTCCTACTTCCAGACATTACAATTATCTGCAGGTAGATTGGTTACTCACTCCTACATTTTGACAGCAGAACAGTAGATCAATCATGATTTGTCACATTTATTTGTAAACACATTTATGAATTTATATACTGTATTTTGTACAAACAAAAACACATGGCACATTTCGTCATTTTTCACTGGCATCTGTTTTCCCAAAATCCCCTTAAATATTCTCGGCCAGATCCTCACCTAATGTAAATTGTCACAGCTCCATTGACTTGAGCGAAGCTGTGACAACTTATACAAGCCGAAGACTCTTTTTAACCTGCTTTGTTTAAATAAAGGTTTTCTCTACTTTTTTACTTAGAACGAAGTACAGTATATGCAAAACTAGATCACTAAAAATTTCTACAGACAAATGTAGAGGATGTCTTTAAGTTACACTTCCCCAAAGAGTTTACAATCTAATTTGAAACATGAAGTTCACATAGGATAATGAACAGAAGATCATGAGGTTATACAGGATAGCTATTGCACAGCCTGATCATCTCAATATTTAAAAAAAAAAAAAAAGTTAAGTGTGGTTTGGAATCCATTTATCTTAGGTACTTACATGGCCCTCATTACTGTAGTACCTGTCTCTCAGTCGTTAACGTATAGACTAAGTGACTTGTCTAAGTTCACATAGGGAGTCTGTAGCAGAGCAGGGAACTGAACCCAGGTCTCAAGACACAGCCTAGTGCCTGTGCCACTGGACTATTTTTCCAAGATCCTTCTTGTATCTTATAGAAAGTCTTTTAGAAAGGTCTAAATACGAAATTAGATGGCTAGCTTTTCAAGCATTACTCAATACCAGTTATATTATGTTTGAAGGACTAAGTGGTAAGCCACTGCAGAAGTAATAGGTCACCAAATGTGCACATACACTAGAAAGTAACTTTTAGATATTTCAAGTATCCAGCCTACTTTGGAGTCGCCCTGTGGTCCAGTTCCTTAATTTGTTCAAATTTGAGTGGTTTATTTCCTCATCCATATTAGGAAACACATCTGACCTCAGAAATTTCATTGGCTTCCTGTCCATTACAGAATGCTCTGTAACATCTAATCTCAAGATTTCCATCAATTCGTCATCCAACTGTACTGACCTCATCTCTGCCTAGTCTGTAACCCACTCCCTACACTCTTTAATATCGCACTTCCTTGTCTCTTCTCCCATAATACCTTCACGATTTACAACTCATCACCTGCTTGAAGCTCCCAATTATATATAAATGCCATTTCAAGACCCGTCCCTTCTTTCTAGCCTCTGACTTCCAAAATAACAAAAACCAAACTATACACTTAGCACTTAACACAGTACACAAGTTTGAAAAATTACAATTAACACACATTAAATGTATATTTTAGACATTTATGCAAGCGTCAGGATTGAGACCACCAGAGCAATATTTGGAAGCACATTTATTGGTTAGATAGAGGGATTAGGAGTCCAGATCTATTCCCAGCTCAGTCACTGAATTCCTGACTCCTGACTCAGTAATGCAACCTTTCCGTACCTCAGTTTATCCACAAGTTCTTGTACAACACTTAGCTGCTCCACAGGGGTGGCTTTTTAAAAAATTGATGTTTGTAAATATCCTGTTTTGTCTCAGGAGCTCAGAATTATTAAATGTACAGAGAATCCACACATCACCTACACCTCAACCTCATGACAATAATTTCAGGGACAGAGTGAAAAAGAAAAGAAATTGTGGATTCCTAAAGTTGATGCATGTCAGTGTTTTCTAAGCATCTCTATGGCCCTGACCCCAAAACCTATTGACATTAATAGAAATAAACCCATTGAATTCACTGGGCTTGGGGATCAGGTTCTTGGTGTCCATGACTTCCAAGTCTTTAAATAACTATGGTACCATTTATCCGCCAAAACAAGAAGCTAATAGAGTGACGCATATGTTATCAAATGGCCGCCACAAATATCAGAAGTTGTTGTACACATACAAACTACTGATATGACATTTTTGCAGGAGACAGCTAGATAGATACACACACATCTTTGCCATCACTTCCATTAATATTGTGCATAATGTGCTGCAACCATCTTAGGAGATACGGTACTAAATTGTCATAATGTCTAGCTTGAACTGCCAAGGCCACTCTTAAAAAGACAGAAGGAAGCTCTCCCAAATCTGTCAATATATCTCCTGTCAACTTCCTACTCCTGGGAAGAGGACAGCTTTCACTAACAACTTCTAAATTCTGTACGATGTGAACTCTGCCAAACAAGCTTCTATAGGAGCTCACAACTCTGACGCTTTGCGTTAAAGGTATAGTGAAGAGCGCCTCAAAAATTGTCTGTACAGCCAATTAGCTTAGCTCTCTACCACAAACTTAAAAAGAAAAAAGGCTAAAATAAAAGCCTCCCAGATCTTCTGGGAGAAATAAACTGCTCAAGCAGGAGAGCTGTCAGAGTGGATGAAAACAAAATTAACGTTCAGAAAGAGAAACTGCAGGTTCTTTTGTGCACAGAGGCGTCATCAGAGAGAGGAGCATGAGGGGAACGTGGTCAAGGCCTGCCACTAATTACTCCTAATGGGCTTACACATCACATAAACCAGGAGGAAAAAAAACCAGGAAAAAATATTAATGAATCTGACCCATCAGTTATTGCATGCGAACACCCACACAATATAACACTTAAATAATCAAATACATTAATTTAGCACAATTTAACCTCTTATATTTAATAATAGAGGACCAGAAACCATAAGTCTTGGCTACGGCAAAACTCCTGAGTAACAAATGAATTATAACTAAGCAGGGCCTTCAGGATTTGGTACACCAAATTTACATGCAGTTTCCAAAGTTTAGTACAGGTTTTTAATCCCTATGTGCTTATCACATTCATGTTTTATCAATCAATAACATCTGACACCAATTCCTGTGGCATCAGAGACCTGGCCGGAAAATCAAGAGGTCTCCTAACTGTAGATTTATCTGCCCACGCAGATGAAGAAAAATGCTAGAAAAAAGGACTTCCTTCTGTCTGGAAGAACCAATACCCAGAGATTGTAATTCTAATTCACCTTAGTCAGATCACAGATAAATAGAGCCTTGCGCAGATATAAATCAGTATCCATGGAACTGCAGGGCTCTCCCAGGAACCGCAGCGGCCAAAGGAGCAGAATGTGGCTCCTCCGGCATGGCTGTTCCACCCCCTGCCCTGCCCACTGGGGCGGGCACCAGGCTCACTGGCAGCTGTCCCTGGTCACGCTTTTGTGTTCAAGGGGCGCACATGTCCCCAGACAGGAGACGCAGACAGGTACATGGAAGCACTGGGGGGCAGGGCTGGGGGCGGTACAGCTGCGCCAGAAGAGCTGCCGGCATGGGGCACTGGCTTCTGGGAGCAGCAAACCCACGTTCTGCTCCTTTAGCCCTGCAGTTCTGCGGATACTGATTTATATCCATGCAGGGCTGTACAGATAAGCAGGACTCATGGAATGTTTTGTCCTGTGTAGAGAAATATACTGTCGCTCTATTTCCAACAGATAAAGGCCCTGCCAAGCCAGTAAGATCCAACTGATTGGGAGCTTGTAAAGCATTCTGCTACTATGGTGGTTCGAGTAGTATTAAAAACCTGGAGGATTAGACTGAGATGGAGCTTAAATGGGATTACAAGCAAAAAACTTCTTATTTACAAAGGTCTGAGCTTGAGGCACATTTACTTAGATAGGCAGCTGAATCCACAGCAAAATTCCACAATATTGTTCAGAGCTCACCCCAGGACAGGAACTTCATAAAGCATTGCTGGTGAACCTTAGATGTGGACAAGAGCAACAGCTGCAAATCTTAAATACCAGAATATTGTACTTTGCATAGGTGAAAATAATGCAAAACAGAGCTCGGATATTGTTTGACTCACTGATGGAGTATTTAAAAGCAACGAATGTACGTCAATTATCTCTCCATATTCAATGGCACAAACTTAGAAAGCGTCAAATGCCAAGACACATTTAGGGGTGATGAAGACAAAATATGATCTGAGCTTTTAATATGATATAACAGTGATACTCAGACCTCAGTGGTTCAGGAGCCAAATTAGCGATCAATGTTACCCAAAAGAGCCACAGTTGTGTGAATTCATTGTTTCATTACTATTTTATATATATATTGTTCTCACAGAAAAATGACGGACCAAATATTATTATTTTATCAACTACAATTGGTTTACAACATAGTAAAAACATCCTGATTGGTTAATAATTAAATCACACCGTTTTAATATCACGTGCTACAAAGAGCCACTGGAGACATATTAAAAAGCCACTTGTGGCTCGCAGGCCTCAGTCGGAGTATCACTGTGATAGAACATCAAGCAAGTCAAAGCAATTTTGGGGATCGACGTGGAAAAGAATCACAGATAAGTGAATCCGCAATGCCTCTCTGCATCAGACCAAACCGAGAAAACTTCCGTGTTATGAATGATTCCATCCTCAATCCTGCAATGTTATCAGCATATCATAATCAATTCAGAAACAAGCATCAAAAATGCTGGAAGCACACACCAGATACAGTAACCAACTACAAGTGTTTGAAGGCTGTAAAACAACAAGAAGAGAGAAGAATTGTTACAAATGGGCATGCAGCCAGATGCAAAAGCATGGAAGAAAGCATAGGAAAATTGTGGGTTTTTTTAAATCCTTCCTTCTGGTGCAGTTTATTAGACTGTGGAGTAGCAACTCAAGGGAAGGAAGAGAAGCCCTCATAGTCTGGAACATTGAGAACCAAATTGGCCAAAGCACTGGAAATGCACACTATGGAGCAATTTTTGCAATCAGATGGATCAAATGACCTAATAGGTCTTATCCATCACTAACTTTTATGCTTTTATAAATAATAATTCTAGGCTGTTACCCAATTAGATGAAAATCCAAAATATGTTATAGTTACTAATTTTTTTATTAAAGACAAATGCAATCTTTTGTTATTGCACAACTATTTGTAATGGGTGAGCCACAGCAGCGCAAAGAAACAAGATAAAGCAGTCTTATGTCAGAGCTCTCTGAGTGCTTCAGTCTGAGCATTCAGCTCAACAAAATAAAGATGGCTATGCTGGCTACAGAAGGACTTCAAATGGCTCTGTCTACTAAAATTACTTTCAGGGAATATTACACATGACATCATCCAACTGTGACTACATTAAGTCAGGGCAATTACTGCTAATCAACTTAGACTATATCTATGTAGTTATTTTTAGAGGCTTTATTGAGGTTTATCCAGAGAGCAAACTGTAGCACTCCCTTTGGCAAAGATAGCACGATGTTCAAGTATTTCCAAGTAGAATAGCTTCTTCCTTATGCCTTTTTGTCTTTGGGTTCATGCTTGGCTTTCCCAATCTGTTTTCCTCCTTCCTTCCACTTCCAAAGGTTGGTTTCTTCTGCAGACAGCTACCTATCCATTCACAATGAAAATGCATTAGTACTAGAGACATTTAGTTAAGTGACGAAGTACCAATCGCCAGGTCCAATTGTCCTTCTGGTATAAAGTTCCCCCTTCTCTCTCCACTCATTCAATTCTTGAGTAATTTACTCATAAAATTATGATTGTATACAAACTAGCAATAACCATATTTTCAGGGTCTGCAGCTGTATGCAAGGTATACAGTATATTCACCAGTTACAGGAGATTATATATTTTGTTACCTTCTGGACACCAAGTAGTGAAGCCAGACAAAAGTTTACAGATCCTGCACTGCACAGGTGGGCTGGAATTGGCAAATCTCCTCCTGGTCTCATCCCAATGCCTGACTTGCAGTTGTAATCCCAAGCAACATGTAGTGCAGGACCCTGGCGCACTCCAACTGCCAGGAACCCCAAGCAGGTGATTGCTTTCCCTGTGGTTAGGGCTGACCCTTCACACCACACAATTAATTTTAGCTTCTGCCAACCATGCTGTTCCAATTAATTTTTTTATTACATTAGGATTTCAAGATGGGATTTTCAAAGAAGTTTTAAAGGAGTTAGGTGCCCATCTTCTATTGAATTTCACTGATGGAACGGAAAATGGGCACCTAACTCCCTTAGGTGTGCATTTGGCAATCCCAGCCTAAATCTTTTAGGCCGAATGTGGCTTTTACATGCAACACAGCTGACTTTATAGCGGCTGCTAGCATGAAAGTAGAGAACTTAACCCTTGGACTTGTATCTAGAAACCATCTACACTGAGGAGTTACGAGCAAGGGGATGTTCTGAATTAACAGGGATCTGGGGGTCTGGACGTTTATCCAGACCATCTCAGAATCTCCTCCCTGAAAGCTAGGTTGAGTATCCCACCAGTGCAGACTTTTCTGAAAGATTTCCAGTGCTCCAGGATTTCCAACCCACTCAAACCAAGGAAGAATAACTTTTGCCAAAGTAGATCCAGATTTCAGTTTCTGCCTGCAGCTAGAATGCTCTGAGGCACACAACAATTTATTCAAAAAAGAGTTAACCCCCAAAATCTGGTAGTTTTGGCTCATGTTCAGTTTCAATCCAGATCAGTTCTCTCATCCCTAAACAATGCATATAGTGTGCTAATAAGACTTGTGAGCAATAACAATTACACACAAAATCACATTAATAGTAGCAACACTGCTGTGTTATTTACTTCTGTGCTTATAACTGTTGTCACTACTGTGCTTTGTACATACTTCGATTAGTGTTTCACTACAAAGATATGAAAAAGGCTTTTGTTAGCTTTTCTGTAAGTCTTCTCTGGCATCTCTCTCTCTCCTTATTTTAAAAACATCTTCTGTTTAGCTATTCCACATGGGGCCCAATTTTCCTCTTACACCAGAATAAGCCAGGAGTAAGTGGAAAGTGGATTTAATCTAACATAAGTGGAGAGGAGAATATGGACATTAGAGTAGAGAGAAGTTAAAACTCCATTCTCTACCTTCCATAAATAACTCCTGAGACTAGCTTTTATTATTTGAGCTGTCCTTATTTAGGAGTCTCTCTTGCTCTCTGTACACACATGTAACTCCCATTACTGTCAGTGGAAATTATGCCTGCACATCAGTAGCAGACCAGAGCCCAGCACATTTAAATCTCTATGGTCTCTTGTTTAAGGAGAAGAGCCAATGAACTTATTTGGATTTTTTCCCCTTTAAACAAATATAATGTAACAGATACAGGCACTGGCTGATTCTCCAGAACAGGAGTAATACCCAAGAAAGAGCCCTAATCTAATGTATTTAGAACAGTAAAAGAGGGAACTAAACAGCAGGAATACAGGTTTTGTTTCCAGTTCCCACCATAAATTGCACAGACCCACCTGATAAGAGACTTAGGCTATGTCTACACTGCAATGTACGCCCAAGATTAGTGAGACTCCAATCACCTGACCCACGTTAGGGAGCCCTGGGCTTGAGTGTCTACATTATATTTTAATCCTAGGTTACAAATTTTCTGACTCATGCTCAAACCTAGGCTCTGGCATCCACACTGCAGTGCGCAGACCCAAGTCAAAGTAATCATATCCCAGAGTCCCCAGTGCCCCTGCCCCCCAAAATGTTGTCGCTCTTGCCCTAGGACCATAGTGCACAGTGGGAAAACTTTACTGCCCTCCCTTGGACATTATCAGGACGCAGCTCTCTTTGCAAAATAATTTATTGGTTTGCTCTCCATTGAAAACCTATGAGGCTCTCTGATAGCGTGCTTGCAGATCAGTGAGCAGAACAGAATGGATTAACACTGACCTGAGATGCTGCCATTTGCCAAGGGAGGTGGGAGTGCTTCTGAGTTGATTGCAGATTGTTGGGATAGAGAGGACTAAGGAAGTTGTCCCATGGAATTGTGGGATACTTCCAGATGACTCCTGTGACCTGAGTCAACCAGAGCTGTGGCTACACTGCAAAGCAATAGGGCTCGGACCGTGGGTCCTGGCTTGACTTGAGCTTGGACTCTCCAGCCCTGCAGTGTCCTGGGATCCTGGGTCCAAGCCCTGCGTTAGCGCAATTACACTGTAGACACAAGGATGGTTAGCCCTGAGGCCGGACTCAAGCATGGGATTACACTGCAGTACAGACATACCCTTAGAGGTTATAAACAAGAAAAATAAAAAACAACAACTAATGATGACATTTTCCACTAGATTAGATATTTCAACAGTCAAAAACCCACACCTACACTTGAAGCTGACAAGTACAATTTCTTAAGTATTCGGTATTCCAACCATTTTTTAAAATCAACCACAATAAGAGTACTCTACTTACAGGCACTTTTTCCAGGTACAGAGCTCAAAGTGCTTTACAAAAATGGCTATTTAGCCCATTGTACAGATGAGGAAACAGATGCAGAAAGGTTAAATGGCTTGGTCCAGGTCACACGTGGCAGAGTTGGGAATAGAAACCAGCTCTCCCAACTCTAAGTGTGATACCCTGTCTACTGGAGCACAATGTGTACAGCCTATTGACTAATCAGTTTAATGTGCCATCACAGTAACATGAATCCTATGACAATAAATGAGTCATTCACTTCCTTAGAGGGAAACACATGCAAGTGGATGTCTGAAACACTTATAGTCATTGTCAACCATTAAAAAGCTATCAACATATGCACTATACTTGCAGTCTTGAATAATGGGAGCAAACCTCATGTTATCTCCTTACAAGACTCTTAATCATTTTTCTCTCAAGATATTTTCCAGTACATGGTTCTCACCTGCTTCAATACTTCTACAGCTGCCAGTTATATCTAAATATGGGGCAAATACATTAGAGGCTGCTCATCTACCATTGCACCTCCTATAATCATTGTAGTGAACTTTTGTGGCAATCAAGTACTTTTCCATCCCTCTGTCAGGTATCGCATGTCTTGAATCCTGGTCCACAGGACTCTTAGGAGCTAATAAGCCATGCAGTGACCTGCTAGGCAGTTACTAGGGCAGAAGCTGAACCCTGAAGAGGACTCCAGTCCTAGAACCTGATTGGCAGAATGCTGGATGTCCTGATTGTCAATAGCTTCTATAAACACAGCACAGGAACAGGAAGTTGTCCATGCAACTGGGATCCACTCTGCTCTGGACTGGTGCTCCTGCTCTCCTGGCTTAATTTCCTGGCATACCAACCTGGCTTGACTTGTGGTTTTGATCTCTAGCTTGTCTCCTGCCTCTGAGCTCCTGGTATCCTAACCCGGCCTGACTCCGACTCCTGACCTCCACTTTGTTTCCTGCCTTTGACCCCCAGTAACCAGACTTGGCCTGATTTTGGTTACTGATTTGTGGTTCTGCTCTTAAGTTTGTCTCCTGCTTCTGATCTCCCAGTGTCCTGATCCAGCTGACTCTTGACTCCCAACCCGTGACTTTGGACCCTGGCTCTGACTACTAGGTCTAGCTGCCCATGACCTGGCCTGGATCCTCCTTGTGAGTGTCACATCTATTATTTACATGGCACCTTTGCACTGCTATATCCTCTCTAAACCAGATTTCACTGTTCTTTTTACACCCTGAGTCTAAATGCAGATGCAGGTCATAGAAAGCACCAATGTATCTTCCGGGCACATGCACAGATACCATATAAACACCAACCTGTCATGGTTTCTGAAACTCTGTATTTAATCACACAGGCCAAGTGAAATGAATGGAAGTTTTGCCATTGACTTTAATGGGGCAAGAATTCACCCAAAGTAATTTAGCTTCTGTGTCTTTGTAGCTATTACAATGGGAAAATTCATAGTGTTAAACAAACTTCAAGCTTCCATTCAATACTTGTTTGGAATGGCAGCCTAGTACTAGTAGTCAGTAACAAAATAGATCCAGACACTACTTCTACAATATCCTTCTTTGATTCCCTCTGCTTCACGTACACCTGCATGCACCGAGCTGGTTGGGTTATCTGTTTACCCACACCATTTTCCATGGTAACTTGGATATTTCCCCGACTATGCATCTCAGGCCTTAAAACTGTTGTCTAAACATCCAGTCCATCCGTTTAACTCATATCTTGGTGATGTTACTGCTTCAGATAGGAAACAAACTGCCACTCAAAAGACCACAGGAAAGTGATATGTGGTGGTATTAATGATCTGAACAATACAGTACATTTTTAAGTATGCAAAAATACTACATGGAAAAGCAAGTAAATTTTCCCTAAATAAAATATGTAACCCTTCTGCCAGGTGGAGCCAGCTGCAACAAGAGCCGGGTTCAGTATCTAGGGGTTCCTTTTCAACAATACAACACAAAACCGGCTCAAGCCCCCACCCAATGACCTGGGACAATTACACACCATCCCCTGGGCACCTCTAAGAGGCAATACTTCCCCTCTCGCAAGCACAGAGTCTGAGTGTAGCAAAAACTTTTAATAAAAGGAGGGCATTAACTCAGCATTAATTTGGGAAAACACCGCAACTAGGGCTCATAAATACAAACCATGAGCAAAAGGCCCACCCTCAAGTAAATTGGCCAGTGTCCTTTTCCCCTCAGGGTCTTAAGTCCAGCAACCCAAAAGTCCCTTTAACTCACCACTAGATCTCAGGGGAGAGCTCATCCAGACTCTGCTTACAAATAAAATTATTTTATTAAATAGCTCTATGCTGAATAAGTTGTTGCTGCATTTTTTACTTCTGGAATTTTGTGCAATTATAACAGATCCTTCCCTGAATCTTCCTAAAATACATGATGTATTAATGTGAAGAAGGGTCTTTTGAAAAAGAACAAGAACCACAGGGTCCCATCCAAAACCCATTGAAGTCCAGGGGACTCTTTGATAGGCTTTGGATCAGGCCCTAAATCCTGGTGACTGAATTACTATTTTATTTCCTGTAGCACCCATCACTACAGTGTCTAAGACCTGCTTGATTCCCAAGTAACATTTTTGCTTCATAAGGGCAAAAATAACACGAGGTAATTCAGTCAATTCAGTCAACACTAGGTAATTACATTGGTCATAAAATTAATTGTGTAAAGCCAAGTCTCTGTCCACCAGCCTTTCCTACCTTCATCGTAAAACAAATGTCAGCTTAGAAAAGAAATAGCAAGAAAATAAGTACAGCCTTACTGGAACATCATATTGCTGGCTGTACCGATTTCTCCCAACACCATACCTCTGTTGTAATAAGGTTTTCACCTCAGACTTGTCTATTTCATTACCGTTTGCTAACCCATATTCAATAAATCTCTCTTGCATGTGGTAATAAAAAAGCAGAAACGCTTTAATTAAAAAGCTGCTCTATGCATTATTTGTACAGAGGTTTTTTTTCTTGTAATGTTTGCTTTATCTGCTTGATAGAGGTGGGCTGAGGAAATAGCCAGCACGTTAAAATGTGTACACATACACACACACGTTAACACATTAAGTACACCTGTCGTCATACACAATGATCATTAACAGAGTTTTAGATAGAAGGATCTAGCAGTTTGCGGATAAATCAGATGACCTGATGAAGAAAAAGTGCCACAGGGTGCATTGTCCCCAGGAAATTAAAAACAGCCCGGAGTAGAAAGATGATGTATATCTATAGTTGTGAATAATTATAATCACTGCCTAGCAGAAACAATCTTAGGGTTTTCTCTAGCACTCATCACTGTCATATCTAAATGTTGCCTAAGTAAATTAGTTCTGCACAGCAAGAATCATACTAGACTTAATGGAAGAGTCTGTTCTTCACACCTCACCAGTTCTCGGAAGCCCTGCTGGGTTTAGGTGCCGTTAACTTCAAATTTTTAAAAAATCCTGTATGGACAGAAAGATTTAAAAGGGAGCATTCTGTAGTTTGCTCTAAAAGCAGTTAGTCTTTGGCTGAGCCAAGTCTCCTCAGACAGGTCATTTCACAGTTAAAAAAAGAACATTTTTATCCCAAATTCTCATGTGCTTCACCCTGGTTTCTGCAAGACATGTCCTAAAAAAGAGAAGTTATCTTTGGAAGTCAAGAGATACAATTGCTGATACAGCTGGATCCTGTCTCACTGATAGTGTTGAAAAACAGAAGTAGAGCTGGTGGGGTTGTTTGTTTGAAAAAAGTGTTTGGCCTGCTAAACCCAGGATTGTGAGTTCAATCCTTGAGGGGGCCATTTAGGAATCTGGGGCAAAAAAATTGGTCCTGCTAGTGAAGGCAGGGGACTGGACTTGATGACCTTTCAAGGTCCCTTCCAGTTCTATGAGATAGGTATGTCTCCATATTTAAATTTATTTATTTAAAAGTAGCCTTTTTTCCCCTAAAACCAAAACTTTGTTGCAGGTATGTTTTTTGGTTTTTCAACAAAGCAGAATCACAAACCAAACCAGGATGATTCAGATTCTGTTGAGAATGTGACTGAACCTGCGAGAGGTGGATGGGAATGCCAGACGAATGGTTCTGATTCTGATCCATCTCTAAAAGAAAATCACCTCTGTGAAACGACTCAGGAATACAGATTTTAAAATCTAGTTCTATAGCTTGTTATTGTGTTAGATTTTCCTTGTTCTTTTCGGCAGCTGGTTTTCAGGATAAAGCAAACAAAGGTGTTTACTCAAGGCTCAGTTCACCTGCTGTTCCACCTGCCCCTTCTGCCTCAGGAGCTGGGTCCAATCTCAGATCGGAGATTACTGTTCTTGCAGCTAGTGCACTTTCAATCAGACACGCTTTGGGGTCTCTGTTGCTGGAGACAAGGAAACTAGTTCCAGGTAACGCCATACAGACTTTCATATCACCCTATCGGTTACCAACCCTGTATCCTCATTTAGGCAAACAGTGCTCTTTGGATTAATCCCCTAAATCCTTCAGGCTTCTGAATGCCATGCTGGAATAATATGCGATTTGCTCCCTAGTAATGAGGGTCAGCACAGTTCAAGGGCACTTGCATCATCCTCTCACAGACAGAATTTATTGAGGCAGAAGAAGGGCGAGAGAGCTTTGAGAGTTTGTTCTGAAATACTGAATCATGAGTTTCAATGGGGCTGATGGATTTCCAGAGGCAGAGTGGAACAATCTGCTTTGAATTAGCCATTATCCTTTATGCTCCCCCATGTTTCCTGTCATCACACAAGATGATGAGTTACCCTTTAACTCACTATAGAATAATCTTCACTACCAGGGAAAGGGCAGTTAAAAACCCCTGAGCTATTGGCAGGGTAGATTTGAAAGCACAGACTACCCTGAGCTCAGTTTGCTGTAAGAACCAGAAGAATCATTAAGGTCAGAACAGTTCATTCATCTTGTATATTGAGCACAAGGATGATTGGGGGGAAGGGAGTGCCACAGCTACTAAATTTGGGGAGATGGGACAATATGATGAGAAACTGTGATTTCTCCTTCCCACTTATAAAACATACAAAGTTTTGATGGCACTGATAGGCGTACATCAGAGACAGCATTAGTCAGCCATCATTACTATTTCATGATTTGTATTGCGGTGCCACCTTCAGTGGCCAGGACATGGGCAGTCAGCCCAGTGATCAGAGCAGGAGTTGGAACCCAGGATCAGAACTGGTGTTAGAGGCCAGATGCCAGAACCGGATGCCCTGGAGCAAGGCCAGGCAGGAGCAGGGCTGGGTCCAAAGCAGAAACAAAGCAAGAGCAGGACTGGAACAAGATGTGACACAGAGGCCCATTGCTGTCAGCTGGGAAAGGGTTCAGTGTTCTGTAACAGTGACTCCCAACAAGCCTGACAAACTCACTACACCTAGCACACTGCTTTCACCATATTTATCCATAAAGAATATCATGTGAGGTCTTAAATGAAAGCCAAGATCACACTGATTCTTAATATTGTTGTGAAATTTATGTATAAACACTACGTAAAAAGTTATGTATGTCAGATAAAAATACGTTCCTAAAGTCTGACTCAAGGCAGGGTTAACAAAAGAGATTTCTGCCAGACAAAGGATGGATATTTACTTGTCTGCCTCAGTACACATGTAAATTAAGCATTGTAAGCCAACACAGTGGATGTTCTGTTTGCATATAAAGGCACCATGAAGTCAATACACCAGGGAACAAACCTGAGGGTGTCATCCTGAGGCTATGTCTCCACTGAAAACGCTGCAGCAGAACAACTGCAGTGCTGTAGCTGAGCTCTTGTAGCTCTTCAGTGTAGACACTCACTACAGCAACAGAAGGGATTATCTCATCACTGGAGGTAATCTACCTCTCCTAGCAGTAGCTAGGTCGATGGAAGAATTCTTCTGTCAACCTAACACTGTCTATGCTGGGGGCTAGGTCAGCTTAACTACATCTCTCAGTGTGGATTTTTCACACACCCCCAGAGACATAGCTATGCCAGTGTAGCTTTTCAGTGTAGATCATCCCTGACTCTAGAGACAAAAAAATAAATAAATTTGGGGGGATACAAGGAGAAGGTAAAAGGACACCTATTTATCCTTCACTGAGGAAGCAAAGGATAGTGCTTTTGCATTAATTAAAGAGGGATCCCTGCCATCTTGGTTGGAAACGCTGGGAGATTGCTTTAAACAAGCCTATTACATTTGGCCCTGAGGAAGCATGTTACAATTTTGTTGTATAGGTAACCTTTCCCGTTTCCATTATCCTTACCGTCTCAAACCTTAATCTTTGATAATAAACTTCTGATGGTTTTCACTATAAATACATCTCAGTCCTGTTATATTATATAAGAGCTGATTCGCAGTTAAATCCAACAAGCCCCGTGTCTACACTGTCCAGCACACCTGATATTTCTGTGAGTTGCCAGTGACAGGATATCCCAGGGGAACGCTTCAAAAGAGGCTTGGGGAACAGGGTGCATCTTTTGTTAACCTGCAAAGCAAAGAGAAGATTAATATTGCCCGGAGGAGATTGTCTGGGTGGCTAAGAGGGTGGTGGTGTCAAGGAGCTGACACCCAGCTAAGCACAAGCAAGTCTCTCTCTTGTTAGAGATGTGGGAGGAGGTAACAAGGTGACTCCCAGTTCTGGACACCCTGACAAGTGTCATGAAAGGCTGGGAACAAACAGGTGCAGGCACTATCGCAGCCATGAAAAAATGCTTTAAGCAGCCCCTGAACTGCTACTGTGCTTAAGAGCCAGTCTGCTGACTCTTCCAATCAATCAGATGATGTAGGGAATCCGGGACCTACTACAGGGCAGCTGCATTCATTTGATTGCCTACAGACTGACACTGCTGCAGGACCTGCTCCCCAGCAGTGCCTATGGGCCCCAGTCACAGACCAGGAGCCCATTGTGCTAGATGCTGTACAAACAGAACAGAAAGAGAATATAAGTAAGTAAATATGCAGCTGTAAAACAGACCTAACAGATCTTTACCATTTGGAAGGAGACTCAATTTTGAATTAATTTTAAAGCCATTCAAAAAGATTTTTTTTAATGAAGGATTTTTCATTTTCATTGAGATATTTAAGACGTGTGGTGCGTTTTTTGCCTTTTTTTACAGTGATGCAATAGGCAAGTACACTGCAGTCACTCTGCAATCTGGCTCTTACCAATCATAAGAAGGTTTGTTTACGGGGGAGAGGAGAGAGTGGGTTAAGTGTTTTGCTTTTCAAATTTCCCAGGCTTTGTATGATTTGTATTTTTAAAGGTATATATTTCAGGTTCTTTTTGGGGGGAGGTAAAAGAAAACTGAAATTTTGAATAGAATGGAGAATTATTGTTAAGCTGAAAAAGAGGTCAATCTAATAGCAGCACTAAACTAACATTAATAATGCTTAGCAGCTTGGACAATGCTGGGGAAAGAAGATGTAAACAAATGTTAAAATGTATTGTCTAGTACAATTCCCAGTATCTTGGTTTTGGCCACAGAGGGCATGATCTAAAGCCCATTCAAGTCAATGGAATGACTTCTATGAGGGCATAATCCAAAACCAATTAAAGTACTGACTGATGGGTTTGGCATCATGCACCGAGAAAATTCATCATTAACAAGAGCTATTGTACCCGGTGGCCTCTGCGAGCATTGAAAGTGAAGGTTTTGGAAACTTACACACAGTAGTATGTGTACTGTACATTTTGCAGCAAGGCCTCCAGGTTCCTGCTGTTTTGCAGCAGGCTTAATATGCTGCAGCAGAATTGTGTGAAATAATAATGGAGATTTTATTTAATTAGACATGAAAAATGATATGATCAGAGCAGTCTTTGTGGTAGGATTTAATTTTTAATGTACCGGTATTCACTTTATTTTAGGCTACCCCCCACTTTGCCAACAAGCTACAAACATATTGCCAATGCATCAAATATATTGTGGAAATTCTGGAAGTTTTGATAGCTGGGTAGGGGAAAGGTGGAGTTTTGTTACCCAGGAATCAACTGAGGCTTCTGGGACTAGAGAGTTGGATACATATCCAATCCTGCCCAAAATCTGAGGGGAAGAGGAAGTAACTGGCTTTTGGAAGGGAAAGGCTTGAACTTATTCCCCATTCCAATAATCTTGGGCAGCAATCAGCTGCCCCACGCCTTCATTTTTTCACTGTATCCTTCATATTCTAATAGGTAGGTGCTATATCTGGATGGTGCTGCTAAAATGATCAGCAATGCAACAGTTGGCAATGATGACATGAAAATAATCTTTAGACTTAAGAATTATGCCTCATTGAGATAAATGGGAGAGTCCATCTGAATCACAGCTGTACTTCAACTCAACACTGCATTGGTTTACATTTAGTTCCCATTTGGGAAGATTATTGTGGCAGAAGGGATGGATGAAGCTGTTACAATACAGTTGCTTTTCAGCAAGTACAGCAGCAAATGTAATTTCATTTAAAAAGAGACCACTATTTAAAAAAGAAAAAAAATTACACATCTACTATTGTTACAGGTTATCTAAAATCTGGAAGGAACTAGAGTTTTCGTTTATTTACCTTGGAACAGACTGTAACCTTCTTAAACACATTAGCAAACACTTAGTGAATTTGACCATGTGCTTAGGGCCAGATTTCCATGCATTACTCCAGCATAGTCAGACTTTTCTCCTGTATATGTAGGTCTGACAGCAGAGAGAGCGCAAGACACACAGACATGCAGTTTAAGAATAAAAAATGTGATTGCAAATCCCCCAAACTGGTAGGGTGAACTCCAATTGGGTTAATATTGGAAACTAGTTGTTCAACTCATTCTTTTTTAATACTGACTAGATTTCCAAGTTCATAGCTTTAAACAGCCTTAGTGGAAGGTGGTAGAACGGTGGGCTTTTGGTCAACCTAAATTTAAAAACTGGGTTGTGCGTGCACTCTGCATGCTAGATTTAAAAATCAATGGTGGGTTTATGTTCCACATTTTGTTTGTGGGCATGTGTGTGTCTGTGTAATATCCAGGGATAACTGGAAGCTGTTTAAGGATGAGCACATCTTTAGATGGGGAAAATGGTATTCTACAGTGTTCCAAGTAAAGTACGCATGAATAGCCCGATTTCCCATCATCTTTTTAATTAATTAAGACCCATGATAGCAATGCTTTTGTAAGGCTAGTGGTACCCACTAGCTATGCAACTGTTAAATTTTAAAAAGCCTCTTTCCAGACAACAGCATGTGCCTAAAAATCAGATATTCTGGCTTGTAATGACATAGTCATGTAATGAGAGTGTCTGCACTGAGAAGTCGACATATGAAATTTAATCACACAGCACAGCCCAGGTGCTTAAGCACTTTCACTTTCAATGGCAGTTCCACATGTTTGTGGGTTTCTGTTGTTCTGCTGTAGGAAAAGGTGATGCAACAACAGCTCAGCTTTAAATCAAAATAAAGTAGGATTCCAGTAAGTCTTTGGGAAGAAAAAACAAGAGCCTCTGTTTCTTTCTCAGTGGATTTATTAAATCTGTAGCATTTCCCATATGCTGCCCTCCCCCTACTAATAATTAGGAAGCAGCTGATGCTCAAATACTTGTTATACAGAGCATAGTGCATTTTAAATGAAATGCTTCCTTCTGGAGTGTCCTGGAATTAGAGGGGAAACTGTGTAATGATTAAGTGCATTAGCCTGTGAAACAGACTTCCCAAAGGAAGTCTAGAAGCTAGGGAAGTTTAAAACCAGCTGAGCATTGAAAAAAAAAATATATATATATACACACACACACATACAGGAACATCCTGCATTGGTAGGGAACAATCCTGCATTAGCAAGACGATAAATTACATCAGGGTTCTCAAAATAGGGGGTCACAGAAAGGTGAGCAGAGGATGCAGTATGGAAAGGATTGAGGGCCTTTGACAGACATCCTAAAAGGCTTTTCCTATCCTTGATTTTTTTTTTTATGATTTTCATGATAACATGAAATTATCTAACATCCAATCAAATGACTGATCTCAGGATGTAGATCTAAATTCTAACTCTCTTGAGAAATCCCTTCCCCAAAGTCTCAGACAGGGTATGGCAAGTAAAGAAGGATATTACCAATTAATTGCATTGCACTTTGTGCGTTGTTCTGGACAGCAAAGTTAAGGAAATATGTGGGGAATCTGGCCCATTTACAAGGATTAATGGTAAAGCCCTTCATTATTCCCTGCCCTAATGATAAGGACCCCGGGAGAGGCATTGAGCTCCATCAATGCGAAGTTCCAACTCAATGGGTGTTGAGAGTGCTCAGTACATGACAAGAATCGCTCTCAAGAAAGGCATGGAAGACCATGAAACAACAGTCATTCTGGAAGCTGGAAACTCCAGCAGCTTGGCTCAACATTAAAGGGATGGGTCTCCAGGCTACTTGGCTGTTGATGATTAATTATGTGTACGTATCTATTTATTTGGATATATAGCTACAGAAACTGTGTCCATCTCAGGCTCTAGGCGCTTTATGATCTTTTAAAAAACCATTATTTGAAAACCCATGCGCTCAAAATCAAAACTCAAGTATGTTCTATCACTGCTATTCCTTCTTCCAAACCAGATTGGCTGGCTAGGTATACAGAAAATAAGCAGCAGCAGCTCTCTGTACTGTAGTAGCATCCAGAGGCAGCCCAAATAGTTATCAACTGTCCCTGCCCAGAATAGGTCACAATCAATAAGAGACAATCACGTTCTTGGTATTTGCATCCAATATTGTTTGCAGAGATATTCTGGGAATATAGCACAGAATATGGTATGCACTATATAACTCATATACACCTAAGTAGCAGCACAGATGATGTTAAATAATACAACATTTGCTTTGCACCATAAATAATAAATATCTCTAGTTCAAAAAAAGAACCAGGAGGCTGATACAAAGACCTGGAGCCAAATCCTGCCATGTCTTACCTAGCGTGGTCAACTGGACTTGAGTAAAAACTACCTATTGGAATAGAAGGTGTAATATTAGGCCTATGAGTGAGAGTACCTATCTTTGCTTATGCCTTGGAAATAACAATGGCTATGATTTTAAAGTTGGTCAAACTAGGTCCAGCTTAAAAAGGGCTTGATTTTCAGAGGAGAGTGCTCAGCACTTTGACCTTCCAGCCCCTTTAAGGTGTCTCAGATTGCACTCCCAAAAAAATCACTAGTCACATTTGAAGACCTTGGCCAATGACATTAGTTGCACACTTATTTTGTTGCTTAACTAAGATACATTCATGCTGAAGAGCCTGAAAACATGCCAATTGCCCCCCGACTCTCCAGGCCTTCGTGGAGTAAAAGATTGAAGCATGTTTTTAAAATTCTATGGTTTTCCCCATGCTGGATGCACTAAACTTCTGTGCCATCTGCCATCCTGTGCCCACTGTGCTTTGTCAGCCTGATCCCCAGAGAGATAAAAAGTGCTGCTTCTGGAACTATTGAATCTCTGTGACCAGTGGGCAGAGAAACTTCAGCAAAGATAGTTTGAGCTGTTTAAATCTCACTCTTTTTCCACACAAGGTCTTGCCCACTTTGGCAGCAAGGTTATTGAGTGGGATCTGGAATCAGGAATTCTATGCCAATTTTTTTCACTGAATTTCTTTGTGGCCTTCGAACATATCATTTTACCTCCTGGAGTTTTGAATGGACTGATTCAGCAAAAGAGTCCTATTCACCAAAGCACTTAAGGATGCATGTAAATGCTCTGCTGACTAGGAATAAATTTAAGAACATCCTTAAATACCTTCCTGCAATATCTTCTAAGAGTACCTATCACCAAAAAGTGAGGAAGGTTAATTAATTAAAATACTTTACAAATATTGAGATTCAAATACAAGAGGCGCAACAGAAGTGCCACGTATTAGTATTATTAACGGAGTTAGAAGTTTCTTCTAAAAAGATTCTTTTCCCTTTTAGTTGTCACAATGCAATCGCAGGTAGGTGCATCAGACAAGGAGCAAAGAGAACTTCCTTCATCAAGATCTATTATTTCAGTATACTTCTTAAATTAAAAAAGTTTTTGAAATTAGCCTGTTCCCTTGCTAGTAGTGACATTACATTCTGAATATGACCTACGCAATTTTATGAACTAGGAAAGAGGACTTTGCTTTATAAAGTGTTTTTCCACCCTCAGTATTCAGACTTCAAGAACTGTGCGCCCTCCTGTCTTAAAATGCTGTAGACCACATAACAATAGAAATTTAATTTATAAAATAGTTTCAACCAATTTGCCAGTGTCTGCTTTTATTCTTTGTAAAAGAAGCCTTGATTACAGGCCTAGAGCACGCATATTTCTAACCCACTTCTCCTTTGAAATGACTGACTGTCATAATGCGCATATTAATCATTCTATATTGGATACTCCCTATCCAAACATAGATAATTCATTTCAAATGGATCCTGTTGTTTAAGGGCACAGATGGATGCCATGGACTACATTTGAGCACACTGTAGCTTCCCTTTCAAGCCAGAGTTTATGTAATACAATTGGACATTACATTCTGTTCAGCCAAACTCTGCTCTCAGTTACTTCTGGGCAAAGTCAATGTCTTGGTCCTGGATTTACATCAGTAGAACAAAGAGCATAATTTGGCCCAATGGCTGGCACTGAAAAGAGACATAAGATTGTGTTAAAGCCATTTTCAATTACAGCTTTTGCAAACGGATCACTTTTTTGATTCTCATTTCCCTTTGCACTGAGATATTAATGCATTAGTATGTGAAAGAGCTGACCACTCTACCAATAGATGCTGAGCAAGGGAACAGGTATACAAGATAGAGACTATTATGTAGCTAGAGGGCTGCTGTCTCTTTAATATTTGGACACAGCTCCCTGAAGGGAAAAAGGTGTCAAGAACAGCAGCACTCCCAAAACTCGTTGGGGCACATTCATCTCTGCACTGGCACTAACACAGGGACAGAATGGAGGTGCCTTGCACCACCTCTACTCAGGGGCTGCTGCGATAGCTTCAGTCCTTGGTACAGGACTGGATGGCCTCTGCTTCAGTGGCTCCTGTGGGCCACTGAAGGGATACAATCACTACAGTGCAGGGCCACCCTCTTGCCATGCTTGGGGCTGCGAAACAGAGCTTGCGTAGGAGGCAAAAGGGAGGTGCTCCATGGCAATGGTGAGTCTGGTCCAAGAAGAGTGCACTACAGAATATACTGGGTGAAAACCTGCTCTACTGAAGGTCAACGGAACTTTTGCCATTGATTTCATATGGTCAGGATTTCACACTTATACAGGGCCTGATCCTGCTTCTATTGAAGTAAATGAAAAATCCCCACTGACTTTACTGAGAGCAGAATGGGAGGAGATCCATACTTACAGCAGCTAACTTTCTGGGAAAACCATGTAAACAAACCACCAACTCAATTCTGATGAACTGGGAACAAACCCACCAAACGTACTTTAATATTATTACCTCCTGACATGCAGATTTCTCTCTTTTAGACAAAATGTGCGTTAAAAGCACTCTTTAGAGCAACACAAGCACCTTTGTTATATCAACCAAATATAATGCTGAATTAGTTTTCTAAATGCACAAGTTGAAAAGCCATTAGATAACCATTAGAAGTACTGTACCCATTTTCTTTGTACAATCGGAGAGAAAGCTGATTTAGTTACTCAGATTCCTAAGGTAATTCAGTTAGACATTATTAAAAAGATTAACTCAGTAAACTTTTTAATTTCCTTCGTGTGTGTGTGACCACTGTAACTTCCCCTTAAGGCCTCTCATTAAGTTGACTATTTTTGTGTTCCATTGCAGACATTCTACTCAGCGCCTCTTCCAGATTAAAAGACTTTGAGCCTATTTACAGACCCATTTCAAGGGGAAACTTTTTTTCCTTCTAGGAAAATATATAAGCACAACTCAAGAACAATTGTTTGTATTCCAGTTGGGAACAGTAGGCTCTACTGAGACCCCAGAATATCATGCGCTGCACAGTCCCTGAGTTTACCTTCTAAACAAGATGGATAAATTGAGTATTATTTTCCTGTTTTATAGAAGTGAATCCGAGGCACAATAACTCATCCAAAGTCACACAGCAAATCTGTGGCACAGCTGGGTAACTAAACTCAAATCTCTCCAGCCTCAGCCCTGCACAGGAACCACAAAACCATCTTTCTTCTATTGCAATTACTGTATTTATTCTCATAGATTCTGGAACTAGGAGTGCGGGGGGGAGGGGGTGACTGCTGCACCCACAGGCTTGAAATGGTTTCCATTATATACAGGGTTTACAGTTTGGTTCAATGGCTCTTAGCACTCCCACTATTGTTCCTGCACCCATGTTTATTCTTGCCATGCTTCTGGTGTTTGCTTTCAGAAATGGGGAGTTTAAAAAGAAGTCAGTTTAGAGAAAACAACTGGACAATAACTTGGTTGATTTTAATGCTCAGAAGCTGCCAAATCAAGGGATAGCAATGAGCAAGTACCAAGAAAATTAGAAAATTCCCCCACGCAGCATTGCTAATGTATCTCATTATGAATATGCAACAACCCTTGCTAATACAGACCTTGATTACTTCAGACCTTGTCTACACTAACACAGCTATGTTGTGTAGCATTATCACCACAATTAAAAATAAACAACATCAGGCAGAGTAACTGTCACCCTGAAAACCAAAATCAAATGATTCAAACCAGGCACCAGAAAATGTCACTGTTGGCCATTCTAGTGCTGGAGAACTGAAGGTCAGGGTTTGACTACAGAAAGCCTGTGTTACACATTGTGTGCATAGATAGGCTCTAAGTGAACTTTACACAGAAAAGCTCTATGGAGAATACTGGCCTCCTACATTATTGAATTTTCCTAACCCATGAGATACTTTATTTGCTGCTTCAGTTCTAGGTGGAGCAGAGCAGCCAAGGACAAAGGTTTGGGGAGGGGAAGAGAGGGAGTATGAAGTCTTACCTTCAGATTATTTTCACAGTATCACATACTACCATTATATATACATATATATAATCACATACTAATAAAGTTCAAAGAACATTATTAAGGTTGCCAAAAAAATAAAAATAAATATCAAGCAGTCAAAGAATTTACCACCCATCCAGCAGCTATTCATTGACTTTTGTGGACCAATCTCAGGCCTTTTCAAAGCCTCCAGTCACAAGTGGCAACAGGGCAGGTTGCAATCTGAACAGAGGTGCCAACTATTTAGAGCGCATGGAGAATGAACTAATCTTCTTAACTCCTACAGGGGTCCCTCCAGAAAAAGGGTAAGATGAGGGGTACACTTACACTGTTGCTACCAGAGATGTACCTATTCTTTGAATGAGAGATCTTCAGACCAGCACCTTTAATGAAAAGTATGTTCACTTGAAAAAAAAAAAAAAAGTGAAATTATCTTCCATTGTAATATGACAGATAGAAAATTAGATGCTAACACCATACACTAATTTAGTATACAGATACAAGATCAACATTGTCATATGAACTGACTGCTCATGTTAACGTTCCAAGCAGCCTTTCTATTGATCAAAATCCATTGAATGCAGTGTTTAAACATAAAGATATTGTCTTTTTTTAAACCTTCCTATTAATTTCCTTCATGGGAACTTTGCTTTCATTGATGGGTTTTGTCATGACTGCAATGTCATTGCACTGTCAATCGGGTTCCAAACAGACTAATTGACAGTGCTTGTCAGACTGATAGGAAGACAATGTCCTTGCCCTGAAGAGTAGCACACTGAGTAGCAAGTTTGTGCGCACATGTCCATTTGGGGCAGGAAGCTAGAGAAGAATGGATAGCAATGTGAATGGATTACAAAATTAAAGGTGCAATTTATTAGTCACCCATTTTTTAAAATGTGCACACAATTTACAGTGAATTGGGGGAACAAGGAATGGGATGGAATTGGTAGGCTTCCTTACAGAAGTTCATTTTCTTTGGGACTGGAAGGAGGAAAAAGTTGGGGCATGTGAGACCAGGGATGAATGGGGGAGGGAAGGGGTCCAGCTAGATTGGATGGACACAAAGCCCTTTACCTGCTTCCCCCTGAAATTAATGGGAGTTTTGCTATTGATGTACGTCCTGATCCTGCAATGAGCTCTGTGCAAAATGGACCTCTAACATCAATAGGGCTCAAAGATCCATATGTACAGAGGGCTCTGGGGCTCCATTGGGAGTAACACTGGACCCATGGAGCATTGTAATCACATGGCTTGGGAAGAACCTGGAGGAGGCGAGGGGAGGGGACGGGGCATGAAAGAGAGTAAGGAAAAAAGTGAAGAGATAGGCAGGAGCCAGGCTGTCCCCTTAGCGTTATTATTTCTGGCAATTAGGACCAAGGACATTTTGAACTTTCCTTTTCATCCTCATCTCCCTTTAAAAAAAAGAATGAATAAGATTTCTTGAAATTACTCTCTTTTGGGGACCAAGTTCCATTTTCTCCTGCCCTATGGTCAGGGTTATAATCTAAACAAATTAGAATGGAAATCACATATTGCCTGAACATCAGACTGCCAAAAGAGAGAGAGAGAGAGAGAGAGAGAGAGAGAGAGACATGCAGCCAAATATGCGTCAAGGTCCTTGAGCCATTTGATGACCTGCTCTGTAGTTTGATCTCATTAGCATTTCCTTGAACTGAAGATGTTAATGTATACAGGGTCCTTTTAGAGGGAACTTACAGATATTCATCTACAGGGAAAACCCATTTTTCCCCTACCAAGAAATACATATAATAACCCAAACTACCTGAACTTTTGTTGAAAAAGTGTCACTTCTTTGAGCTGTTGGTTTATGAAGGTCTGTCCTCACTCTATAAGTATGTGCTCAGCAGAATCTACTATAAATTGCAGCCAGTCAAAATAAAGCATTAACAATAAATCTAAGAGCATAAAACTGCACATAAGAATCAATTGAGTACAGCTCAGCCCTTAGCTGAATACCAAAACCATTAAATTCATCTGTAGTTTTATATCGTAGTAATCTAAAAAACAAATTATGTTTTAAACGGCTTGTACACAACAGAACTTTAGTTGTTTCCACCTGTGGTATTCCCATGTTGCAGCATTTTTTCTTTCTATCATTATGAGGCATGTTTACAATGTAAGGCTTGCACAACTTAATCTGTCTATTGGCAATAAGTATCAAGATGCCCATTTCCTTCTAGAAATAAAAACTATATTCAACACAACACAGAACCTGGAGTGGCTAATTATGGTATTAACCCAGAGTATCCTTAGTTAAAGAAGGTCCTGTTTTCCCAATTAATCACTTCAAGAGGAACTTTTAGAAACCAATCAAAAAAGCCCAGAGCAACTTGATCATATAGCATGCATATGAACATTCTATAGCCTCAGAACAGCTGTGGACTTGTAAAACTTTTGGAAAATATCTACAACATACACATAAGGCAAAAGTAGGCATTTTTTCATCTGACACTAAAGAAAAACAAGTCCTAATGGGTGGAGAAACATCATCCCTATGCTATTTAGTTCTAGGCCATTAAATGTCAATATCAATGCCAGCAAGAGATTCACACATTGCCAATTGTTTACCATGATGCAATTAATAGCAGCTATCCTATCTTTTCTGTTTCAGAACTGCTTTAAACTAGGGGTCTTCCATACTTTTCCAAGCCTAGCAACAGAGGGGAACCAATCCTAATCTTTTCTGCTAGCAGGCTACTCACCAGACTAGTTAACCCAAGTCACTTGGCAAAAACATTCTTATTCAAATTAGAGAAATCTTTGGGTTAACAATTCAAGTGTGCACATGTGTTCACTGAACATCTACAAATTTAAGCTTCAGACACTCACAGCTATGGATAAATCAAACATGCATTAAGAGGATCTGAGTGAAAGCTTATTTCTTTGTGTTGATAACCTTTAGTTTTTATACAGGTAATAGGAGATGCAGTTTCTTCACAACCCATAATAAAAATATAACACTTTATTATAGAATATAGTGTCTGTGCTTCTCTTTTGCAACAGAATCTGAGACAAATTAACTAGTTTTCCGCTCCTGCCCCCCAGCACATGTAAAATTTACACAGCATCATGATAGGGGCATTTCAGCTTCTAAATGGGTTGAGGCTCCCTGTGTTACTTATGAGAAATTTGTTCATACATCCAAGACATAACTGTTTACCACTATGAACTCAGCTTAAAGTGACATAAATAGGAGTTGGTGTCACACTGTTGTACAATGTGAAACAGTGCTTTCTCTCCAGCCATAGACACCCATTTCACACTGCTAATATGCTAGACTTCTTGAAGTCACAACGAATATAATTATCCTAAATTGCATTGACAGTTTTTCTGAACAAGAGTCTTCAAAATACATCAGTTGCCCAAACCTTTCTGGGGTATTTATGAAGGAGCAAAGAACATCAGTCAAAACGGAGGGCAAAAACAAACATTAATGTTTGCAATAACAAACCTGACTAAGAGAAAGCTTAACATACAGGTGGTAACCAGCAGTCTATTTTATTCAAATAGGCCAACATAAAAGAGTCCGATCACTTACTTCCATGCTATAGATGAGTCCAGAAATTAGTTATTTATGGATTTACTTTAAAAAAAAAAACTCAAAGGGTGATTTGATATTTAAAGAGGAAATAATTTAAAAAAAAAATTAAAAAAAGAGAGGAAAAAATTGAAGGCAAGAGTAAAATACATGAAGTCACAGAAAAATCTTGAGCACAAAACTTCACAAACATTTGCTATATGTCATAATTTGGTCCACCATCACATTAATGACATTAATGACAGCAAGTTTATTCATTCAACTTGGATAGGGATCAATAAAAAAAACACTTTCAAATGAATACCTGAACTATACAATTTATTACCCAAAGCACGTACACGGGAAATACCATCAAGACAAAGAAAAGACAGTTTAGAATATTACTAACTTTACCACAAGTGTAAAGAAAATTGATTAGCCAGAACTAACAAAAGCTAAAAGAAAAAAAGATATCATAGATTTAAAATACAATTATGTCTAAATCTTTTCACAGTAAAATGATCTGTGCGGTGCAAGCCATTGCATTCATTTTTTAAAAAATAAAAAGCTACATGAGGTTTTGGACTCTCAATGAACACATTCCACCCATTTTTTCCCTCAGAGATCTTAGTTTTTAGGTACTAGCAAAACTATAGGAAAAACCTGAAGACATGTAGATGTTTACAATAATGTAGGAAGATCAAAAGGGCAGGGAACAGGGTCAAAGAGTCTTCATGTTAGAGTAAGAAATAGAGAAAAAAGATGCAGCCTTTAAGTCTCTCTGAGAACAATTTAAGATGCTAAAAATGAATTTATCATAATTATTAAATTTAGCTTGGTAGCAATAATGAGAAGGAACAAGTGATACATTTGATTGAAATCACAACCACCAAAACATAACACCTCACTTTCTTCTCCTTTAAATCAACCAGTGATCTATTTTTTTTTAAAAAGGTGTTTTTTGGCGAATGTGTTCAACTGTGCCCTGGCCCCCTGAGAGCACTGAAGGAGTTCTTTACAAAGCAACAACTTTGATTTATTCAAGTAAACATCAGAAACACTTTGGTAAACACGACCATATGGATGGGAAAGAGATATAATGGATTTTCTGTTTGCCTTAGAAACTTAACAGCTGTGAAAGCATCAGCTATGTTATGAGCCAATAACTTTTCATCTTTCAATCCTTTTCATTTATCAACCCAAACCCAATTTAATTTGATGATGTAAAAAGCTTTGGGGGGGGGAGGGGACAGAATGAAGAACCTTAAAATAGAAACACTTTAATATTCATCTTTCACATCATAAATTTAGAGAACAAGGAAACACACATCTGCTGTAACTTAGTTTTAGAGCCTAAAAACATGGAGCAAAGATATCCGAATTCTTTCGATCTTGTTTATATTTGAGGGCAGGTTTTTTTTATCCTAATCAGCCACCAGCAGCCCTGATGACCCACCACCACAAACTTCCTGGAGGGATTAGTTCAGAACTACTTACCTTCACAAAGGAGGAGAAAACCTACTATCCACCCAGTGAAAGGCATCTTTGCCCCTCCAATAATCCTATTTCCCCCCCTAGGGTCTAGATGCTGAGAGTACTCCCGGCCAGGCTATTTTCAAATGATTACAATAAGCTTTCCAGTAAATTGAGAAAGTCTTTTTAGCACGTAATTCCTCAGTCGGGCTGACCCATAGTCTGGGGCTGCTCAGCTCTGCGCTCACTCTCTCTGTTAAGTGCGGTGATATAATGATGCTAGGGAAAGGGAGGGGGAGACACACAGAGGGAGAGAGAGATTGCAGTGAACCTGCTCAGATGGTGCTGGGCTGTTCTCTCTCAACCTCCCAGTGGTGGTAGCTCTGCTTAACCAGATGCTGCCTGCATTTAGCTGGGCAGATTTTAATGTCCTGCTTCCAGAGTTGCCCCTTCTCCTCTGACTGGGAGAATTGACAAACTCTGTCTCGTGGTGCCTTGGGCTGCAATGAAGACCTGGATCTCCTGTTCAGCCACTGACTCAAAGAGAGGGCAAGAACCAGGCTCTGGTAAGTTTCCTTCCTCCAGGGGGACACGATGAGAAACGGCCACTGATTGTGCTGCCTCTGAATACCCAGGCTATTGATCCTCCAGAGAGCCACTAAACTTTCAGCGGGAGGGTATGTCCTGCAGAACACGATGCTTAACACTCTCCACCGGCTGCCGGATCTTCACCAGTGGCAGGAGGTGGCTTTTCTTCTTAGCCAGAGCCCGGCTGGTTGGGGTTTGATTGCGTGCCCATGAGCCTCATGTAGGCGAGTCGGTACTGGAGGAGCTGCAGCCTGGGGTCGGCTGGGCTGGGTGAGCCGGGATTTCGCAGCTGGAAGTTGCAGAAAGGGTTTGCTTGGTCCTGGTGGTTGGTGGAGCTGCCGATTTCCTAATGAGCCTGCTGGTGCAGGCAGGGTTCTTCCCCTGGCGGTAGAGCTGTGAATCACTCAGCCCCAGCAGCAAATGGACTGCCTGCTCTTCCCCACTTAATGAATAAATTGCAGCCGGCGGGGAGGAGTGTGAAAGCGACACGGGGAGTTGGAGGGGAAGAGAGATTTCAAGGAGAGGCTGTTTTATCAGATCCACCCACAGCATCCTCTGGGCAGAGGAGAGGGGACGGAGGAGAGGGATAGGGTGACCAGA
Source organism: Terrapene triunguis (assembly GCF_002925995.2). NCBI lineage: Eukaryota > Metazoa > Chordata > Testudines > Emydidae > Terrapene > Terrapene triunguis. The sequence continues at coordinate 907,903 of NW_020664499.1, forward strand.
TGTCCCGATTTTATAGGGACAATCCCTATTTTGGGGGCTTTTTTTATATGCACACTTATTACCCCCACCCCCTCCCGATTTTTCACACTTGCTATTTGGTCACCCTAGGGGGGGACAGGGGCTCTGTCTTGCCACACAAAAAAAAAAAAGCTGTTAGAGGGGGAAAGTTCTTAGGGCTGGTCTACACTGGGGGGGTCGTTAGTGACAGAAGAAAAACGAAAAGGGATCGAAAGAGAGGAGCCGGTAGCTGCAAGGTAAGTAAGGCGGGTTCAAAGGGGCTCGCTAGTGCATGGCGAGTGACAGCTAACCAGCCCCAGGTGGAGTTTGGGCATCCCCTAAGCAGGGCAGTGGAGGGAGATCATAAAGGAAAGGAACTGCAGGGGATGACAAGGAAAGGGGAGGGGAGAGAACAGGGTTCGCGAAGGAAGGAAGATAAAGCAAAAGAAACTAACTAGGTGTGAGACACAAAGGAGGAACAATTCGCCTCAGCAACGCGAAGGTGATGAAAATAGTGAATTAAAAGAAGCCACTCCCTCCCCCCCCCAATACATTAAAGGTGTTGAATAATTAATCCTTGGGAGAGGAGATATTTTTGCTTGATGGCAGGAGGATGCTGTTAGAGGCGATCTCTACCTGGCAAGCGACCAAAGTAACCCAGAACGCGCTCATCCTGTTTATTAGTGAAAAGCCACTTTTCAACCACCAGTGAAGACCCTTTAACAACATATTAGCCTGCTCAGCAAAGCAGTCAGTGCTCAGCTGGGCCGCTGAACTACTGCAAACAAAACGCCGCACGGAACAGCTGAGCTCCTATTTACTGTCTGTGTTACTGCCCGACAGCACCGGGGCACCGCGCCCAAGCCCCAGTTACAGCGATTCCCGGCAGGGGACAGACTGGCAGGACTTTCCGCTTCAGCCCCTCGCCCCAGAGTGCAGCCCCCTCAGTGATCTAGACTCGAGATTTGGGAGACAACAAACGCAATCTGATTGCAGTAATGGCTAATTTAAAACAATCTTGCCCAGGAAAGGGGTCTCTAAAATCGATTTGCAAACAGCCACGCTATTTCCTCCATCAAAGCAAGGAGGACTTTCTGGCGGTAATAGTTTCGGTAACTTCTGGTCTCAGTTTTGGGGACTGGAGGGGGAAGAGATCGGTGTACACGCGATGTACATACACTTGTCCATTTCTTGCCCGGACACACATGAAGCGTTATTCAAAGTCGATTACTTTCATAATGGGGCATTTCCAACATCAAGACTGTCCCGAGGTGCCTGTCAGGGAGCCGGCACTACACTTCACCAAGCAGCTGAGCCGTAATGAGAAGAAACCCGCCTGTCTCTAACCAGCATCTTACTCCTGGGGGTGGTGTAAATCCAGTATAATACTATTAACTGTACTGTTACTAACAATCAGCATCCAGTGCCTTTCAGCCCACGGCTCGCAGATTCCCCCGCCCCTCCATTCTCTCTTGGGAAACTTACCTAACCTGCTGTGTTCTCATGCATCGTATAGCTTGCCAAGAACAATGCTAAGGGACACTGCTGCTGACTCAGAGGTGACGACTACAGAACTGTCTGCCCTACCAGCAAGCTAGCATTTGCTCCAGTAATGCTTTAGCTAGCCAGGCTTCTGCAACAGTTGCCGGTTTCTCATAACCAGCTTATCAGTTGGTGATCAGATGCCTATTACCTGCTGCCTTTGCACACATCCGATTCTTCATCAGAAACATTGTGTTAATATTTCTCCGTTCATTCTGTCTGTACATCAGGGGTGGTGGGATAACCGTAGAATATTATGTGGTGGATGGAACTAGTTCCTTTTCACTAGTACTGGTGTGAGGGGCTAGCGATAACTGATTTAACCTGGAACTTTGCCCAGCCATACTTCAAACATCTTCATTTCCCATGACTAAACAGTCAGTAAGATTTCTCTTTCACGCTCTAGGTAAGAAAAGTTGACTTAACCCCCCCACCCCCACCCACAAACTCCGGAACTAACAGATTAATGATAGTCCACTCCAATACGCACCTACATATAAACAATTACAATGAATTTAGCAATGGAATCCTGGTACACAATGGCAAAGATAATATGCAGAAATATTACACATTGATCTCACTTGGTAAGGAACAAATCGTGGCTACTTGTTTTAACATGACCAAGTTTCTTTCATCTGATCTGCCAGGCCATTGCAATAATAATATTTCAATGTGCTCGAAAAAATATTCTACCTTTCTCTCAAGTATGGAGTTTTCCCTCCACAGTTGCATTGTTGTGAAGTGTAGGATGGGCAATAGTCAAACCTGGACCTGTAGCAAGATTAAAGAGCTGATACTTCACAACCCTGAATAACCAGAAATGGGATCTTTGTATCACTGGAAAGGAGAGCTTCCCTCTTTTCAATGAGACCAAACACAGTGGTAGAGTACTTTATCGTGCCATTTTTATGTCTAGCAAAACTATTTCAGATTAATTATGGGATGGTCTAAACTGATATTTATCTTCCTCTGATCCCTGCATACATGGATTCAGCAACTAGGGCACCTGACTTTACAGAAGAAACTATTCCAATAAAATTAGTGAAAGCACTTCTAGTTGTTCTTTTAAATATGTGGTACATGTAGAACATATGACTTCTGGATTGGCATCGAAATCAGACATGGAATAAAAACCAACACAAACCCAGGCTCAGAAAGGGATAATAATGTAGTGGAGATCAGCACTAGCCAGTTTTATAAATGAATTGAGTTTGAAGTACAGAGGGAGGGGACTTGATGGATAGTATGAGACTATAAACATAAGGGTCAATCTTGCAAAATTTAAGCTCAAGTAACTTTACTCACATACATAAGTCCATGAAGAACTGAGTCCTTAGAGGAGCCTGACATAATGTAGGAAACAGTGTCAGGGAAGGATACTCGTGATGTATAGAAAACAACAAACAGTTTAGCATTAAATCAATGCTTTGAGGAGAAATATTTTACCTTAAACTGAGTTTTACCTTAAATCATATTTTAAAAGCTCACACTAACACAAATCAATTCTGATATCATCAAAAATAAGGCAATATCATCTGCACTGAAAAATATCAATTCCCATTCAGGACACAAAGTGACTTCCTGGAAGAATTTCAATGACTTCAAATTTCTCCTGGCATCTCAACAACTGCAGCCAAATATGCATTCCTGTGCCAGATACAGGCTCCATTTCAAAGCTGGCTGCATTACAATTGGTTGTGTAATCATATTCACCCAAGAGAGCAGAGTTAAGGTTGCTGTGAGAATCTTTTCTCTGAATTCCCAGATTTTTGAATTGATTAAAATCTCATCCTGAACATTGACTCAACATTCAAACCTGTTTTAACAGGGAAATGGGCTGAATGATTTAACAGGCTTTGCCCATCTCTAATTTCTGGTTTATCCCCCACCCCTTGCAATCAGAGATAGAAATACCATCAAGTCCTTTATGAGTAGGTTAAATCACTTCTAGTGCAGCCAAAGTTAAAACAGGAGACTGACCCATTTTTCTGTGTACCTGATACAATTTATTTAATGAAACAAAGATATGTTCCAACAATAAATATTTTCAAATGATGTTTAGCGCATGTAAGTTTCATGAGTTTTTACTCTAAAACATCGTTTTGCACTGTTGTGTGATCAGAAGGACTTTCTGTAAAAGTCACATAGATGGTTTTATTACTCAGCATTGCAACACACCAACCAAAAAAGTTATCCCAAAACAAGAAGAGTTAAGGCTTACCATTGGTCCTCTGGGAACAGCTAACAAACCATCACATTTCACACTTTCCACAAGGTACAATTGTGAGTATAAGTGAAAGATTTCAGAGTAGTAGCCGTGTTAGTCTGTATCCACAAAAAGAACAGGAGTACTTGTGGCACCTTAGGGTAGGTCTACACTTACCCAGTAGTTCGGCGGCGAGCAATCGAACTACTGGGTTCGACTTATCGTGTCTTGTCTGGACGCGATAAATCGAACCCGGAAGTGCTCGCTGTCGACTGCGGTACTCCTGCTCGGCAAGAGGAGTACCGTGGAGTCGACAGGGGAGCCTGCCTGCCACGTGTGAACCGAGGTAAGTTAGAACTAAGGTACTTCGAACTTCAGCTACGTTATTCACGTAGCTGAAGTTGCGTACCTTAGTTCGAATTGGGGGGTTAGTGTAGATAGATTCAATGTTTGTAATGGCTCACCCATTCCCAGTTTCTATTCAGTCAGTTTTTGTTCAGTGGTGTGTGGTTGACCCCCCCCAACCTGAAGCAAATACTCACCAGCAACCACACACCACTGAACAAAAACACTGACCCAGGAACCTATCCTTGCAACAAAGCCCGATGACAACTCTGTCCACATATTTATTAAAGTGACATCATCATAGGACCTAATCACATCAGCCATGCCATCAGGGGCTCGTTCACCTGCACATCTACCAATGTGATATATGTCATCGTGTGCCAGCAATGCCCCTCTGCCATGTACATTGGCCAAACTGGACAGTCTCTACGCAAAAGAATTAATGGACACAAATCTGACATCAGGAATCATAACATTCAAAAACCAGTAGAACACTTTAACCTGTCTGGTCACTCAATGACAGACTTGCGGGTGGCAATTTTGCAACAGAAAAGCTTCAAAAACAGACTCCAAGGAGAAACTGCTGAGCTTGAATTGATATGCAAACTAGATACAATCAATTTAGGCTTGAATAGAAACTGGGAATGGCTGAGCCATTACAAACATTGAATCTATCTCCCCATGTAAGTATTCTCACACTTCTTATCAAACTGTCTGTACTGGGCTATCTTGATTATCACTTCAAAAGTTTTTTTCTTACTTAATTGGCCTCTCAGAGTTGGTAAGACAACTCCCACCTTTTCATGCTCTCTGTATGTGTATATATATCTCCTCAATATATGTTCCATATAGCCCACGAAAGCTTATGCTCAAATAAATTTGTTAGTCTCTAAAGTGAAAGATGTCTGTCTTTCAGAAACTGGCTAAAACCTCAACTCTAAACACCCATCACCTAATTCTGTGTTATTGGAAGGCAAGGGACTCTTTCTTAGCTATCTGTATTCTTTTCCCTCCAGACAAACTTGCTGGGCTAAATTCTGCTCTCAGATACTGCAGAGTAAGGCACTGATCCAATTCTTATTAAAGTAAACAGAGGTTCTATGCCCATTGATTTCAATGGGCATAGAATTAGGTCAAAGACTCCCATTCAGCGAAGCACTTAAACACATGCTTAAGTCCTTCCCTATTTGGCAAAACAAAGGGTCTTAAGTACACGCTAAGTGCTATGCTGAAACAGTGCTTTGCTAAATGTGATCAATGGAGTTACTCTACATTTACTGAGAGAAAATTTCACACTTTGTGTTCAGGTGATTATTTGTAAGAAACACACCTTCCCTACCATGGGAGATGGAGGCTGCTATATTGATTAGGAAACTCTACTGAAGTCCCTCTGAAGAGAACATTGCATTGCAGTAATTAATTTTATGCTAAACAATACTTGGGTAGGGAAAAGTATCCACCTTAATGTTCACATCCTAAGTTGAATTTTCTGGGCTGGCAGTTAGAACAACATTAATTTTTTGTACAAATGGAATAGTAAGGTATGATAAATATGGAGCCCTTTGGTACCATTTTTAGTTACTTTTCAGAACACAACCCTCCTGTTTTCAAAATACCTGAAAGTATTTTGTTGGTCATATACACATAGACATCAACAGTGGCAAAAGTGGAAGGGAGTATCCTGTATTTGGTTTAATTCTACTATATCCTTACCAATACCCCCCCCCCTCCAAATACACTTACCAAGTTTAGAGCAGGACTCACACCAGTCTCCAGAGAGTGTTTGTTTTAAGAGGGGATAGCCGACAATGGCTGAACTTACAGAGAAGGTGTTTTCTGCACAACAGTACCACCTCTGGCTCCATTTGACTGTTTTTCTTTTCTTGTAATGGCAAAATCAGGGATTGGTGAGAGGAATGGATGGAGGGGAGTCAAAAGCCTGACACAAAGGAGGAGTCTGGTAATAAGAGCAAGAAAATTAAAGTAATCCCTAGAGGCCATTACTCAGATAGTCATTCAATTATGTACTGAAAAAAGCTACAATGAACAAAGTAACCACTATAATTTTTGTCATCCTCAGAGGTTGAACCCTCAACCTCCAGATATATCAAAAAAGCCTCTACTGCTAAGGCCTGATGGTACAAAGACTTATGCATATGCTTTACTTTATGCACTGTGACTATTCACAATGTGTAAGTTGTTGCATGATCATAGTGTGGCTAAGTTTGCCAGCAGATGTTGCAGAGACAAGGTGGGTGAGGTAATATCTTTTATTGGACTATATTCTGTGAGTGAGAGAGACAAGCTTTCAAGCTACACCGTGCTCTTCTTCAGACCTGTGTTTTATCCTCCAATCTGTCTAATATTTGGTGCTCTGTGAATTCTCTCTCTCAGCCTTCCTCAGTGGTAATGTTAGTAAGTGACCTTAGAAGTGCAAAAGCTTTCTAAGTAAGCATCACTTAAACATTTTTGAAGGTGTCATAATAAAGTTATGCCCTTGAATTACTATTTGGGTCACAGTAGTGTCCAAGAAGCCACCAAAGATATTAACACAAAATAGCTACTGATAAATGTGTGAAGCCAAAGCAAATAGGTCTGTGTGTACCTTCCACTGAACTCCACTGTGGGTTCTACATTTAAGAACCACAAAATTAACCATGAAGGACCATTTGAGGCACACCTGTACTTTTAACTTTGTTTTGGCAAAATGTTGCAGCACAAATATTTTATCAGGTTAGGGACAAAACTAGTGTTATCTTAAAACTATAATTGATGTTCCAAAACTTCATGTTACAAGCAGCATCTAGCATTCTAAATAACACAGCACTTCAGCAGCTGAAAGCCCTCAGTTTATTTCACTTCCTAAATCTTGGTCATTATTTGTACATTTCAGTGTCAGCACTCATTGAAACCAGCACTGTGTCTCTGGTGTAAAAAATGGTTACTAACCTTTCCGGAACTGTTGTTCTTCGAGATGTGTTGAATGTGTCCATTCCAATGTAGATGCGTGTGCACCCAGAGCATAGTTGCCAGAATTTTTTCCCTCAGTGGTATCCATTGCATCGGCTCTTGTGCCTTCTGGTGTCGCGCGTCAGTATATAGGGCACCGCACCGCCAACCCCACACCCCCTCAGTTCCTTCTTTCCAGCCAACTCTGATAAGAAAGGTAGGAGGGTGGATGTTAAAATGGATATGTACAACACATCTTGAAGAACAACAGTTCCGGAAAGGTTAGTAACCATTATTTCTTCCAGTGATTGCATGAGTCCATTCCAATGTAGGTGACTCCCAAGCAGTTGTACAGGTGGAGGGCTTGGATTTACTGACATGCTGACTGCAACATAGCTCCGTGAAATCCGACATCGTCCCTAGCCTGCTGAGTGATGGCGTAATGAGAAGCAAACGTGTACCGATGACTAAGTTGCTACTCTAAAAATGTCCTGAATAGGCACCTTTGCTAGAAATGCAGCTGACGATGCTTGTGCCCTTGTGGAATAAGCAGTTAGGACAGACTGGGTGGGAACACGCACTATCTGGTAACACGTGTGGATATACAATGTGATCCATGATGAAATTCTCTGAGCTGAGATGGGGAGACCTTTCATCCTGTCTGCAACAACTACGAACTATGAGCCGGAGCTATTGGATGACCCGTGCCCGATTCTGCTTGATCTTCAGTAGGACTTTGTTCATGAGCAGAATAGGAAGGAATGCATAATACAGGTGATCTGTCCACGGAAGAAGGAAAGCGTCCGTGAGAGACCCAGAGCTGTGACCTGGATGGAAGCAGAACTGGTAACACTTCTTGTTGTACTGGGTCATGACCAGGTCTACCTGGAGAGTCCCCCAGCACTGGAAAATGAGCTTTGTGACATCTGGGCGAAGGGACCACTCATGGTGATCACAGAAGGATCTCCTAAGGTAATCTACTAGCTTGTTTTGCAATCCTGGCAGTAGGAAGCCACAAGGCAAACCGAGTGGGCTATGCAAAATTCCCACAACCGAACTGCTGGGGCCTATAGTGCTTTCTCGAAGGTGCTGGGGTATATAAGAGCCTAGGGATTTCAGAGTAGCCCTGGAATCTTTGAGGCCATGGAGCTTGGCATCTGTTTGCTCTGAGAAGAGTGAAGTGCCCTCAAAGCGAAAGTCCTGGAGAGTCTGCTGAACTTCATGCGGGGGGCCTGAGGATTTGAGCCAGGAACTTCTGCTCATAACCACTGCAGAGGCCATGGACCTGACCACTGAATCCGCAGCATCCAGGGCTGCTTGTAGGGATGCCCTCGCTACTGACTTCCCCAGGATGGTCCTTTGTGGAGGAGGGGGTTGGGGAACACGCTTTCTCAGCCGACAACTTCTGTTTTTTCTTTGGCACCAAAGATGGTCAACGGCACCAAATTTCTCGTAAGGCACCAGGAGCACTCCTCACCAACACCAAGGTGCTCAGTCCTGAGTCTGAATGACCCAGTTCCAAGGGAGTTCTGAGCGCCGCTTCCATTGAGATGGACTTCAGCCTAGCATTCCTCTCCTTTTTGGGACACGGCTTGAAATCCCTGTAAATCTTGCAGTGCTCCTGAATGTGAGCTTCCCCAGGCACCTAAAACAGCTGGAGTGTGGGTCACTCAGAGGCATAAACTTGCTACAGGAGGCACAAGGCTTGAAGCGCGGCGACCAAGGCATGCCTCAGTACTGCGAGTGGAGGAAACTCCACTCACTGAGGAAAACTTGCAAAAGCAATGATAGAGCAGTTTCAGCAACCATCACAGGCGGTAAGAAGGAACTGAGGAGGTGTGGGGTTGGCAGTACCCTATATACCAGAGTCAGGGAAAAATTTCTGGTGACTGTGCTCAGGGTGCACACATACCTACATTGGAATGGACATGTGCAATCACTCGAAGAACTATCTATACCTGAAAATATACAGAACCACAGTCCAGTGCCTACTTCTGTAATGATTAGTGCATCTGAATAAATACATCATCTTTTTTAGAAAGAAACTTTAAGAGAAAATGAGGGAGAGAGGATCATAATCCAGATTATGCATCTGGCTCCTGACAATCTGAACCAAAGCCCTGGCTCCTGCTAATCTAGTTCTTTTATTAGGTCAAATTTTCTCCTGCTGTGGACTACATTTATACCTGCCTCTGGAGATTTCCATTACTTGCATCTGAAGAAGTGAGGTTCTTACCCACGAAAGCTTATGCTCCCAATACTTCTGTTAGTCTCAAAGGTGCCACAGGACCCTCTGTTGCTTTTTACATTTTAATAGAGAGTTTCATGACTATTGCATTCCTACTCATGATCACAAAACGTCCCTGTGGCAAATGAGCAATTATTTCCAGGAAATAAAGTCTTTGGGAAAGTATTTAAGATGCTTTTTCACATAGGTTTGTAGCAGGAAATAAGAAGAAGCCAGTGCTAGATGACCACCAGCTCTCCTGTTTGACAATCTTAGGCTTATTCTACACTCCAACACTGGTCAGGAGCCCTTATGTGATTAACTACAGAACTAAGAAAATATCAAATATTCGCATTCTCTGCTCAGAAGCATGTGTCAGGTGTGCATTTAAAGAACAATTGCAAATAAAATGCCAAGAGAGGCATAATATAACTAGTTACAATTGGATTCCTGACACCTTAGTCTGTCTCCCATTCTTCCTGAAAGATAGATGAGGTAATATCTTTTATTGGACCAACTTCTGTGGTGGACGGGACAAGGTACAGAGCTCAGTGGTTTGAGCATTGGCCTACTAAACCCAGGGTTGTGAGTTCAATCCTTAAGGGGACCACTTAGGGATCTGGAGCAAAATCAGTACTTGGTCTTGCTAGTGAAGGCACGGGGCTGGACTCGATGACCTTTCAAGGTCCCTTCCAGTTCTAGGAGATAGGATATCTCCATTAATTTATTTTTTTTATATTTATTTTAGGTATCCAGAGTGTCCAAGCTAACCACAAGGTAGCACAGATTGTGAAGTAGAAGAGATTCACACATGCTATAGGAAACCACTTAAAATGAAGTGGGCAGTTAAGAATTATCAGTCAGCAGCGTGTATTACAAATTGATGTATTGAGCCATAAAACCAATGTCTCTATTAAGTCCATGGTTTTTAATGTCCAGCAGAGTTATGAATTTAAGTTCCCAGGCTTGTCTTTTGAAGGTGTTATGCAGATTTCCTTTGAGGATGAAGACAGAGAGATCAAATATGAAGTGATCACTTTGTGAAAATTGCCCACTTCATTTTACAGCACTTTAATCTTGTATACTTAATCTGGCCTACCTCGCATTTAACTTGGACGCTCTGGTTACCTTCCCCAGACCTGAAGAAAAGCTCTGTGTAAACTCGAAAGCTTGTGTCACTCACCAACAGAAGTTGGTTTCATAAAAGATATTACCTCACCCACCCTCTCTCTCTCTCTCTCTCTCTCTCATATCCTGGAACCAACATAACTACAACAACGCTGTGTACTGCAGATGTAGCAGTTATATCCTCTGTGGAACAGGTAGCGTAGTTGCCATCTTGGAGGACACAAGGGTTGAACCAGTGACCTCCAACACTGAAAATAATAGCCTCCACAGCCTGAGCCTCAAAGCCAGACTCTGTAACTGAGACCTATAAAACATATATCATTTTTTAAAATTTTATCAATCTGTGGATCAGGCAAAGAGGGAGACATGTAAGACACACAGCCCAGTGGGTTACACAGGTTTAAGGAGTGATGTGTAATACACACTGGACAGTTGTTTTGTAAGAGAGAAATATTTTGTCCTGGTGAGATCTGTCAAAAATGTAATGCAGGGACATCATTATACTCACACTACAAGCAACTTGAGAAATATGGTGTTTCTTCCATCCGTGTTTTCTGTCCACAGGAATCATAGAGCTGTGCTCCAGACAAACTATGGCCCTACTCGTATATACACGGGCCCCTGAATAGGGATAGTTGAATATTTTCAGCCTGGCTTTCAATGGAAAAATGGATTTTCTACTGAACAAGTTTTTTGTGATAAGTGTTTGCTTTCCATGGTGTGTGTGTGTGTGTGGGGGGGGGGGTGTATAAGAAAACAAAATATTTTGATTCTGAAATACTGCTGCAGTGCCTTATGCACCCATTCATCTCTATGAGCTGGGGTCTCCAGATGGACCTCATCTTCTATGATGCACTACCTCTCCTCATCAAGAGTCGTGATCATGGTGCATGATGGGAGATGTAGTCCAAGCAGGGAATCCAGCCTACATAGGAGAATGGGAGCATGAGGCACCCAAACTACTCCCATAAGGCATCACAGCAGCATTTCAAAATCAAAATATTTCAGGTTTTGACTTTTTCACCCAAAAAATTACCCCTGGTGGTGCTGGAGGGGAAAAAGGAGGGGATTCAGACCAGCCCTAACTCTGTATCTATGTGGCATCTCACTGTAGTGAGGGGTGGCGGGTCTGCCACTGTGTTTATTACAATCCTAATTCCCTGACTTCCTTCTAGTAGATCATCTCTACCATGATGCACATGAAATGCAAAATACAACGTATGCTGTTCTTGATGTCCTTAAAAAACTGAAGACCTTTTTAAAACTGATAAGAAAGTCAGTGCCGTTAAATGCAGGGAAAACAGCTGTCCTTTATTTTCTCCACAAGCACATGCTCCGTAATGTTTCCCATCACTCTCCCACCAAAAATAATTAGGATAAAAACTGACACTTTCCTGCAGGCTGCTATGATTATTCAACTATAGCTTATTACTCATTTATTTCTGCTTTGCTTTGAGTCATTAGTTTGGCACTGCAGACTGAATTAAATTATTGTATCATTCTTTTGTAAAAGCACCCTGAGATGTCTTGATATGCTAATGCCCCTTATAAAGCTGAAGCTGGTGATAAGAGATCTCCTAGTTTATCAGAGATCTTATGCTATGGTAGGTCAGCAGCAGGACAACGCATTCAGAGACTCTTACTTGTCTCCATTGTTTTAAGTGAACATTTACAAAATATATCAGTCATCAGGAGACATTTCCTTCTAGAAGGTGGAGACTGAAATCTGATTCTTGATCAGCTGAGGATTTTTCATTTTAATTATATCACACATACTGCTTTGTTATTGTAGGGTCACATGACTATGCTGCTGCCATTTGTAATGTGCTGTGGGAGGAAAAACTATGTTTAAAAAATACAAACAGTGTGTATAGGGCCAAATTCTGCTGTGTGTTTGTGTCAGTTTGTACAGTCTTACAAATCAGTTACATCAGTCTCACATGCAATTACATTAAGGGTTCCATCAGTGAAATGGAGAAGAATCTACCCCAAGGCTTGACAACAGATGCCAATGAAAAGAGAGGCTGGTCAAATTTTGGTCCTAACCACCGATGACCCCATACATACAGACACCATGATCCCTAATTAAACCATTAACATGCATTATAGAGCATACGTTAGACCCAGTCTTCCTGCCACTCATGGCAAGATCATTACAAATTCATTGTTAATGTGGCGGTCTGATACCTGACATCCAACAGAGGGCACTGCTGTCATTGCCAGTACAATACACAACTTTGAAAATGTGTGTTCAGCTGCAACAATAAAATCCCAACTTCTGACCACAGGATTTCTCAGTTTCACTGAATCATAAAATAATGGCCAACAGTCCGCCTTGAGAAAACAAGCCTTCATGTCCGATGCTATCACAAACCATTCGTAAAATAGCGGTTATTTTATTGCTTTATCTGATATTATTGCACCTACTTTGACTTGATTGCTGCAAGTTTATATGAGCAGCAAAGATGACAATGTCATGCAATTTCAAAGTAAACACATGGGCACAAGTTCTAACCTTCACAACAGGGAGCCCTTTCCTACTCCTGTCCCACAAAGCAGCTGCGGTTGAATTACACCAGTTTGGTCATGTTATGGGGCATGTTCATCATCAGGGTGCTCCCTTGTGCTAAGATGTGGTATTGCAGGGTTGGTTCCACCCATGTGTCCCCTGTTGTCTGGTGTTCTAGCTTTATTGAAGTCAGTGACTTCTGAGTTCCAGGTCACATTTAAAACCCAGTCCAGCCCTCAGTCCCCCTCGGAGATTTTGTTAGTCTTTGCCTCTCCGTTCCGAGGCTCGTACACTCTCGTTTATTAGGGATGATGTATGGCAGTGGTTTTCAATCTTTTTTTCATTTGCAGACCTCTAAAAAAATTTCAAATGGAGGTGCGTACCCCTTTGGAAATCTTAGACATAGTTTGCGGACCTCCAGGGGTCCACGGACCACTGATGTAGGGGAATCCAGGCCTATGCACTTCTCCGGGTTCCAGCTCAAAGACCCTGTGTTGGGCCATTAAGTACTTCTCTTTCCAATCCCTTGCCACTTCCCTGGGCTGCTCCTACTTTTCCTTGTTCATCCTTGTGTCTCCATGACTGAAGATTCTGTGGCTCATGCTCTGTAGTTTTATCACCTCACATGACTTCTTATCAGCTGGCTACTGAGTCACTTCTGATCAATCCCAGTTTTTCTGACCACTGGGTTGTGCTACACGGAGTTACCCAGTCTCTATTCAGATAGGTGTTCCCAGCCCTCTCTCCTGAAGCTATACTTCAGGCTGTTAGTAATCCTTAAGACAGGAGTCCACCACAGCCCTCGTCCTGGAGCTGGGGTTGTAGTTCGGGCCAGCTACAGGGCCTCAGGCAGTTTTTCCTTTAGCTGGGCTTTTTTCCCCAGTCAGTCCTCCAGCTTGGAGGGTTCAGCAGACCAGCCTTCCCCAAAAGTGTCTCTCTGCTATGAGGGAGGAGGCAACATACATGCTAGTTCCCTTCCCAAAATTCATTCCAATGGGCTGGGACAGAGAGGAGTCTTGCCCCACCCACTCTGTGAGGCTCCTTGTCCCAAGTCCTCCAAAGAACAGTAACAGATTTCTCCCCACCCACCCCCCGAGTAGTACTTACCCTTGGGACTGCTTCCTCTTCACACGTCTCCTACTTCCCAGATCCTTACCTACATAAGAGGCTGGGGAAGTCTAAAAGGGCCATGACTACAGGATGGAGTGAGCTGACAAGTAGGCCTTACTACCTGTAAGGGGCAACCTAACCCCATCACAGGTCATTTTAGCTCTGCAAATTGGTATGGTAAAATATGTTCAATTTTTATATTATCCTAGTAAAAAGTTAGTCTTACATTCAGCATACTTGTTTTGATGAATCAGTTATAGAGCACAAACACAAAAGGCAGTTGTAGTGTGACTGTACCACTAAGGACATGCTGACAGTCTATTGCAATGCACTGGGTGGTGTCCATTTCAAAATCAAGCCTGGAACCAAGATCTGAATGTTGTGGCTTAGGTCTATTTGTGCATCAGTAAAACATACACCTTGTCTAGACTAAGGTTTTTAGCCACTGGCGCAGTTATAACAATATAGCTGCAATGTTGCAAAACCCTAGTGTATATGAGGTTCAAAGCAGTGTAAGTTGCACAGGTATAAGCTGCCATGGTCTACCTATGGCAGGTGTGCAGGACATCTATAGTAGGGGGTTCACCCAGTGCAGATACCCTGGTGGCTAGAAACCAAGTGTGGGCAAGGCCTGAGGAATCAATGAGGGGAATAGAGACCACATATGTTTCACTAAGCTCACATTTTCACAGAGGGTCTTTCTGCCTGGAACAACACTGCAAATAGTCCCAACAGTTCTAACCCAGAGCCACCTTGGCTTTGAGGCTCAGCATTTAGTCGGTTATTTAGTCAGGGGATATTAGTTTCCCTGACATATTAATAGGCAACGTCAACTACATTAAAACGATACTTCTCCCCCCATCTGTAGTAGATCACAGATATTAAAGTTCTTCCTACCATTGACACCTCGATTTTTCCATCTTCTAATTAAACAATTACAAAACTTCACTGGAATTCCAGGAATATGTTTTATTCTTATCTCCTAATGGGAGTTTGAGTGGGGTTGGGGAGTGTTTTTCTCCAGAAGTGACAGTACAATTGCTTAGAGAAATATGTTGAAGCAGGCAACTGATACATTAAAACCAGCTGACAAAATATAAGGCATCTTAAGGAGATTTTTTTCCTTGTCCGTTTCCAGTAGATAACATAGTAGTATAAAATCCTGGTGATGAAAAAGTTACATTTTCTCTTTTTCCTCAGAATTTAGGGGTTAGGTGCCAGTCTGACAGCCCTGGAGTCCGACGTCCTCTATTCACAGAGAAGCCAGGACCATGCCAGTGCTAGCTCCCTGCCACACTGCCCCAAGCAATGTGCCTCAATACTAAGATGAAGGAACCACCTCAGGGGAGTTGAGGAGTGGGTGGCAGAGGACAATTCAGTTCAATGCACAATCAAATCTGCCCAGACAGGCCCACCTTTTGTAACATTGTGCACTGTGTATGCAACTCACTAGGACCCTGAGGGCTGAGCCGAACTGACAAAGGAAGTATAAAACAGCATTTTTGGTGTTTTTCTTAAATCCCCTGCTCCTGGAGTTATGTAAATACATGAGAATCTCAGCTTTCATTAAAAAAAAACCAAAAAACAAAAAAACCCAGAAAGGCAAGTTTGTAGCTCTCATGGTTGCAAAGACCTGAAAGCGTAACCACAGCGTACCCAGCCTCAGAAACCAGAAAGCAAATAAAAAGAACCCCAATTTTTAAAAAAACAACCACCCATGTTTGTTAAGCCATTATCATGTTTTTGAGAAAGGATGGGGGGCTGACTCATGAATTTTGAATGCTTCGGGCTGGCAATACTGAAACTCTTACCATAATAAATGCAAAAAACTCATAGCCGCTTGGACATGTATCTTGCTTAAACGGTAAATGTAAAATTCTTGCTGTTTAAGCTCAACAAACCCTTAAATCTGAGCAGCTTTGTTCTCACCCTGCAGTTACTGGGGAGGGATGACCATGGGCTCTGTTTGGGGCTGGAGCAGCCCCTGCTGTGTAAGAGGAGCAGAAGGGGCTAGAAAAGCCTACAGACAGAGGCAGGGCCTGCCAGCTAGAGGTGCTGCCCAGCCACATTGCTGCTCTCTGGCAGTATGGCTCCAGCATGACCCATAATGACTTTCGCGGAATCCTCTGCATCCTCTTATTAGCAGCCATGCCTGGGACTCTGCAAGAGTCTGAGGCAGCATTAATTCCTGATGGGATATCCCTGGGGATGATGATGCACATGAATGTTGGCCTTCTCCAAGCCCCAAATCCTTTGCAGACTGCTGCCAGGAAGGAGCTTCCATGGAAGCAGGGAATGAAGGGCGGTGATACTATAGTTGGAGAAGTTTGTCCCTTCCATGCCGTCCCCCTCATTCCCAGTCTAGCAGATTTTTCATGCCCTCCCCCCCATTCCCAGTCTACCAGTTTTTTCATGCCTGTAGAGGCAAAGGAGGAACAATTTGGCCCTTTCTGATTCAATCAGCCTCAGGTTTGACACCTGTCATGACCTCTCTAGTGACAGTTCCATGATGGTGGATGTGACGGGTTCCCCCAAGGGGTACCACTTGGAACTGGGGTACTACCAAGTCCCCCCGACCCACCAGTCTGAGCTCCCTTTACACTGTACTGCTGTGACCAGCCTGCCAAGCCCTCTGCCAAGCTCCTGCACACATACAGGTAGGGACACACCCAGCTGCAGTACGTACAGACTGTGTGATCAGCTCTGTATGGGGAGGCTACAGCTAAGGAACTGCCCAGCTGCTCAAGTGCACCTCTTCCCCCCCCCAGAGTATAAACCCAAAATTATACTGTCTTGCGCTGCACAGAGATCTCATGAAATTCACCCCCTCCCTCAATGTGGAGCTTTCCGCCCCAAGTTATGATTTCCACACATACTGGTTTTAGACAAAGCAAAACCAAGTTTATTAACTATAAAAGACAGATTTTTAAGTGATTAAAAGGGATAGCAAACAGATCAAAGCAGATTACCTAGCAAATAAACAAAACACGCAAACTAAGCTTAGTATACTAAAGAAAGTGGATATGAGTAGCACATTCTCACTCTAATGATGATTCAAGCAGGCCACAGAGATTCTTAAATGGGCCAGCTGCACTGGCTTACAGCTTAAAAACCCCAGGTGTTCCTTTCACAGGCTAAAAATCCCTTCAGCCTGGGTCCAGCACTTCCCCCTAGTTCAGTCTTTGTTCCTCAGTTGTTTCCAAGAGTCTCTTTGGGGTGGGGAGTCAGTGAAGAACCACAATAATGTCACTCCCCAACCTTAAATAGCTTTTGCATATGACAGGAAGCCTTTGTTTCAAAGTTTGGTTCCCACACCAGTCAGTGGAAAAACACTGGTATTCCAAGATGGAGTCCAGCACCAGGTGACCTGGTCACATGACCCTGTAGTATCATAGCAGCCATGAGTCAGAGCATCCTAAGACCTATTGTTTTCTCCTAATGGCTCATCAACTTGAATGGGCCCTTCCCAGCCAGCCATCTAGACTGAGTGTCTTTTGCCTAGTGGGCATTCCCCAACTGTAAACACATTTTTAATACAGATACATAGTCAATATTCCTAACTTCAGATACAAAATTGATACATGCATATAAATAGGATAATCATATTCAGTAAATCATAATTTTTCCAGTGATATATCAAGACTTATCTTGCATAAAATACATCATAATTATGCCATTATCATATCATAATAATATCTCTATGAAGACTATGGGATGCAGTGTCACCATGGACACCAGTCCACTAGAAACTGGGCTGCAAACCCCAAACCATTTCATGCTGTGCACAAACAGCCAATGTTAACAGAGGTTTTAACTCCTCCCTAGCCCATTACTAACCCCCTGTGCCACCTAGTCCTCCAAAGTCCTTCCTTTTAGGAAGGGGCCTGACTAGTTTAAAGTGTACACATATGGTAATATTCCCATTTCCATGAAAGTCCTTCATACTGCTTTAAAAACACAATACAGTACCCGCTAGTTGTTTCTAGTGCAATGAGAGGGGCAGATTCTTAGCTGGTATAAATTGTGATAGGGCCAAAATGGAGCTATGACAATTTACACCAGCCGTGGATTTGCCACAGAAGCTTGGGGGGAGGGAGGAGAAATGGCCTGACAATCTTTCATGTCCTCATTGTGAATGAAATCTGAGAGAGAAGAGCTGACAAACTAATGATCATTATTCAGTCATAGACATAAGGTAGGAAGATATATTAAAGTTAATAAAGGAAAGATCACATTCAGTAAAATAAAAATTAATTTGGTCACTATAGGAATTAGCATAAAAATATCAGATTCAGGACTTACAGGGGACTTCACCTATAAGTTAACCCACACTGGGTTAAGTGATCTATGCAACCTGATTTACATTCAGCACCATACGTTTCAACATCCCAATCAATAGATTTGGAAATATGATCCTGGCCTCATTTAAGAGATCTGCATCCAGACTAAAAATGTACCTTGAAATATGTGGAGTCCTGATCATAAAAACAAATACTTACGCAGTCAGGTCACACTTCTCCTTTGGCATTTTATATGTGAACGTCAGAACTCTGGATTCTGTTGGTATAAGAGTATGTATATGTATAGCTGTGGGTTGGGCAAAATGTCATTGAAGCTGAAGGGTGTAATTGCCACCCTTCACTTAGGATAGCAGTAAAACAAACAAACAAAAGCCAGATAAGCTCCTTTATAGTAGCCCCGCCTGAAAAGAGGCATATGCAGGTCTGCACTGGGATTAGAACTAGGCAGGTGGAAGGCTTCACTCTGTGTTGTTTTGGTAAGCGTGTGAGCGCACACACATGTGGTGTGTCAGGCATTAGGGCCTGCAGCAGAGCTAGTCTCCAGGCAACCAAAAGAGCACAGCTGGCCTGCAGCAGGCTTCCTGATTGGCTATGCCAGCATATCAACTGGAAGGGCCAGCAGACTGGCTCTTGGGCCAGCAGCAGCTCAGTGGCTACTCAATGCCCATGCCCACCACTGTGACTGCTCCTGCATTGCCTTGTGCATGATGCCCCTGCCTTGCCTCAGCTCTGTCCCTGCCTGAGACCCACCCTGGCCTTTTACCCTTCTTCGTTCTTGTGATTCTAACTCTGAGCCTTGACCCTGGTTCCTACCTCCAGCTTTGACTCTAGTACCTGGTTCCTGACCCCCGGTTTGACCTGTGGATCTGGCTCCTGACTACTGCCTCCGCCTCTGACCCTAGGCCCTGCTTCCTAATGCCTGCTCCAACCATTAGGCCTGATGTTTGTTCCAACCACTGGGCTAGACCACCCACATTCCAGTCACCTGACAGCGTTGGGGGAAGGGGACACACAGGAGCAGACTCCAAGAGAGAAGGAGCAGAAAGACACACAGCATAGGCAAGCACACTGTGTGACCCTAAAAGAAGCCTAGTGAGAGAGAGCTTTTGGGCTCAAAGATTTGGGGCTGTGAACAAGGAACCCGTCTCGTGTTGGTTTGATTCCTCCCATGTTCAGGGAAACAGGTCTTGGTTCATTCTTTGTAGATAAATAAGATTGCATCTAATGGACCTACAATGAACAATTTTTCCTCCTAACTGGCACAACCTGAGAGCTCCCCAGATTTTTGACTAGCTGTTTAAGCCACACCCACATTAAATTCGAAAAACATTACATTTAGAAAGTCAAGCACTCAAAAATTAGGATTGCCTGAAGAAAGGATGCCCATGCAACTACAATTCTGATGTCTTCTGCATGTATATTATGATAGAGTTTTGCCCATCATCACTTTGGAGGCCTGTGGAGGTACAGTAACAGAACTGTAATCCAGTCCAATCACCACTTGGCACCCCCTTGTGGCCAGGAGTGGCATCCCAGCTCTCTCACTAGGCTCGGGTCCCCTGCCAATGACTGCTCTGGTGCTCTGGTGGTTTCTTTGCCTAGTAGCTCATCCATGACTCAGCCCTTTGGCCAGGTCATAGTCTTGAGTCCACCCCTTCCAGGGTCACAGTTTTCTAAACTAGAAGTCCAAAACTGTCTAACAGAAACAAAAATCCTTCCACCTTCTCTGGGGCTTTTCCTCAGCCAGTCCTCAGAGTTCACCCTGCTGCCCCCATTCTGGGCTTGACCATCATTGTATGCCCCCTCCTTGGGGCTGGTAGGGGGAACACAGTCCCACCACCCTCTATTCTGGGTTGTGGCCCAGGGCCCTATACTGCACAGCTAGGTCAGCTCCTTTACTCCTATTGCAGTTTTCCCTTCCTACCTCATCTATTTACTTCCCCCTTTGGGTCTCCCACGTTCTTCCCCATTGGCTCAGGGTGCCTCCCTGCATGGAGGGCTTTCCTTACTCACTTTCTTCTTTGCAGCTTCTTTTCCTGCACTGAGTTTTAACTTGCAGTCTCTACAGACACAGCTGCAGTCTCCTTTTATGCAGGAATCACCGGATTCCTCTCAGGTAGGGCCCATCCAATAACCCGTGTGGTCCTATTCCCAGGCTCTCCAACCAACCTGGCAAGATACCCTATTTCAAGAACCTAACTCTTCCTGGGTTCCAGTCCAGTGGCATACCCACAAGATAACATCTTTGCTCTTCTTACAAATCTCTACTATCCATTCTGTACACTGAAGGCAGGAGTCCTATAAGGAGTTGTATGTGGTCTGTAATTAAAGACTATATCATAA
This sequence comes from Terrapene triunguis, assembly GCF_002925995.2. Lineage (NCBI taxonomy): Eukaryota > Metazoa > Chordata > Testudines > Emydidae > Terrapene > Terrapene triunguis. The sequence goes on from NW_020664499.1 coordinate 928,560, forward strand.
TGCAAACGCAAAAGGAGTCGAATTAAGGTCGGACAGGTAAACTTATTTCTGCCGTTTTTAAACTTTAGAATGCTTGACTTTGCAACCTTCATGTTATTTCAATGTAGACTTTTTGCACATAATTTCCTCTTTTTTAAAAAATGAAACCTTTAAACAAAAATCCATAATATGGAACCCTATTGATCCCTGCGTGGGTTATCCACAGTACAAACCTCTACTTGAGCTAGAGGGGTAAATGATAACAAAACTAGGCTGTTATTCTCTATTTGGACCAGGGGGACCGGGGCAGGGCAACTGTGACCCAGGGACTTCTTGATGCCAACTGGCAGAGTGACTGCACAGAATTTTAACCCTGTGTCAGATATATGCACAATAATTCACTAAAGAATGGCATATGAGATCTCTAGGGAAAGCCAGTAGCCTACCATGGTGAAACATAGGTATGGATATTTAAGTTAGGTATCTACACTGGAAATTGTGTTCTTAAAAACTTGAACTTAAGGTGACATGCCTCAGATTGGTTCCTTTCAGGCAGGGGATAATAGACACATCTCTGTCCATTCATTGTGTGTCTTACAATGCCAGTCTATTTACATACTAAGTCACCAGCTAATCAAGACTGCAAAAATCAACAAGAGATCACAAAATCTACAGGACAGAACAAACAGCAAGAGAGGGCCCTCTTTATGAATAAAGATCAAAGGATTGTTTTAATATATCTGGGGCTGCAAAGAGACACCAGGATCCTTTACCTAGGAGATCAACTAGCAGTGTGTTTTGTCTCATTGTAATAGGGCCTCCTTGGTCCTGGTTCTGTCTTGGTCTACAAACTATGCAAAGACCCTTGTGCTGGTCCAACACCTTGTGCAGTTTATTTACAAATAGAGTCCCACCACCTTCACAACATATACAGCTCCTGTAACAAGCAGGGGAGAGCAATCTCTCTCCCCTTACTGCCTGCTTCCCCCTCTTTCCACTTCGCTGCTGTGCCTGTTTGTGGGCTCTGCCTAATGGCTTAATTAGGCTTACTGCCCTGCCCCACCCACATTAGGCACAGCTCTGCTTAGTCAGCTCCATTCTGCTTTGCTTGATTGGAACAGCTGTGAACAGAGTGCTGACTCAGCCTTTCTTGCCTGGCACTCTGTCACACTCATGTGAAAAGGATCACAGGCAGGCCTGGCTGAAAAATGCTGGAAGGACTTTGGGGTGGGCTTTGCTCTATAAGACAGGAATGTATCTAGTTAAATAAGTCTAGATTCTAGAATGCATGTTATGATTTTATATGTAAGCATTGTTTTCAATGCTTCAACTTGCCATCACTTGAATCTCTATACTTTGTTAAAGTACTTTGTACTTGTTTTCACTATAAACATATCTAAGTTCTGTGTTAGGCAGAATGGTGATCAGAGGTGGAACTGGTAAGCTGCGGTTTACTGTTACTTTGGGAGCAGCAAATCTGTGAATAGTGGAAGCGCACAGTGGACCAGGGGCTGGACACTCCAGGGAGATGCTTGGAGGTCTTGGAGTGTGTCTATCGCTATCTTGCGGAGAGAGAGCATGGATGGAGCCTTTGTGAGCCTAGAAGGAGTGCTTGTGTTGCCTGTGGTTCGTGAAGCTGGGGAGCTGACCCACGATCAAGCACAGATAAGGCTCCCTCATGCTAACGGAAGGTGGTAGCAATGTGCCTCACAATCCTCAGTATCCCCAGGAAGCATCACAGGGCCATGACATACTTTGCCAATGACTTACACAAATGTTTGCTAGACAGCAATGAATGGCAAAAGCCAGAATTGTTGGGTTCTAGTCCTTCTTCTGAAGGGGAGTGGAGTCTAATGGTTACAGAGAAGAGACACGCACACAGATTTGGCACATTCTTTTTGAAAGGCAGTGTGGCTGTGGATGAGACAGGAGTCAGCCATTTTATAAACCTGTGTTCTATTTCCAAAATGGGGTGGTGGATGATACTTATCTGCCTTCTAATGAAGTGATATGATAATAAACACTCAATAATAAGAACTATTAAATGCACAAAGTTATTAGTTACAAAGGGATCTCACAAAGCTGCATACTAGGCAACAAAATGGCAGATGAAATTCAATGTTGATAAGTAATGCCCATTGGAAAATGTAATCCCAACTAAACATACAAAATGATGGGTTATAAATTAGCTGTTGCCACACAAGAAAGAGATCTTAGAATCATTGTGGATAGTTCTCTGAAAACATCTGCTTCATTTCCAGCAACAGTCAAAAAAGCTAATAGAATGTTAGGAACTATTAGAAAAAGAATAGCTGATAATAAGACAGACAATATCATAATGCCACTATATAACTCCATGGCACGCCCACACCTTGAATACTGCATGCACTCCTGGTTATCCCATCTCACAAGAAATACATTAGAATTGGAAAAAGTACAGAGAAGGGCAACAAAAATTATTAAGGGTATGAAAGAGCTTCCATATGAGGAGAGATTAAAAAGACTGGGACTGTTCAGCTTGGAGGAGACATGACTAAAGGGGAGGTGGGGATATGAGAGAGGTGTATAAAATCCATGAATGGTGTAGAGAAAGTAAGTGTTATTTACCTTTTTGAAAAACACAAAAACTAGGAGTCATCCAAAGAAATTAATAGGCAACAGGTTTAAAACAAATATACAGAAGTACTTCATCACAAAACAGTCAACCTTTGGAACTTGTTATCAGGAGTTGTTGTGAAGGCCTAAAAAAAAAAAATCTAAAAATAATTAGATAAGTTCATGGTGGATTGGTCTATCAATGGCTATTCGCTAAGATGGTCAGGGATGCAACCCCCTGTTCCAGGTATCCCTAAACCTCTGACTGACAGACCTGGGGACTGATCGACATGGGATGGATAACTCAATAGTTGCCATATTCTGTTGAAGCATCTAGCACTATCCTGTCTTACAACAGTAGCCTCTGAAGTAGATGGACCATTGGTCTGACCTAGTATGACCATTCTTATGTTCTAATTAATACTAATAAATAGATGGGTCTAGAAGTCATGGCCTCATCCTAGTTCCCAGACAAGCACTCAGTTATCCCTGAGCCAAAAGCAAAGTTGTTGGAGCTCAAGCTCTGGAGAGCTGGGAGCACATTCAGTGCAGATGGAATTCAAGGATTTTTAGCAGCAAGCCAACAAACATCTCTGGTAGTTTGCAAATAGCTAGTTTCAGAGGCTTCTGACTTGCCCAAATGTGGGTGGATTTTAATGGAAACAGCAAAATGCACCTCCATGACCCCAGCACTATCTCCCCACTCCTCTGCTAAGTTTCAAGTCCCTGTGTCAAACCCCAGAGCCATGGTGGTGCCTTAAAGAAATGGTTAGGGAAAAAAATTAACAGTAGCAAAACTACCTATTTACAATTCAATTGCACATTTTGTGGGACAAGGACTCTCTCTGTGTTATGTTTGTACAGTGTCTAGCAAAATGGCACTCTGATGCATGCCTGCAGCTCCTAGGTGCTACCATAAAAAACAAACAGTAATAGGCAATTTTAATAGGCTCTGCCTACAATAATATGTACATTAAAAACAAAATAATATAGATTATTCATCATTTTATTTTAGAGTAACAAAACTGAATTACATGGAGGAGGGCCATTTCCTAGTTTAAAACTTACTGTTCCTGCTTTCATATAGATATGTTTTTCTGCAGTGAGATCCATTCATCCACCTCCCCTCCCCACCCCAAAATATAAAAATGTTGGAGTTCATTGCCTGCATTCCTTTGGGCTGTGACTTTCATGAACTTGAAGAATAGAGCAAGGACCCAAGAGAGAAAGACAAGGGGAACATTAAACGCCTACAGCAGATAACACAAAAGTAGGTTAAAGCTGTATACTGTGTCTTCATAGATTCTAACATATATAGATAGCCATGTCTTCACCTCCCACCACTAATGGTTGATGGAAATATTTTATAGAAGTTAATGCATCATGCAGTTAAACTAACCATAGTCACTGAATTCCCTATATTGTAGCTTAGGCAAACCTACCTTGCTTAGATTCTTATGTAGCATTCATACTGATGAAACAACTTCTTGTTTCTCAGTGGTGATTGTGCAACAGATCACCATATAACTCAGGGCAGTTCTTTGCTTCAGTTTCTGTAGAATGAACAGCAAGGCTTAGTTAAACCAAAAAAACCTGAACAAATATGTCCACCTACTGTGTGCCCAAAAACAGGTTTAGGAAGGGGAACAATGGTGGTTCAGGCATATTGCTCATTCTCAGCATGACTGAGAATTTGACTATTGGTTGTTCTTTATAAGTCATTGTGCTGTATAATTTATTTGATAAATGGGTATTCACCACAATGGACAATGAAGTATGACCTGAAATAATTTTTCTGCCTTATGCTAACTATATTGGAATGTGACTCCACAAGGACCCTGAAGAAACTGGTTTGACTGTCCCAGGTAAGCAAGGAGCAGGTAAATCACTACTCTGTCAACATACAATCAGCACTTTTACAGCGCTAATATTTCTAAGTTAACCAGGCCTTTTCAGTCCTCCTATAATACCTCCCATGTAAACTAGACACAGCTGGTCTCTGCACTAACAAATCAGCTGCTGACAGAGTAACAAAATATATACAGCAAAGTTAGGGGAATAAAAAGTTGTGATTGAAAGGGCAAATGTGCAGTGAAACCAAGAAGTCGATTTAGAGACTCTTGACAAGTTTTATCAACATTTACCTACAAAGTGCTCCCATGGGGAAGGTAGCTTTTGTCTTCATTTTTAATTCTGGTTTGTGATGTGATGCCTTGCATAACGCATCGATGAGCCAGAGACGTATGTGGTTAATAAAAGCCTATGGCCTCTTTAAGTGAGCACAAGGCCTGTAAAGATCTTAACTTTGGATTACAAGAGATCTTATCCATAATAGGATGTTAACATCTTCTGTGGTCATTGCCATGAGAGGAGGCCAGCCTGTCTGGCCACACCCTCACCTCAGAGTGGTGGTGGGTTCTTGCTGGGGCTGCCTGCCAACACTGCACTGACCGTCTTTCCCACTCACCTTTCAATTCCACTTCCACCATCTCGTGAGGTACCCTCCTTCCTCTCCGCCTCTCCCTGTACTCTACTATATATCCTTGGTCCCCTCCATCCCCTTCCAAACTGTCCTTTCTCCTTGTGCCATCTCCATACGCCTTGACTTCGGACTTTCCACAATCCCTCTTCTCCCTCAGTATCCTACTCCTCCTTTCATTCCCTGACCCACTGCATGTTTCCCACTATCTCGCTGCTCATACAGTCACACCATCTTCTCTGCCCATGGCTCCCCTGTGATCCTCAACCTCCTCTCACGTTCCCCTGGCACCAGGTATACACATCTTCTTGCCTCGCCTGACCCTGGTCCTCATATATACCCATGGGCCTCCTACACCCCTGTTCATCCCTCTCTCGATGTCCTCGCCCACACCATGTATGCCATCCTCCTGTCTTTCCCAGAACTCCCAATTCCTATACTGATACATCCATCTACTTCCATGTCTCACCTGCTCCCTCTCCCATTCTTCATACCCCCTCCTGGGATCTGTCCTGCTGTCTTTAATGCCAGTCTTACATCGACCAGGCTGTGATTAAGCTCAGGAGCTACTCTAGCATCAAAGTGGTGTGTGTGTGTGTATATAAACTGTCTCTTGATATCATTTTAAGCCTCACATCCAATTCCCCCCCAAAATACCCAGGATGCATTTCTCCTCAGCAAGACCAGCAGATCTAATCACCTTATTGTTACATGGCGCTTCCTTCCATTATTTTTTTTCCTCATCTACCCATTGTCTTTTGTCTCATACTTCAATTGTAAGCTGGGATCATAGTTTTCCTTGTGTGTTGGTGCAGTTTCTAGCACGAAGGGGTTTTGGACTCTGACTAGGGCCCCTATGTGCTACATAATACAAATAATTAATAACGATACCACAATAGTTTTGGAGTTTTAGGGGCCACTTTTATGCTAGAGGCCAGACTAGAATTCAGGTACCCAAAAGGTAACCTAAAGCCACTTTTGTTGTCCACTCCTACTGTATGCTGCACTTCCCAAGTGGCACCACACTGCTTTAAATCTGCTGAGGGAGGGACACCTCTGCAGCATGCCCTTGTAATCCAATGGAGCACTATTCACCCTGTCATGGTTGTGATGGGTTGGATCACAGAACCCCCCCTGGGAACTGCCAACTGTTGTGCCAAGACTACTTCTGCTCCTGCTTTCCTGCCCTGGCAGCTTGGGACTTCAGTGCCCTGCCCAGTTTGAGCCAGACCCACTAGCCTGCTGCAAACCCAGAACCAGGTCTGAACCACATCCCCTAACAGCTGTAGGCTTAATTGAAAGAAGTGTTCCTGTCTTTAACACTCAGATGCCCAAACCCCAAATAAATCTGTTTTACCCTGTATAAAACGTATACAGGGTAAACTCATAAATTGTTTGTTCTCTATAACACGGATAGAGAAATATGCAAAGGTGTTTGCCCCCCCCCCCAGATATTAATACATACTCTTGGTTAATTAATAAGTAAAAAGTGATTTTATTAAATACAGAAAGTAGGATTTAAGTGGTTCCAAGTAGTAACAGACAGAACAAAGTGAATCACCGAGCAAAATAAAACAAAGCACGCACGTCTATGCCTAATGCAGTAAAAAAGCTAAATAAAGATAAAACCTCACCCTCAGAGATGTTCCAGTAAGCTTCCTTTTACAGACTAGTCTCCTTCTAGTCTGGGTCCAGCAATCACTCACACCCCCTGTAGTTACTGTCCTTTGTTCCAGTTTCTTTCAGGTATCCTTGGTGGTGGAGACACTATCTCTTGAGCCAGCTGAAGACAAAATGGATGGGTCTCCCATGGGCTTAAATAGACTCTGTCTTGTGGGTGGAGACCCCCTCCTCTCTCCTATGCAAAGTCCAGCTCCAAGATGGAGTTTTGGAGTACATGGGCAAGTCACATGTCCATGCATGACTCAGTTTTTACAGGCAGAAGCCATTGCCCACATTCTATCTTGAATGTCTCCAGGAAGACTTCTTATGTGGATTGGAGCCTTCCAAGATCCATTGTTCATTAAGTGTTTCTTGATTGGGCACTTAATTTGCACATTCCTTTCTCAAGAAGCTGACCAAATGCTTTACTAAGGCTACTTAAAAATCAAGCAAGTACACAGCCAATATTAATAACTTCGAATACAAAAATGATACATGCATACAAATAGGATGAATAGATTCAGTAGAGCATAACCTTTACAGAGATGTGTTACATGGTGTATGTAGCATAAAACATATTCCAGTTATGTCATATATACATTCATAAGCATACTTCCATAAAGCCTTAGGGCAGGGGTTCTCAAACTGGGGGTCGGGACCCCCTCAGGGAGTCATGAGGTTATTTCATGGGGGGTCACGAGTTGTCAGCCTCCACCCCAAACCCCTCTTTGCCTCCAGCATTTATAATGGTGTGAAATATATAAACAAGTGTTTTTAATTTATAAGGGCAGGGGGTCGCACTCAGAGGCTTGCTATGTGAAAGGGGTCACCAGTACAATAGTTTGAGAACCACTGCCTTAGGGGGGTGCACCGTGACAATGGTATCTCGGAGAGTCAGCTAACACCCCATAGGGAGTCTGGGATTTAGCTCTCCAGCTAGCTCTCCACCCCCTTGCAGGATATTAAAATCCAAAGGAATGCTAAGAATTCAAAACAGGAGATCTGCTCTCCTTCCTGGCTAACCTCGAACTGAGCTGGGCCTTCTTCTTTTAACTCCCTATAATGGCATGGCACCCATCTCTCACGAGCACCCCTTCTGGTTAGGAGTGTCTGGGGCCTTTAAACAGTCCCATCCCTGGTACGAGCCGTACCCCCAGGGCTTCTTCTCTGAAGGCAATGGTTTCACCCTCTTGATCTGTTCTGGTCTCCATTCTCCAGCTGGACCTCTTAACAGTTCAGTTCCCCTTCTAGAAATTTATTGCTCTCCAATTGTAGGCCACTTCCCCAGTAGCCTATGCGAGGGGGAGGACATTGTGTCTCTTTAGTAAAACTTCCTTCAGTTCCCCAGGCCACTTCCCTGCAGCCCCAGCCTTCACCAGTGCCTCACCTTTAGCTCAGGGCTCTTCTAAGTTCAGGCCCAGCAGCCAGCCAGGAGCTCTTCCTCACTCCCCTATTCCCAGCACTGAGCTGTCCATAGTGCTGCAGTTCTCTTTGGCCAACCAGGAGCACCATCTGTACTACTCTAACTCCCACAAGGAACTGACTGTCTCTGGCTCTGCAGCTCCTTTTTATATGATCCTCCTGGGCTCTGATTGGCTGCTCCCTGCAGTCTTTCTGATTGGACGCTTCCTGCACAGTCCCTCTAGCTCGCTTGGAGGGCCTCTCTATTACTCCTTTCCTGGGATGGGTGTGGCAGGACCCTGAGGCCTCCAGCCAGGGGCCTCTGGCCCTAATCCACCCCATCACACACCCCTTTTCCTACCTGACATGAGGACCCAGTTGGGGCCATAGGCCCCTGTTATCCCCCTTCCTTCCTAGTGTTGGGAGCATATGCCCCATCATGTCTGCCTTTGTTTCAAAAGGCTTTTGAAGCTTAAATCCTTCAAACTGAATATTGAATTATGAAAATTATGTCTTTGTTTTAAGGACATGAATGAGACATTAATGACACTCAAAGAGGTGAGTAGCATCACTGATATCAAGAGAACTGCTTGTATAAGGGTTTGTAGAGTCAGGCTTTTTTGGGAGAACGTGGTATTCAGGGCTATGATGGGCTTCATTCTATACTGCTTAATCAAGGGAATCTCCCATCAACTTCAATGGTAATTAGTAACAGCATCAGACCCCATCTCCCCTGAGCGGAATACAACTTTTATAAACAACCAGGATCAAGTCATAGAAACAGAGCTGATAGGGACCTTGAGAGATCATCTAGTCCATCCCCGTGCACTGAGGCAGGACCAAGTATATTCAGACCATCCCTGACAGGTTGTTCAACTAGTTCTTAAAACCTTTAATGATGAGGATTCCACAACCTTCCTTGGAAACCTATTCTAGTGCTTAACTATCCATATAGTTAGGAAAAACTTTCTGCTACCTAACAAATTTCCCTTGCTGCAGATTAAGCCAATTACCTCTCTTCCTACGCTCAGTGGATATGGAGAACAATTGATCACCATCCTCTTTATAACATATTTGAAAACTTATCAGTTCCCCCTACAGTCTTCTTTTCTCAAGACAAATTGTGATCATTTTTTTTAAACCATTCCTCAGAGATCAGGTTTTCTAAACCGTTTTTTATTTTTGTTGCTCTCCCTCTGAATTCTCCCCAATTTGTCCACATTCTGCCTAAAAGTATGGCACACAGAACTGGACACAAATACTCCAGCCGAGGTCTCCCCTCTGCAGTAATACATTTTAATATGGTCTAAAACAGGAAAGATTTCCTAGTTACTTTTCCCACTGGATGATCTTCAACCAGAAACAACCTTGATTCCAAGAGCAGAGCAAAGGTAGGCAAAATGTACCTGCAGCAGCAAGACAAAGCCTTTTTTCTGGGACATGGAACTGTTTCTAATTCAATATGAAGATGCAAACTTTTCTCATATCACCAGAAAATCGTCATTCTCGCTAAACTAAACACACACATAATACAATGGTGTAAACAGAATGGTCCTCACTTGTTTACAAATTCCTGCCAGCATTTGAAGAAGCAAGCCTCAAAATAAAAAGCAAGCTTAGTGGAAAAATTGTACTTAGTGAACAAATGGGCCACCTCCTCAGCTGGTGTAATTCAGTGTACTGTGGAGCTATGCTGATTTACACCAGCTGAGGATCTCGCTGATTGATTATATATTTAAGTTGCAATAAGTTAGCAGGCTTTTAGCCATTATAAAAAACAAATAAAAATCTCCTAAGAGAGCTTCTTCCTTACATAGGTGCTATCATAGATTTGAAGAGTTTGTCATCAGCTAAACAGTGGCCAGGGGGATGTGGGATTTGTCATTCATGATGATGACTCCAGAACTAAAGCACCCGCTGGGTAGTGATTCATGATTTTAAAACATCAACTTAATTTTGAAAAAAATTCTGCTTTCTGCTCTGCCTGGTGGATTGAGAGTTCAATATTCTGCTCTCCCTGAATGAGTCTCCTATTATCATTAGCTCCTGGGGTAATACACTCCTCAGGAAATAGCTGGAAAACAGAAGGATAAAGTAAAGGAGCTTCTAATTATTATTAGAAACATAGCATTGCTTGATAACAATAACTGAGAGCCTAGGAAGCCAATTACATCCTGTGCAAAGTCCTGCGCAAAGACGAATTATAAATGGCTACTTTATGATCAATATGTGCACTGAAATTCACTCTCTTGACTTCATTCCCTTTTGAATTTGCATCCATCTCCCTGAACTTTCTAAAATGTTCTCATCTGATTGCCTGTCCCTTCTTGCATTTCTCCAGGTAATTTTCCTGTTCAGTTAACGGCCATCCAATCTCCTTTGCCACACTTGGGTGATTCATGTATACTATTGACTTGATTCCAGATCACATTTCAATTGACCAAAGTTAGAATAAGCAAGTAGAATTTTAAAGAGGACTTAGCACCAGCCTTCCGCAGACTGATCTCCTGTGTGCAGGTGGTTCTTACCCTTCTGTATCATTATTCCACTGTTGGTGAGAATCAGTGCATCTATTATTACTAATTTCTAGTACAGTAGCAACTAGAGGCCCCAATTGAGACTGGTGGCTCATTGTACTAGAAACTGTTCTAACACACTGTACAAATCCGGTCCTGAAAAGCTCACAATCCAAATAGACAAACAGACAAAGAGTTACACAAGGTACAGAGAGGGGAAATGACTTGCCCTAGGTGACACAGCAAGCCAGTTACAGAACTAGGAATAGTATCCAGGTCTTCTCAATCCTAGTCCATTGCCCTATCTATTAGACCACTCTGCCTGCCTAGCAGTAGGAAGCCTAGAGCTGGATATTGAGTGAATTCTTGTAGATCAGAGTATTCACGGGAGCAACAATGGGCTTGTGGGGAAGGCACCAGACATGGAGTCTGTAGATTTGTTTCACAGACAATATGCAACCTCGTACATATCACTTAATCTGTCACAATTACCCCCCACTCTTCACACACCCACCTCACAGTGGTTGGGCAAGGTTAACTGAACGTATGGTGAGTGCTTTAGGCTCGGGGGTGGAAGGAGGAGAAGGGTTCTATCTGCATAAAATGATACTTCCAGTCAGACCTCAGAAATTATAGTTTCCCTTTAATTCATCTTGTTCTTTCAGGGGCAACTCTCACTCCTATGCCCATATGTGATCAAGAACCTCCAAAGATTGACACTACAGTATTGTTGTCCTGACTCATTGGTCCAGTCCAATGGGCCTCTCCAGAATGAGCCTGCCAGTGAAGCAAACAACCTGGGTCATTTCCTGCTGGAGAAAAACAGGCAGTGTAGAGTTACAGGAACATAATAAAACAAAGACCATCCCCGGTGTAAAAGGAGTGCAGTCCATGATATTAAGAAAAACAAATAAAAACCCCGTCCCTTGCTTGAGAGGGAAAACAGAGGAACCAATTTTGTCCCAGAATGACCTAGGTTTACTTAGACTCTTTTCTAATTTAATTCCTGGTGATCTCACTTGCCAATCCTAGAGTTCAGAAACTAGCAGTCCAAGAATCCCTCAAAGTCTATGTATACAGCAGCTCAAGGCTATTCCTTCAGCAAGACTTTGGACTTCAATAAACAAAAGTATGAATTGAAAGATGTTTAATTTATTTATTCCTAGTTCCTAATTGACATAGCAGGATCCCTCATTTCAGCATTGGCAACATTTACAATGCTGGGTTGACAATGGTGCCAGTGGCTCTATGGAGCCAGGCCCAGGCTGAGAAGGGCCCCGGCCTGCTCCACTTGCACTATGCCCCGAGACCCCGCTGGCTCCCCCCACCCACCACTTGCTCCTCTTGGCCTGCCCACCCTTGGAGGGGCCCAGCCAAGACCCCCACACTGTCTTCCTCCTCTCCGCTCCCTGGCCCCACCCCCCGGCTCTTCTCAGCTTCCTGGCCAGCCCCCAGTGCACCTCCGGCTCTCTGCTTCCTACCACCTGTGGGGCCCCGCCTGCCTCCCTGGAGCTGAGCCACCTAGGACTGATGCAGAAGCTGGCCAGTCTCATCTGGGGGTGGGGAGGGGAGGGGAGAGGAGGAAGACAGTGTGGGGGTCTTGGCTGGGCCCCTCCAGGTAAGTGCGTCTTGAGGGAACCCAGCCAGGGCAGGCCCTGGCCTGGCTGATTGCACCACTCCTGAAGGGATGGAGCGATTCCTGGCCCTGGGACCAGCCTTGGCTGCACTGCCGGCTCAGCCCGGCAGACACAGTCGCCTTCCAGCAGGCCTGTGAGTGTGGCCATGAGGCAGAGTGTGGGGAGTGGGTCTCTTGGAGATCTGGGGGGAGGGGCTGGGCTGTGAGAGGGTGGGGAAGGTGTGTGTGTTGGGGCACTAGGGAGTGGAGGTTCTGGGGAGGGTGCTGGCCAGTTGTGGTGGGACTGTGGGCAGAGGTGGTGTTCTGCTGGGCACTGTACATTTGTGGGTGGGTCTGGGAGGATGCTGGGCATAGTGGGTCCAGGAGGGCTCTGGCCATAGGTAGTTGGGGGGGTGTTGGGCAGGGGGCTGTGTGGCATGGCATGGGCCAGCCCCCAAGGGGAATGGGCATGCTGGCAGCATAGGGCTGGGCAGGCCACTGTGCATCTGGCAACTGCTGGTTTGTAAATAGTGCCCTCACATTGGGCGGAGTGGGACCGTCCCTGCCATGCCATGCCCCATTGCCTCTGGCTGACCCCTCGATCAAGGGACTGACCTCCCCATCACCATGCTCCATTGCATCCATGGGGGCCCACAAGTACGTTTGGCAGCAGGCCAACAAAAGGTTAATCTGGCCCTTCGTGAGTAGTCTCAGTGGGTGGGGAGTTGTTCCTCTTCCATTGTCCTCATGAAGTCTGTTAACCCTTTCCTTCCTGGCCAGGGGTGGATGTATATTACAGTTGGACAAATAACAGATTTTTCTGCTTGTTGGCAATTTCAGTAAAAAAAAAAAAAAATCCATTCAGATTTAACCGAACCAATCATTTTTTATATTTGAGTGGACTGAAAAGTTAAAAAAAAATTGTAGGTAGAACAAAACATTTTGTTTGATGGGATAGAAAAAGTTTCATTTCATTGTGAACATTTTTTAATATTTTTGAAATAAAATTAAAAGAAATTTTGAAATGAAAGTTCTTTTGAAGTGAAAAAAAAAATCAATATTTTTGTTTCAAAAGAGTCAAATTTTGCCCAGTTCTGGGGTTACCTCCTCAGAGACGCATGCTGGTAGACAAGATTCCAATAAAATGACATGGCTGTGTTAAGAATCAAGATCGTATGGGTGTACTCAGTGCCATCACTGACTTATTTCCTTTGCCTTTAGAAGAAATTGACTCAGGCCCACGATTAGTAAATTCACATAAAAACAAGTACACATGGAAATGCGGTTATTCAAAAGAGGAGAGATTGGATATACAGGTATAGCCGTGTCTGCTAATCAAGGCAGGGCCGGCTCCAGGCACCAGCTGAGCAAGCTGGTGCTTGGGGTGGCAGATTGTTGGAGGCGGCATTCTGCCCAATCCTAGGGCGGCATGGCCGCTTTTTTGTTGTTGTTCTTGTTCCACTCCGGCTGCCCTGTAGGGGGAGGCGGCGCAGAGAACCAGAGTGCCCTGCAGGGCACTCCTCTTCCTTCCCTCCCCGCCGACTGGAGCGGAGCCCTCGCGGTAGGCGGTAGGAGGCGGCGCAGCGGGAGGGGCCGCGTGGCAGCGCCCCTGCTGTAGCCCTGGCCTCCCCCTTCTCTCTCTCTCTCGCCTGCTCCCTCCCACTCCTGCCCCCCCCCAGCACCCGCGCTCCAGCCACGCCGCAGGTTTTTTTGTTTTTGTTTTGCTTTGCCGTTCTGGCCACCCCGTTTTTGTTGTTGTTTTTTGCTTGGGGCGGCCAAAAAGCCAGAGCCGGCCCTGAATCAAGATGCCATATAACCAAATAAATTGTCATGTAAATGACTCTTTCCAATTCAATAATCTCCTTAAAGCTCACTTTTCTTACCACTTATCCTGTGCCTAGTTCTGTAGCACATATCTGGAAGAAGTGCACCTAGCCATTTATTATTGAATGCATATAGCCACAATCAAAACACACAAAAGTTTAAGTGCTAATTTTGGGTGTACAAGCTACTGACGACACAAACAGCTTGTTTATTAAACTCAAAAAACCTGGGAGAAGTGTGCATAAGACCCCCCTCCCCCATACATAAAGAAAAGTATCCATTAGTGGCAGATGACAATAGTATTTCAAAATCAATTCCTTTGTGCTTGCACATTATTTCATTGAGCCTCTAACATTTTCATTGAGCATTGGCCTGCTAAACCCAGGGTTGTGAGTTCAATCCTTGAGGGGGCCATTTAGAGATTTGGGGCAAAAATCTAACTGGGGATTGGTCCTGCTTTGAGCAGGGGGTTGGACTAGATGACCTCCTGAGGTCCCTTCCAACCCTGATATTCTATGATTTTATGATCTATGATTTTATCATCAAGTTTATGCTGGTGAGGGAGTCTCTTAAATGTGCTGGAATCATACCCTTGAATATCTTCATTCTTGACAGTAGCTTTGTTGAGTTCTGTACTCCTCGCCACCCTTACAGTAGCTCTTTCTCTCAACATATAAACCTGCATTTCAGTAATAAAATATTCAGTTTAAATGAAAAATTGCCTCATAATAAAGCAGGCGTTAGCCATATCAAAAAAATCAATTAGTCACTGGGGTTTTTTATTAGTCAATCATGTATGTAATTAAAACCATTGATTGATAGCAGACAACACTACCACAAAGTTCTTTCACTCATGTCCTGGCAAAATGGTCTGCCTACACCACAGCATCAGGTAAATGGCAGGGGATAAACTGATGAACAGTTATTTTGGAACTGCTTTTTATTCAGTTAATAGTGGCTTTTCCCCAACACAGCAGTTTTGATAGATCACTGCTCTGGGTCTGAGACGTTTATGAACCATCTATGTTGGTCACAAATGCAAATCTATATTTTACCCTTACTTCCCTCCCCCCAGCACTGTAGATCCAATGTATTCTGAGCACTCCTGGATTATCACTATTAACCTGTAAGAAATTCCAGTGAATGGATCCTGTGTAACAGAAAATGACCTCAAACAATTAATATTTTTCAAGTGGTTTTATCTGATTTTAGGCCAAGACACATAAATCATCATTCCAACTTTCCTCTTCCTGGTAGTGCACTTAGACATGCTGGGTCTTAAAATGACAACATCACCATCCCATGATCCTTTGTTTTAAGTATTTAAAGTAATAATGTACCTTAACTCATGCAGTAGCAGTCCAGCAGACTTGCTCATAAGCAACCTCACTCAGGGATAGTGCCTCAGATGAATCAAGGGAGCAGAGGACACAATGGATTTTGATGCACCATTAGTTTCAAGTGAATTTATTGCTTTTGAAAGGATACTGAATGTTGACATGCATGGAGACTGAACTCTCTTATTAATCCATATAGATACTGCATGATCAGCAGTACTGCTAGCTTCCCTGCCAATATACAGTACCTACCTACATCCTGCCAAGGCAGGAGAAAGAGGATAGTTCAATCTGTGCGCCCATTTCACACTTTGGCTCGTCTGCTGAGAAAACCAACAAGGGTGTCAAGCAGTGACAACTGTGATTTTGTGATGTGAATAACTGCACTGGGAACTGGACTTAGACCCCAGCCCACTCCACAAAGGCTATGAAGCCATCAGATGAGTGTTTTGATTCACTATCAAACTGAACTTGATCTGAATCAGTGATCCAGACAGTATATCCCAATAGTACAGCTCACATCATATAGTACAGTTAAAAAAAAATTCCTTTGTCAATTTCACATTATTTTAACAATATAATCCATTAAAAAAACAACAGCAATGAATCTTCTAAACACATATTACCTTTTTTTCTGTTCAGTAAAAATACCATAATACAGGATAAGGCAGTTGGCCAAGGTGTTGTTCATTTGCTGTTGCAGCAACCTGTACCAAGGGCTCTAATGCCACTCTAATTGATCTTGCTCACCAGTTCCCTACTAATATTTCACCTCTATCCTAATTCTGCAAACTGCTCTGTGTGGGCAGATCCCTGTGGAGTCCCAGTGGGGCTGTAATAGCTTGTAAGATCAGAGCATTACTCTCTTTGCTGCAGCCTTGTTTACACTGCAGTTTGTGTTGAAATCTCTCATTGCTGCACCACTCTATTAATGGTAGTGATAGTGAGCTCGCTAGTGAAGACAAAGCTCAAGTGGCTGGTGGCTTTTGACCAGTGTTATTTAGACCTGCTCTGAGCAGGGATAGGTGACAGTAGTAAGAATGCCAGCAACCACAGGAGCCCTGTCTATCCTAGCACACCACACCATCACAAGCAGAGCGGAAATAGTGGGAGTTAAAAAAAAAAGGGGGGGGGGAAGAGTGTGGACACAGCACACATGGTGTATAAGTGAGACACTGTCAGGATAAAAATCATCTGTTCAAAAAATTGTTCCTTACCTGATGATGTATTCTCAAAGAAGCAGGGAATTGCAGGTTCCAGTAAAATACTATTATCTAATTAGTACAGCTACAATTTAACGGATACAATTGGATTCAGTGTCCTAGAGAATCTCTGTGGGTTAGATCGTCAGCTGTGGTGTATCAGAAAGGCGCCATGCACTTCATTGGCTATGCCGATTTACGCCAGCTGTGGAACTGGCCCAGCATGTCTTCACATCTATCTAGCCTACTTCCTCCTGCCTCTGCACTTCCTGAGTCCACAAGATAGCACTATTCCATACCTGTGTTATTAAACATTTACAATATTGCTTACTGAAAAGAGTGGGAAACTGTAACTTACCTTTCACCATCAAGGTGTTGATTTAATTCACCTTTACTCCATTTAGATAATGAAAGTAGATGCCAACCTCAGAGGACAGGCAGGATGGGCTGGATCGACATTTTTGGATGCACATTCAAACTCTGTGGTCTGTGGAAGTAGCCAAACACAAATTTCTCTGTTTTTTCCTGCCCTTAGCTGAAAATGTTAACTATAGTTTAGAGACCCTCAAAACCAAACAAGCAACCCCCCCCTCAAAACAAATAAACAAACAAACAAACAAATGCTGTTCCACCTAGTGAAATATGAAGAAGTCCACATGGGCATTTTCTGGTCACACAGTCTTTGTGGATGGTCATGATCCTGCCATCCTTATTTATTTTGCAGCAGATGCATACAAGCAAGATTTGTGGCTAAAGTATTTTAAGAGCAAAAAATAATTAAGTGATATACAAGAACTAAATAGTGGATCTTTTTCAGATAGGAGTATCTACTGCAGTATTACCATATGAACAATATTTATCCATGGGGACAAAGGGTCATTTGGGATTAAAATGATCATAATGAGAATTTTTAATGGCAGGTATTAATTACTAGATGCCTTTCATTGTTGATATCCAATGCCTACCTAGAAAACGGAGTATTTTCATGGGTGGTTACATGGAGGAAAAGTTTTTCTCAAGAACGTTCTACTATTGCTGTCCAATAACAGAGATTCCATTATTTATCTTGTCCACATTATGCTTAAACAAAACAAAACAAAACACCTTTTCCAACATTTGCAATATTTCTGAATTAGACAAACAATTATTTTCTTTTGCCTTCATGGTGAGGTTAATGATCTGATTCTTGCATTTATCTAGTCCACCTACCCAGTAACACACATTATAAGAGAAGCCTAATTTTGGACAGTTGTGGCCTCAGAGTGAGAGCATGGCTGTAGGAAGCACATGCATAGATCATATTTAATATATATTTTCCTAATTATAATCCCAGTCCATTTTGTCTGTGTGTGTGAGGGACATGAATAAAAGGTGGGTTGATATTTCTTTGCTTCAACGTTCAGTTACAGATATGGTTTATTTGTTCAGACTCACTGACATTTCCATGGTCTTTTATTAAAAACCTGATTAACCTGCAGAAAGAGCATCATGTTTGTACAAAGCTTATGTGCTCCAAGCCCATTGCACGCCCACATATTGCCTTCTGTTAAGGGAACATTGGTAATGTCAGCATTCCATATCATATAACAACGCCTTCAGAGAATTGGCCCTGTCTGTAAACAGTGTAATCTACAAAGTCAAGAAAACTGGATGTGACTAAAATCAGAAAATGTTCCTATGAGCCTTCAGTCGGCACTAGTATCACTGGTATGTTCTGGGCATGCGTGGTTCTTCCTGATATACTAGAACTAGTAAGATCATGGAGCTCTCCTGATTATATGACTGTCCACTACTAAGGCTCTGCCGGAGGGGCAAGTTAAAAGCAGTGCTAGTGTGATGTAATAGCCACCATCCCTTTACACAGTAAGATCAAAAGTTCTGTTTTCCAACCTGCACACATGGTAAATTTAGCTTACAATTTCCCTACAGTTTTCAACATATCCACAACATACACTTTCTACAAATCTCCCTCTTACATCCATTACCTGTTTCCCCAGGTTTACCACCTCATTGTCCTATGTATGGTCTCATTGTACCACGTGCACTGAGGGGGCTGCTGTGCTGGATTCCACGAAGATGAATGCATCCAAGTCAATTACAGTTATGTAAGTAATGAAATGGGACTACGTATCGACCTTACACCAGAGCAAAGGCCTGGTTGATATTCTGCCTGAGATCATAAGTGAAATGAAATTTGTTAGCCACATCTCACTCCTCACTTTCATCTCTATGTAACCACCAGAAAGCATGACACAATCAAAGTGATAAGCAGCACCTTCCACTCCAGTAAGAGCTGGGAATGCAATAGCAAGGAATTCTTAGTTCAAGATGAAGCTATTATTTTACAATATCCCTAAGTTTAAAAGGCACCTTACAATGCAGATAAAACCACATAATCACAATACAGAAGACATGACCCTACCCCCAAAGTGTAATAAACTAATTTTAGCCATGACACAAGAAAGGGCCAGAGAAGTACACAAAAAAGGGGTTAAAATAGGGAAGCTGGGCCAACAAAATTATATAGTTACTCAGCCAAATACAGTAGCAAAACTAGACTGATGAAGCTCTCTGTATGACCCTTTCCTACATTTTGTATGGATTGAACCACCACTAATACGCATTACAAAATTTAAGGAACTATTTTGTAATCAGAGCATTATGTTTCTCAAAGTTCTTGGTATGCATATCACTGTGTGGGGAAAAACATCTAAAACCTACATTTTTATATTATTTCCTGAGGTTTTCAATTTTCTGTAAGTGCAGAGGTACAAATACAATCCGTCCCCAGTAAGCTCATATTTGCAAATACACAAAATACACACCAGTTTTACACATCTGTATCCATCTTTACATCTCCATTTATACATGTACAGGATTAAATACTCACAATTTTAGTCATGCATGAAAGGTAAGCTTGGACTTGCACATCTGCAAACGTGCACTAAAGTAGAGGCTGGAGATTAGATCCTGTATGTGCATCCTGTGCAAGCGTTTTTAGTATATTAAGGAAGGATCTGAGTTGGCTGATCAATAATACGTAGATGGATAATAGATAAAGGCATGTTGTATAGTAACTAAGAGCATGGCAAAGGTTCTCCATGATAGAAACATGAAGTAGAAAAAAATGTATCATGCCATTCCTGTAGTTCCCATGTGCATAACTGTAACATTTGAAACTTGTTCATATTACCACAATGTACACTACCGTATAGTCTGCTATCCTTCCTATTTACTCTGTGACCCAGCACCTCAGTTCATCCTCCATCTGAATGAAGTGCTGAGCCACAGAATGCAGAAGGAGACAGCAGTTTACAGAGGCCAAGATATATACTGACAACAGGAAAATGTTCCAAGCGTGAAGTTTATATGTATGGAAAATACTATGGCAGATGGAACAGGGTTTTCTTCAAGAGTCATTGGGCTAGCACCCTCCATTACCTCCTAACTGTTTAAGGACTGGTGAGTGCAGGAAGGCTTAGATTTTAACAATATGTGGTACCACAGAAGTTAGAGGTGGAAATGATGTATTATTAGCTCTTTCAGTATGTCCCCCCCAAAATGCAGGATCGAGGATGCATCAGATATTAAACTGATGCTAAACTTGATCTTAGTCAAAAGGGCACTTGCCTCTATTCAGTTTTGAATAATATCTACATCAGATTTACACTCATAGCCCATACAATGACCTTTTTAGAATTCATTGTTAACATTTTGGTTTAATGTAAGCAGGGGAAAAGATGCAGTCTTCCAAAGAGTGCTTTGATATTGTGCACAAGGAAGCAGCATACATGCACTTTCAGCCAAAACTGTTACCAATGTTAAAAATAGGGGGGTTAATCGTACTTTAATCATACAAACACTATACAATGAGAATCTGTTCTTCTCATATATATTTACCATCAGGATGAAGGTTGGAGATGTGTTAAGGCTTCATGGTATGCTATACTTTGGAGTGTCCAAAAAGTGATCTGATGCACAGGTTTGTCTGAGATGATCTATTTGGGTAAACCCCAAAGCCCACTCTGTTGCTATTATAACCAGCACCCATACTGTTGTATTTGCTACTGGTGGCTAGACCTTGTAGTAACAGTATTTGTTTATTTCCAAAATGGGATAGGGCAGTTTAGGGCATTATGGATGGTAGGTGTATTGTTTTTAAAGGCTTTTAATGATCACAAATCCAAAATTCTACAGAACTTCAGCATTTTTGGCAAAGAACAATGATTGAATCAATTTAATCTTTGATCCATTCTCTCTGCAAGTACTATATCCTTTGTTGGTTCAGGGAAATGGATGTTATCGTCTAATATGGCTTTTTCCATTTCTAAATTCTGTGAAGCGTAGCTACAAAACCGCAATGTATTCTACCAGCTTAATCAGCAAATGAGACTGAAAGATGTGCAACACCAGGTCTCCAGATGGTGAATAATAAAAGCTACACCTACATTTTTGTCTGATGCACCTGTTAGACTGTTGAATAAAAGGGACTGCAGTAAAACACTCAATAGAATGGAAAAGTTCTCCTGAACATGCCCTCAGCAGTAGCTCCAGGGTACCGCAAACAACATACAAACATCTGTAGGTTTGTTATGCACTAATGCAGTTTTAGGAATCTAAGCTACTAGGACTAGCCCAGGTTTGGACTCTACAAAAATAGGCTTATTATCTATTATTAACAAGTACCCATATCGGCTAACTAAGTTTCCCCATCATCACTCCAGTGTCTGTATGGAATGACAACCGTGCATCTTGATAAGACAATGGTGTAAGTGAGAAAGCAGTTCAGTTACTGTGTGTCATGCTGCAGCATCACAAGTGGCTAAAAAATCTAATTCTCAGGCAACAGTCCTTGCCCCGATAATGCAGGCATAAAGCATAGGGCCAGAAGGTGAAGTGGGTGCACTACTAATGCTTGAGGCCTGCTGCACCATCATGTTGCTGAAATGCCTTATCCTACCTGATAGTTATCATTTGCACCAAATGCAGTTGATTTATTATTTGTTTTAAGCTTTCATTAAATAACAGATTGTCATGTAATAATTAATTTAATAACTTCCAGCTGCACAGTCCCAGAGATCCAAATCTCAGCCCAGGGAGAGCTGGGAAAAGAAATATCAAGAAAAGAAGATTTCCCCCTCCCCCAGGCCATTAAATCAAAGAAAGGAATTTTTATATTAATTGGCAGCAAGTCCATGTCTAGTCTGACTGCTGACACAGTTAGCCATAATAATAAAAAACACCTTTGCAGGAAGTGGAAATGCAGTTTGAATTTTAATAACTGCCTTCATTTTCTGTCCTCTGATTGATTAACCTGAACAAGATTCAAAGCAGTGATGTCCCTTTATCAACTATTTGTCAGTCAGGAAAACTGCAGGCACTGAGTAACATAAGAGTCATTCATACACCAATAGTTGCACAAAGCAGATCATTTTGGAAAAACGTAATGATGAATTAGGTGGAAAGTCATTACAGAACCACTTTCAACTCATGAACTCTATAGTAATTACATTTACAATTACAGGGCCTTCCTTCCACCTATCCCCAAATGCCTCACAATACTCTGCAGTAGGGGCTCTATTATTCCCATTTTAGAAATGGAGAAACCAAGGCAGAGAGATTAAGTGGCTTGGACAAATTCACGCAACACTGAAAGAATGCAGAAGCATTGAGTTCTATTTGTTTTTCTATGTAACCATAAACCAACCCACATTCTCTCAAAATTTTGCCCACATTTGCCAAAAAGTTCATGAACCAACAATGGCGAACTAAGCCTGAGCTTTGGGTTTCTATTTTGATACGTAAATTTTGTGCTCCTCTTATCAATACTTACCAATTATTTAGACTGAGATTTTCAAAGCAGTCTAGGGGCTTTGGACACATATCTTTCATTATTAAAATGAATGTTTCTAAATCACTCCTTTGGAAACCTCAACCTCAGTCTTTTCTACATAATGTGAAATACATGGCTCTCTGAAGTTCTTTCTGAAGTTCAGAGTTAATTTTTGTTTCATGCATTTGTTGAAGACTCTTAGGTCTCAGAGTTCTTGTTAATGTGGACTAAGAGACGTGGCTGATCTCACTAGTCCATAATTCCCTGTTTCATGAAATCACAAGAATCATTGTTCCCAAATATACATGCATCTTATCAAACATCATTCCCAGCATAGCCTACAGGACAAAAACATCATTGTTCTGTTTTAAACAGTTATATGGTTCATGAAGAATTTCTTTTTATAGACGGGGCAAGCAAAGAAGACCTCAAGAGATGTGCCCAGGAGGTCCTGGAAGAGATGATCAGCAATTAAAAAGGAAGTAGCTGACCAGCAGCGAGTGCATGATGTAGACAAAGATAGAGTTCAACCCTGAATAAAGCCATGAAAATAAATCATTTCAAACTCCCCAAGGATAAACATTATCTATAATAAATACTACACATGTAAAAACCTCATGCAGATCGAAAAGTGGAATCCAATCCTGGAAACAGAAGTCCGCTGGAGATGACGTTTGGTCATACTAAGAGGAAACAGATATATCTGTGTGTGTAGACTGATCTTCCAAGGTTGGTGGGACTCTGGAAGCATGACAAGGAGTGCTGGCTGTGATTTTTTTTTTTTTTTTTGACAAAAGATAGTTTTTTTCATCGGAAAATGCCAGTTCATCCAAACTGAAACTTTTACCAGGACAGGCTCAGTTTTGACAAAACTTTCATTAGGCAGGTGTCTAAGATCCAGGATGAAATTTCTGCTCAAAATCAGAGAGAGAGAGAGAGAGAGAGAGAGGGAGAATATCAGTCAGAGTGGGACTTGAACCTGCTTCTACATGTCTCCCACATCCCAGGTGAGTGCCATCACTATTGGCTATTCTGGGTTTTTTCCCCATTCCCCACTTGTCCTCCAATGAAAAAAAATGTCAAAAGGTCTCAGGTTTATCCTGATGTGGAATAGGAATATTTTAAATCTCAAAAATTTTTATGGGACAGGAAAATCATTTCCCACTCTAAAGACAAGCCCCCAAAAGGAAAATGGGGGATTAGGATAAGACTAAAGGAGTAGAAGAACCACTGTGTTATATCATTTTCCTTGCCAATATCATCTGGGACATCAGACACTGGGGACTGGGAGATGATGGCAAAAGACTATAGACTCAGAGACCTGAGTTATGACCTATTATAGACATAGCCCATTTGGCATTACAGCTTCATAAATTATAAACCAATATCCCCGAACAAACACATAATTAAGTAGAGTTTTTCCAAATGGCTCCAAAGGAGACTTAAGATTAAGCAAAATGTTGAGTGATTTATCCCTGACTTCCACTGGATACAGTCGCTCCATTTTCAAAGTGGTGTCAGTCGCTCATTTTAATAAGCACTTAAATACATCACAGAACAGCCTTTCCATTTAGTTGGAATGGATCTTATGCAATTTTTAGACAAGCAATGGATGGTTTATCCACTATGCAGTTACTGGTTGGTAACCCAAACAGACTGTGCACAAACTCAGATTTCTCATCACCAAATCCCTCTTGCTGGTATTTCTCCTGCCACAGGATAGCGCTGACTTAGTTCCAATTCCTACCTGGAAAATTAAGGGCTGGGCACCACACCAGTTTTTCTCATCAACAACGTAGAACATTAGTCCTAGCAGGATGAAGGAGAAACAGCTCAGCATAGTAATTAAAAAAAAAAAAGAGACTTAGCAAACACAGAAAACAATCACACTGATCACCTAGAAAGTTAACTGTAAATGTTAAGAGCCTTGCTAACATTGCTGTACATCTTTTTTCCATAGGGCATGTAAAAAGTAATTTTAGCTAACCAATAATCAATACAGATATAACACTAGGAGTCAGAACTTCAAAGTTGTGTAACTCATCATAATTCCATTCAAGCCCATACAGCTACATTTAACTTTTATCTGCTAAGATTCTGCCCCCAGATCTGAACACATCACATCTTTGGGTGAATCCACATAAAGATGAGGCCCACTGATAGTTTTTAATCCTTCCTGATAGAACAACTTAATCTGGTTCTAGCCCAGCTACCAGTGTGAGGCAAACCTGAGTGCTAGAAAGCACCTAATGAGGTGCTAATTGAGCGGTGAAGACAATGGGAGTTGTGCTTGCCATCCCATCACTGTACTACCGTGCAATCTTCAATGTATTTATCCTCAACACCTTTGTGATGTAGGGAAGTACTATTATCCCCATTTTACAGATGGGGAGCTGAGGCATAGGGATACTGAGTGCTTAGGTCACACAGGATGTTTATGGCAGAGCAGGAATTGAACCCATGTCTCAGAGCCCAGGACAACACGCTAGCTACTGGACAATTCTTCCTCTTAGCAAACATTACAGATTCGGAATGTTGCAATAATGTTTAGAAAAGCATCTCCCCTTTTTGGTGTCTATTCAAACTGTACCAAATCCTTCAGAGTTTGGCCATCCCTGCATTTTACAACCCTCTGAAAACAGAAAGAGTTTCTAAATGAAAATCCTGCGAGACTGTAACACAGAGGCCCATTGGTGGCTCACTGTTCTGTGTCAGCAACTCTTGTCAGCCCTGGCATACTCATACGTCAAACACACTGTTGTCATGATCTATACCCAAAAGGTGGCATGTAAGATATCACTGGAAAACTTGTAACTCACTGATCACTAATAGTCTTGTGTGTATGTACAGGGTGTATATGAATGGTTATAACCATGTGCTAGAATCATGTTCTTAAAATGTATTTGACAAGTAGTGCCTAAGCCATGCCTAAGGCATGTGATTCCACCTGTCTGAATGGATCTCTAATGTAAATTAGGCAAGCTGTTACCAAAGACAAAGCTAAGAATATTTATATGGAAGGTAAACAAAGCCACCAGCAGAGCAAGTGGAAAAAGATAAATACTTAATTTGGATGGGGGATGGCACCCCCAAAAAGCCTTCTTGCCTCTGGAAGCTGGGCCAAAGTACTTTGGGTAGACAGCATGGCTTCTGCGTCTCAGCAGGAGAGAGATGCTTGGTCTGGGCTTACTTTTCAAAGAATAAACTGCAACGGTGTACTGGGCTATACAGACGGGGGTGTAATCTCAAATGAAAAGCAATCGAATCAACTGATTGTATATGATATTACTGTGCTATAAACGTGTATTGAATAAAGTGTTTTGTCAAAGCCTGCAACACACTGGTGATTAATATCACTGTGAAATGTCTGTATTAACATTGTATCACTGATGATATGCTTTAAAGTCTGTGACCAAACACGGGGAGAAACAGGTTTTTTCCTGGACTGGAGGGAAGGCAGCTAACTACCTGTCGCAAATGTAAATTAAGCATTATGAATTAAAACAATGGAAGCTCTATTTACATATGAATTAGCAGTGGGATAGGAAGTCGAAAGGAAGGAAAGAACAGCAGGAAGTTTTCCTGTCTCTTGTAACAAGGTCAATGAACTTTAGGGGAGAGAAGAAGAAACAGAAAGCCACTTTGGTGTCCACCATTTTGAGGATTCAAGGGGACAGAGCTCTTCAAATCACAGCATGTTGAATCCTTCATCCAAGGGGTTGAAGTCTCTGGGAACTGAGTTTACGTGAGAAACCGGCTTAGGCAATGATTGTAACTTGCTTAAATTAAATTTTAGACTTAGAAATGTATTTTTGCTTTTGTTCTCTTGTAATACTTTCTATCTTTATTTCTTATACTTGGTATCAATTAATCCTATGCCCTTCTGTTAAATAAACTTGTTTTATTTTTTATTATAAACCAATTCAGTTAAATTAATGAGCTGTATTATCTTGTTTCTAAAGAAGCAACCAACTTAACTTACCTAAGTGTTCAGTGAGAGGGCTGGACACTACACAGGCAGATGATATGGGGGAAATTCAGGACTAGGGTGTTGGGGTCACCCTGAAAAAATTAACTAGGCAGTGAAAGCCAGGGTGTGACCTGCATGCTTGTCGTGGCTGTTGGTCTGCTGCATAGGATTTTTTAAGGCACCCAAGGTTACAAGGTGACACAACCCCTTACTGGTCTGGGTTGAACCCTGAAGTGTCAGAGACTCTTAAAAACAGCAGTGCTAGGAAGGGCAGCTTTGACAGGTTGATATTAATTTCCTTCAATGCCATACCAAAGACAGTACATTTAATTGGATAAGTATTGCTGTGCCAGACAAAATCATTTTTCAGAAGACATCTTTGGAACTTGTAACTAGCAATTTTTGTACTTTGTCACAGAACAAAGTTCTCTCTCTTAAAACATGTATTATTCACATTGGTAGACATTTTGGGTCAGGGCTTGTTAAGGCACTGAATGGTAGAAATTCACAGGAAACAGCTCATCTCCCCTGCAACTCCCAAGATGCATCAGAATAGGATTCCCTCCTAGGAACCATACAAAGAACTCATTCATTAGCCTTCTCTAATCCTTTCACACTTTACAAGGTCTGCAGGCACTGAGCCAAGGGTCTGTGTGGACCCTTGGCTTTGAACCTGTGCACCTTACAAATGGGCAGTAGCCCTCTTTTACCCTTACATACCTTCCCTTCAGTTTTCATTTTGCAACCAGTTTAGCCATGCCCACATGTACAATGCAGCCTTCCTGAGCTACACACTTTAGAAGTTTATAGAAACTCCTGTGCAAATTGTACTATGGAGTAGATTTTCAGAAGAGATCATATATTTCAGCACCAAAATAAGGGTCAGATGTTCAGAAGAGCTCAGCACATTGGACACTGAGTTCTTCTGTAGGTATGGCTCTCAATGTCACAATGGGAACGGCTGGGTGCTGAGCTGTTTTGAAAATCTGGCCTTAAACGTGCATGCTGAGAAGCTGAAGATCTAGTTCTGGGCTCTTTTGAAAATCTGACTCCACATGACTACAGCATGGGATAGTCAAAGGGTCATACCTTGGTCAAAATAAAAACCAATTTGCACCAGAAGACTCAGAATCACTTCTCACTAATGAGGGCTCTTTGCATATTGAACGTACAAGTTTCTGGCACAAACTATAACATTTTTCCTGAAAAAAAACAAACAGATTTTTATTTTTTAATAAGGAGAGTGTGTTTTATTTTCCACCAGCTGCCCCTGATATCAATAACGGGCATGCTGTTTTTGTTCAAACTTTCCAAAGATATTCATTTTGGGGCAAAGACCAAACCTGGAAAATTTCAGCTTGAAAGGTGAAATTTTTAGAAAGCTACAGTTGACTGAAAACAGGGTATTAGAATTCAAGCTGTTATGAAACCTTAACTATTGTGGTTGCTATTGCTCACACTATAATCAAGTGCCATTTCTCCGATGCTGGTTTTCATTAAATAATGAAATTCAATTCAATTTTTCTATGACTAATTGTCACTATAACCATTATTAAAATGAGGAAGTAGAGTAAAAAAGAGTAAAGTTATTCAGTCGTTAAATATTTATAAATATAGAAATATTTACCTGTTCTGCTTATAATGAATCTAGCTCACAATCTGGAAAGTATGTTTTGTCTCTTGGGATCAGTGATACTTTAGGGATCTTTAGCCAGCAGTCTGGATACTCTCCAAACCATTGCTGGATGTCATCTCATATGTTCATGCCTTTTGTTTTGTTTTATGTCCATAATTCGCTCTCTCTTTTTCTTGGCTTTTGCAACAATCTGTCGGGAACTAGAATGATGAGGTGTTAAAAGCACTAGGATTTCCTGTGATGTAGCTGAATTTGTGATGTTATTAGTGATGGCCAATTCTTTGTCTGATCTTGACAGCAGAATTGAAGAATAGAACACTGCTATTTACTTACATGCTGTACAATGGCAAGAGAATTAGGAGTATGGGGAAATTCTGGTTATGGAGAGATCAGGGAGGTTTCCAATTGCTGGATGTGCATCCTAAATTGTTTTGTTTCTACTGACTGTGCAGGTTTTTAAAAATAAAAAAAACCATATGAATAGATACCACTCTATGCTATGATGGGAGTACCTTAAAGAAGAGACTTCCAGGGCTACTTCAAATAAGAACTTAAAAGTTTGCAGACATTTCCAAACCTTCCAAATCCAGCAATTAGGCTGGATAGATTTCTTGAGACATGTCCAGGAGTCCCTTCTTTCAGTTAGGCCAGAATTTCCATAGGAGCAGACTTTCTTGTGGTATAAGGAAACACTTGTCTGGTCCTGATCAGAACTTGGAAGGGTTTGTGGGACATATTTTCATCCATGCTCCATTATCTTTGAACTGTGCAATGGAGAAGGAAACCTGGGGAAACAGACAGCTTTATGGCTAGTTGATTTTTAGAGGAAAAAATATTAAAGCTATTTTGCTCAGAGGTTTGGTATGTGAAAAGTAGCCCCAGTGGAGACGGATTAACCATCAGAGTGCAGGTGAGGTGGTCAAAGGTGCAGTTTATTACACAGATATTACTGTCACATGCATGGGGTATGTGTGTTCGTGGTTGCAGAGATGATTAGATACATTAATGTAATGGCATGTAGTGCCACAAAATTGAAATGCCATGAGTTTGGGATGGCCATAACACAAGTGGAGGGATTCAATTGAGATGCCTCAAAGGGCCTGATTATCAGAGAATAATCAGCACTTTTGAATATCAGACCCCTTTAAGGAGTCTCAAATTGGGTGCAAAAAACTGATGCACTCAAAATGACAGATTACTTTGGAATATTTAGGCCAAAATTTGTATACCTTACCACACCGTTCTTTACATATAGTTAGGATAACCTATAACTACGGGCTTGTTTACACTTAAAATACTACTGCAGCTGTGCTACTGTAATACTTCAGGATAGACACTACCTACGCTGATGGGAGGGTTTCTCCTGATGGTACAGGTAATCCACCTCCCTGACAGGCAGAAGCTAGGTCGACAGAAGAACTCTTCAGGTGAACGTTCACTGTCTACATAGGGACTTAGGTCACCTTAACTACATCGCTCAGGGGTGTGGATTTTCACACCTGAGAGACATAGCGTAAATCAGCCCTAATTAATGGCTTCATTAATGCAGCCATCCCAGATGATTGCCGATAAGTTCTTTGTACCCCACACATACAAATATTGCTTATACAGAATACATAAAAACTTACACGGTTGTACTTATAATAAATATAACATACTCATTCACAGAGTAGCTTTCCACATACATATCTCATAGTTAACAAAAAGATCTCTTATCTTTTAAGTACACTTTAGAAATGAAAACACTTAAGCCTTTGCCAAAACAAAACTAATGCTTTGGATGAGAGGATGTAAGTACATCACATGTTTAGGTCATGTCAGTTCCTGCGCACATTTCATTAAAGCACTCACTGGTGCTAAGGATCTTGCGTCCAATGCATGTAAACACTGCTAATGACTCCAGTGGTTTCTTGTCAGCACACATTAACACCTTTCCCTCTTTGCTTATTATAAGAGGAGTTCTCTTTTTTCCCTTCAGTACTTGTGCTAAGGCCCATTGTTCTACACGTTGTATTGATGTTACAGTTCAGCCATTTAGCAAAGCTGATCGTCTGTACATTGCAATGCTCTAAGTAGTTGCTGATTGATTTCCGCTTCTCCTTTAAAACTGTCAAGTGCTTCTTCCAATATTACTTATAGGGACACAGTGCAAAGTACTGTAGATAATGGGCAGACTTGTTTGAAACCCTGCAGAGGTTCAAAACTAGTTAACTCTCCATTAATAGGTATTTCATGTTCTCCATGAAGCATAAGGAAGTGTAAGAAGTGCAGCATGTTTGGTGAATTCCCATTGAGTTAATTAGAAAAAAAATCCAAAAGGACATTTGTGAGCTAAAATATGAAGCGCTAATCATTCTTTTATCAAAATATAAGTCAAAATCATCTCATGTTTAGGGAACTTTCATGAGAGTACAGTAGTTTCCACTATAATTTTAATTTAACTATATTACAGGGAACAGGCTAGCTCCTTCATTCAGTTATGTGAAACGTAGGTGGTAGAATTTGTAGAAAGACCTTTCTAGCATGGCAATGAAGATACATTACACACAGGTTCCCAGAGTCCTATCAAATATCTTAGATGGAGATGATTTCTATGAAGGAATGCGTTCATTTTTCAGATCCTATTGAACTGTTTCAAAGTGTCCAAATCCTGTAAGGGACAAGCTATTCTGGTTTCCAGAGTGCTGTGATTTTATTAGAAAGTGGAGTTTAAAAAATGGCAACGTGACTCTTAGCAATCTCAGAGAATTACTCTTTTTTTTTTTAAATGCTGATCTGAGTTCTGATCAAAAAGACTTGGACATTTAGACACATGTACTCCAGTCTTTATGGCTTTGGATAATTCTCTGGAGTTGGTATTTGTCCAGCACATATCAACCAAAAATCTTTTAGGGGACTTATTATCAACACCAGCTTTATTTCTGATTTTGCACATTCTTCATGCTCTGAAAGACGGGATGTTTCTTTTTATGGTGAGAAGACTGAAGGGGCAAACATGGGGAGATGTGCGCAGGAGACTCAGAAGGGTGGGAGTTGGAGGATGGGGAGAGGCACAACAGTGACAGAGGAGTAGATTGGCTAATTTTCACATTCATTTTCTAGATGGATCCAAAATTTGGAAAAAGTTCTGAACTGGGTGGCTCCAGTTGCCACTCATTTGAATACAAAATGCAAGTGATGAGAGCCCCAGTGTGTCAAAATAGAACCAAAGGTTGCACAAACCCCTGAAGACTGAAACTGCCAAGTGTTTCATAGTCAAAATATTGAACAGCCACATTACAGCAACTGGTGTAACTTCTGTAGTTGAACAAAACATTTTCTATGATATTCCCTATAAAAACCAAGTCACGTGCACATTTTAACAGGACTCCTTAGAAGCAAACTCTACTAGTTGGATTTGAAAGCACTTACCAGTATTTATTGACAGGAATGAATCCTTCATTTTATGTACACTTGGTTAAGATGGCCGAGATAATCCCCTTAGGGAGAGAAATCACAGAATAGGTCAATAACAGGCAATAACATATCAAGCTCAGGAATCACAGAAAGTAAAAAAAAAAGGGTGGGGTGGGGGAAGGGACAGCTGTCCATGCCAAGCTCTAAGTGTTTCCATTGATTGGATAATCTAAAGATGTATTGCCTAACAAGAAGAGCAGCCTCTCTCTACAATAGTGGTTGTGAGCCGACTTTGATTTGAGAATGTGGTTCTTTTACATTATCAGATTTACTAAAACATGACTTTTTCCAGAAATTTTATTAGCACAGGTCAATGAACCACAGTGATGCATAAAGCAAAGCTAATGCAGTGATGGCATAGATTTGTACAGGGAGTATTGGAGATCTGGCAAGGTTATGCACAAAGATAGATCTTTGATGCAATTTAATCTTAGCACATTATTCAATATCAGGGCTGGGATGCACTCACACTTCCCAGATCAGACCTTTGTAGGGTATCTGCACAACATTTTCAAAAGGCCAGAGTGACTTAGGAGACAAAGTCCCATTGGCTTTAACTGACACTTAGGCTCCTATATGACTAAGTCACTTTTGAAAATTGGACACAGTCTCCTGAGTTACCTGGGAGTGAACCTTCCAGCCCAGGTAAACAGACTCACAAGGTTAGCAAGGTTTGAGCTAATGTGCTAAAAATAGAGTATGGCTGATGAAGCTCAGGCAGCAGCTCCAGCTTTCAAGTGCACCCGGTCGCCTGGCTGTGAGCTCGGGTGGCTAGCCTGAGTTTCTGTTGGAGCCACAACATACACACTAGCTTGGGTCTGACTAACACTCCCCAATGCAGAGTAGACATACTTTTAGGCCATTTTTCCAGACCTCCAAATGATAGCTAATGTTATGTTTTATCTGACCTATATTAAGCCACCAGTATTCTTGTGAATTTGATTGTATGAATCTGCAGTTGGATTCTAGGTTCACAATCACAATTCTCACACAGTGGAAGTGAAAATTTGTACATTACCATTGTTTCCTGCATCTTGATTTTTATGTAGATTTATGAAATAAGAAGAAGTAACAACAATTTTCAGTAGTATGGTTTTCATCAGAGGAGCTCTAATTTCTACATGTCAGAAATTAGGGGTCATATTTTATGAGTAAGCTACATTATCAGAAAGGTTTCTCTCAGATGGTCTCATTTTTTATTATGTTTCAAATAAGTTCAATGTTTGGGGAAAACCAATAAAATATAAACTAGAAAAGAAAACAAACATTAAACACACTGAAAGGATTCCCACATATCTCTGTCTTTGCAAAGCACAACAGAACATTCAGGACCAGTGAAAACAAGCTAAAAGTTGCTTGGGGAGTGCCAATGAGTAGACTAACTATTCCTCTGTTATCTTATAACAAGTATTTGACCATCTCTCCAGCAACCCACTTTTTCTCTTGAGATATTCTGAAATAAGTGTGATGCTGGCAAACCAATTCAGGTTAGAATTAACAGGCCAGTTCACCTGTGTGTAACCCTTAAAGGCAGGTTAAGAGGAATTGCAATATAATCAGGCCAATTCAATTGTGCGTGAGTATCAAAGGGATGTTAAATGGGCTTGCAGACACCAGCTCCTTCAATTGTGTTGATAAGAAATCAAAGAAAATGTTGTTTGTATGTTTACGTCTGTCTATATCCTATACTTAGCTAGCCTTAAGATCAAAGATGTGTATACACTGCATGGAACTAACGAATATTTCCTGTATTGCCCTCATGTATTTGTCCATGTTTTAATGAATGGTGAACAATTGCCTAATGTAAATCAGTGTAACTGAACTATTTCTGTATGCATAGAAGGTAGGCAGTTAACTTCAAAGTAGGGGTCATTGGTTTAACAATGGAGACTCACAAACTCTCTGTACTACCTATTCTTCATCAGAGGAAAACCCATGCTATGCCAGTAACCCTCAACGAGCTGCATTCAACTACAGATGCTGGACCATGGGAATGATCTTGCTATCTCTGATTCATATCTGGACTCCTTGAATTCTGGCAGAGGGAGTTCTAAGCATACAGATAGAAATCCCTGGAATTCATTTTTGGGAAGCCCTGAGAACTTATGAAAAGACTAACAGACTTTTTACATCTATGCTATCATTTGTAATACAACCTGTAATTCACCTGTAATGTATATTATCTGCTTTAATCTCTTAACTCTCATTTCTTTTCTTAATCAATAAATCTTCAGTTAGTTTACTAAGGATTGGCTAACAACTTCATTTTTGGTGAAAGAAGCATCCAGTGACCTGGGGTGAATGACAGGATCTCTGGGACTGGAAGAACCTAATGTGTGGTGGTTTTGGTTTTAATAACCTTACATCATAAAGTCCAGTTTGCCTGGGTGATAAACGGGCTGGAATGCCATGGGGATTGTCTGTATTCCATGGTAAAACTAATGTAGTGATTCAGAAATACTCTTTTATTACTGGCTTGATGAATCTAAAGATAGAATATATCACCAGTTTTGGGGTATCTGCCCTATTTTCTGACAATCTGTGCTAAGTTTGGCATTCTCAGCTGTGACCCACTCTGAGTACCGCAACAATAAGTTTTTCCCTTTACGTGGTTTTTACTTTTGCATCAGTATAAATTACCTGCCTGCAAGTGTCATAACTGAAGCTTGCTTAGTACTGCACAAACATTCTATGAGTATTAGCTTGATATTTTAAATTAATTAATTTAAGCTGTGTTTGCTAGCCTTTGCTGAAGAAACTGAATTTTGAGCAAATGTTGCAGAACATTAGTGGAAAGCAGATACTAATTGTGACTGCCTCAAACTGGATTCTAAGAGTTACATTTATCCACTCAGGGAGCAGAATCAAAGCATGTGACCTACCTGTCCAATCAAAACAGCTTACATTTGGAATGTTATGGAGATGCTACTTCCTTTCTCCCACCCTTTGATGTCTCGTCTATTTAGTCAGTAAACTGTTCAGGACAGCAACAGTCTCTTACTATGTGGATATACAGCTGCTATAGGAATGGGTCATCAGTCTCAGCTGGGGCCACTAAGAAAGACTGCAGTACACATACATTGTGCTAACAATAATGATAATTCCCATAAAATGGCAGCCACATCTGAACTGTTATCAGAAAATCTCTTTCTGCTTTTGATCCAACCTGGCACCAAACCACGAGATGAGTCTGCATTACTATTATTTATATTTCAATAGCCTCTAGATACCTCACCTGTTGTGCCAGAGGCTGAACAGAAGAAAAGTCTCAGCCTCAGTTTATAATGTAACGCTAGGTCTACACTAGGCATGCTTTGGTAGTATGGGAATAACAGTACATGATACCAGCAAAGCACTCTTAAGGTAGGGTGACCAGATGTCCCGATTTTATAGGAACAGTCCCGATTTTGGGGTATTTTTCTTATATAGGGTCCTATTGCCCCCCACCCCCTGTCCCGATTTTTCACACATGCTGTCTGGTCACCCTATCTTAAGGGCTTGTCTACACTGGCAATTTACAGCACTGCAACTTTCTTGCTCGGGGTGTGAAAAAACACCCCCCTGAGTGCAGCAAGTTTCAGTGCTGTAAAGTATAGACAGTGCACCAGTGCTGGGAGCTACGCCCTGGTGGAGGTGGGTTTTTAGAGCGCTGGGAGAGCCACACAAGCCATGTTAAAGAACTGCCGTGGCAGCGCTTTAGCATTGTCAGCGTAGACTAGCTCT
This sequence comes from Terrapene triunguis, assembly GCF_002925995.2. Lineage (NCBI taxonomy): Eukaryota > Metazoa > Chordata > Testudines > Emydidae > Terrapene > Terrapene triunguis. Next base: position 963,788 of record NW_020664499.1, read on the forward strand.
AACGGGTGGACACAGCTACGTCAGTGAAGCAGCACTTTAGTAGCTGCACTATTATAAAACCACCCTCCCCAGCAGCAAAACAAATGATATCAGTAAAAGCACAGCTTTTCTGCTATAGCTGCATCTACACAACAGACTTCTGCTGGCATTGGTACGTGGATCAGATATCACACCTCTTCACCCCCATGACTCACATCGGTATGCCAGCAGTAGTCTGTAGACATTGCCTAAGGTTACCTCTAAGGTAATCTTAGTTTACAGTCTAAATCAATGAGAGTCTGTTCAGGTACGGCCAACTTTCTGCAGGCAACAAGTTGCAGGATGGGAGCCTAAATAATTTGGGTGATTCAACTTTGAATAGACTCCAACTTCTGAATTCAGAGTTCATATGTGAGGCTCTGGTTTTGGCCATCTCCAGTGTCTATTGGGTGTGTTTATATCTCAGTAGCAGCTGAAGCTGTTATGTCCCAGCTTTGTATTTCTTGCTGTGTACCATACCAGATCATACTGTGAGCTGCTGATCAATTGTCCTATTACTAGCATTATAATGAAGAAGCTAAACTAGCCAGTTCCTCTCAACAGCAGCATTGCTACTTCTAAACCTCGGCAGCTTTCGGTCTGATCATCCCATTTCCACTCTGTCTCTTTGGCTCCAGCTCAAGAAGGAATAAGGGAAGACACAGAGGATTCTTAAAATAAATCTTGGCTGGTGTGGTGGCTGAAGGAAACAATTTCACCACTTTATCACGCACCCTTTGTACAATGTTAAACCTAAATTAATTAAATAAATCAGTTGATGAAATCACCCTATGAATGTGGCAGCACACCATAATTCACTGCAGCTGCCAGAGCAGGGAGCAGATGGAAGACGCTGGATTTTCCTCTGTGCTACAAGTGCCATTTTGTTGGTCCCATTCTGTTTCCTTTCAGATTAAACCAAGGGCACACGTAGGGCCTTATTCTGCAGCTGCGCCTCGCAGAGAGCTCCCACAGTCAGGGGGATTTCCCCCAGAGCAGAGCAGCTGTATGCAACATGAATGTGCAGAGACCAAATCCTACCCTGGGTTACACTGGTGTAACTGAGGGCAAATCTGGCTCTAGGCGCAACTGGCATGTGGAAAGATCCTCCCCTTTTGTCCTCTCATCATGCACTGTACACTAAACAGAGTACTTTTAACAAGGGTAATTGCATCCTCTCTACCACACACAAAGTTCAAGCCTTACTGTAAACAGGGGGATGCATTTGGTGGAGCACAGGCAGCATTTTGAACATGACAGTGACCTTCTGCACTCTGGCTGGGAATGAAAGTTATCAGTTGGCCTACACACAACACAAACACCCCCAGGGGAGAATACAAAGAGAAGGCATTTGGAGTGCCTGCTGCATCACAAATGAAAACAGATTAGTGAAAAATATTTAAGCAACTCACTGAATGCAGAAGCTTCCTATGCGGTGAAGAGGTGAGGGGAGATGCGAATCTGCTGAGCTGCACAGTACAATGAAAAGTGCATTGTTCTAGGCATGGCAAATGAACACCTGTGCTGCACCCCCTTCTATAGGGAACAGGATATGGTGAGAGGCGGGGATTGAGTTTACTTGATGCTGTGGGAATGACATGCTCAGCAGCCACTGACTTAGAAAACTGTTCCAGGGAGCAGGGTTACAGTCACTGCCACTGTCACTGGATGGCGAGTAGTGCCAACAGAGATTAGCCGCCATCACCCCAACTCTTCTATTGCACCTCCCTTAAGGTGAACTGGCCAAAAACAGCAGCCAGCCAATTCTGCTGAAGAGTTACAATGCAAAAAGTCCTTAGAGTCCTTAATAATAAATGGTTCAAACAACCCTCAGGGTCCCCCAAATAAAATCCATAACTGTAACACAAACTCAGCCCAGTTCTTCTGCCACACACAGAGCTCTTCCGCCATCCCAGGCTTCCTCCACACCCAAAGCTGTCAGTCCCAGCCCTTTCTGGCTGGAGCTCAGCTCCCTGGTTACTGTCTTCCCTATCCTGCCAGCCACACCCTACAGCTTCTAAACCTCCTAGTATCAGGGTCTTCCTGCAAGATCCTCTTTTACTTCCTGCAGTTTCCTGAACTTCCCCCTTCGCTGCAGCCGCCTGCTTCCCTTTATAGAGAATTACCTGATTCAATCCAGGTGTGCCGCTTTAGTAATCAGGGTTGGATAGACCTACTAGGTGCTCCAGCCCTTAAGGGCAAGCCTGTTGCATGTACCAAATGCTGCACATTTTACTTGGAATCCAATGATGAGCTGCCTTCTAGGATATGAGATATCTCTACTGTTCTCTTTCCTTGGGTGAAATGACCTCTCTGTGTCCATTACTCACCCATCACAAGGTGAGGATTGCTTAGTTAATTTTGGTGAAACAGCTTGAGATTGTCAAATAAAATGAGGGATCAAATTGGGTTTATTTGCAATAACTAGAGTCTCGACCCAAAGTTTTTTCTGAAGTCAGTGGGAGTCTTTATATTGACTTCAACTGACTGGATCAGACCCTGGGTAACCCGGTACTTTTTCTTGGACACTACCATTTTGTGCTGCAGAACCTAAACATTTTCATTAGAAATGTCTCTAGCCCATATGTGTGGCAAAGATAAGATGCAAAATGTGAACCAAATGGGAAAAAAATGCTGTGATATCCCTGAGTCTTCTGAGAGCCTGAAACAGTGGTTTTGAGAAGAATTTAGACTGCTGTTCATCGCAGTGTGGTGCTAAATCTCCTTCCCTCCCTTAAAATTAGCATGTTAAGGGGTGTTAATGCTGAGTTTCAATGGTGACAATTTAAACATCAGGAATGTGAACGATTTTACTGCTACCCACAGCAGGCAAGAAAATAAGAGGTACAAATATATTAATGAAGATCTCCACAATCTACTGAGAATGGCCTCTGATTCTGGTGTTGCACATAGGAAGAGTTGTGGGGATAGTCTGGGAGAGGGCCAGCTATTCACTTTTTTCCCCAGTCTGACCTGCAGCAATAATTATACCTACTGTTCATACAGCAGTTCACATTTCCAAAGCTCTGTACAAGAATTAATTAAAGAAGCTGCATAACAACCTCATTGTTTACAGATGGAAAACCAGGCACAGAGATAAAGTGGCTTTTCTAACATCACAGTCAGCGTCAGAACGGGTTTCAAAATGTAGGAGATATTGGCTCCCAGTCCTATACTGTACTCCGTTCATTAGAACATGTTGCCTTTAGGAAGTCACTATGGAAGCACAAAAAATAACCTTTAGGAAGTCACTATAGCAGTGAAAAAAGTATCATGAGATTACTCTGCCTTTATATTTCATTTTTCCTACTATACACTTTAATTTGATTCAGTAAGTTTTAGGTGTGTCAATTGATGTTACATCTAGCACTCATTAGAACTCTGCTTTTTCACGTTATTCCTTTATATGCTATGCAGTTTTCTTTGTGTGTCTAGATTTATGAGACAATCGTCTGCAAACACTAAAAGATTAGAACTGAATGTTAATTGACAGTAATACTACATGCTCAGAACCACAAAGCAGAGGTCTGTTATGTTTGCTTTTATATTGCTTTCCTGAACTTGGACAATTTACTGGACGAGGTTATTACAACAGGCTCACTAGCCTATTCATGCTGAAATTTGGAACATTTATTTTCCTGTATTTCTATTTAATCCTGGTAGGCAACAGCTTATGTATCATGCTCAAGTTCAAACAGTAGTACAAGCAAAAAGAAAATGGAGCTTCTTAACCAAGCATCTGATATAAGTAGATGGGCTCTACAGAATAGCTTAATGACTAGACCTCTAGGATAATTCCAAACTTTTAATTTACACATGGAAAATGCAGTAAATATTTTGCCCCGCCTCTCTCCCCCCCTCTGCCCCAATTTTTTTATTTGTATCAACAGCCTGGAAATGTCATAGGTTTGTGGTTAAAACTGCTGACACTGACTCGATGAAATGTTTAACTTTCATGTTCTATGAAAGGTTGAAAAGGTTTGAAATCAAACCAGGGGGTGGGAGGGAGAGGAAAGAGGACAGATGCCCTGTAATTAGAGATTGAACAGAAACAACTGTTCCTGACAGTACTTCTCCATTTCAGCCAATAACCTGCAATAGAGAAAGCCATGTGAAAGTGAACTAGAAGAAGACTAATTTTATGGCAGGTTTAAAATCAAAAATTAAAAAAAAAAGCCTTATAATTTTTAGTGTCTGTTAAACTAGAATACTGTGTTGGGAAAGCCCATTATAAATGTCTATTATCAGGGGAAATGCAAAGCAGATTCAAATAACCCATATATAGTATTCGATATAATGTGCTGTTAGCTTGCAGGTAATATAGTAATTATAAACTAAGCATTTAAAATATGGGGCCATATTCTGTTCTTAGTTACAGCATTTTACATCTGAAGTTACTCCATTAGTTTAAATGGAATTACTCCGGATTTACACCAGAGCAGAATTTGGTCCATGCTACTTTTATTCTGACATTAACAATTGTAGTGTCCTGGGGGCATGGCTCTTAGATTCTTGACCAGACCAAAGACTCTTTCCCAGGCATTTAGGAAGTGCTGTGTGAATACCTAAGCTGCGTACACATGCTTGCTAAAGCTCAAAGTTATGTATCTCTCTATCAAGCCTCAATGCTTTGATTTTAAAAAATTTCCAGTTAATGTAACAGATTTTAAATTGTAAATATGAAAAAATCTACAAAATTGATGAGTTTATATTAGGGATGGGCCCAAGCAGCCAAATTGGATCTGGGTTCAAGACTAGATTTCAAAGTGCAAGTGTTTTTGGGATTTAGGTTTCTGGTTCATGCCTCTCTCTCTAGTTTACTTAGTTATTGCTGGAGAATTGGGGAATAAAATGTTACAACAAGCTTGTATTCTGAGTTCCTCTCCCTGGAGTTGTCATGAAAAAAATAGCTAACAAGCAGATTTGACTGTGGTCCAGGGGCCCCGGCCGCTGCCGGCAGCGCAGCAGGGCTAAGCTAGACTTCCTTCCCACCCTCGCTCCGTGCGGGGGCGTGAAGGGGGTCTCTGTGTGCTGCCCCCACCCTGAGCACTGACTCCACAGCTCCCATTGGCTGGGAACTGTGGCCAGTGTGAAGTGCAAGGGCTGTGCCTGCGAGCAGCCACGCGCGGAGACCGACCCCCCCCCCCCCCCCCCGGCCTCCTGCCTAGGAGCTGCTGCCAGAGGGGTGTGGCGGTCGCTTTCGGGAGCCCCCCGAAGTAAGCGCTGACCCTCTCCTGCACCCCAACCCTCTGCCCCAGCCCAGAGCCCACATCCCACACCCAAACTCCCTCCCAGAGCCCGACTCCTCATCCCCTCCTGCACCCAAACTCCCTCCCAGAATCTGCAACCCTCACTCCCTCCCACACCCAAACTCCCTCCCAGAGCCTGCACCCCGCACCCCCTCCCACACCCCTGCCCCAGCCTGGTGAAACTGAGTGAGGGGGGAAAGCGAGTGACAGAGGGAGGCGGGATGGAGTGAGCAGGGGGCAGGGCCTCGGAGACAGGGTGGGACAGGGGCGTGGTCTATGGGAAGGGGCGGGGCAGGCCAATGGTCTTTGGGTTTGCACGATTAGACAGTTGGCAACCCTACTGGGTGGGCATGTCAGAGCCCTGGCTGTGCCAGAAGAGCACACCCAGCAGCTGGGCACCAGGCAGTGCAGGCGCAGCCCTGCCCAAATGTCAGGCAGACCATGTCCACATGGGCGCGACTTGTGCATGCATGGGAGTCGATTGATTGTTCTGCCCTGGGGCCTGGAATTGCTGTCAGCGGACCTGGTGACACACTGGGAGGTTATGAGGCAGGGATCTTGGGCGTAATACAGGGGGTCTCAAATGGGGCAGGGGCGGGGCCTGATGGAAAGGGTGGAGTGGGGGCGGGGTCAGGGGCAGCGAGGGGGGGTGTCAGTGATGCGGCCCTCAGGCCAATGCACTAGTCCTCATGTGGCCCTCGTGGTCATTTGAGTTTGAGACCCCTGGCGTAATAGTTCATTTCAGCTCTCCCCTCAGTCAGGCCTTGTCTATGCTATGAAAAATGCCCCTTGCTGACAACAGGTGTCAGTAACGGTGCAGCTGAATTGCTGCTGCCAGAGCAGGAATGGGTAAACAGTGTTTAGCACCTTTCAGTCACCATTGCTAAAATCCCAGTGTCACCAAAACTACACTGAAAGCATCTCTGTCCCTTGTCTATACTTGCTGTTAAACTTTGTACTGCACTAGTTCACCTGCAATAGGTTCTTGTTCACAGTGTGATTACTCTGATGTAAGGCATTGTGGATATCATTTTCAAAATCACCTGAGTAATAAGCAGCTTATGTCCCACAGACTTTTAATGGGACTCTTGCTCTTAAGTTTTGCAATCCCACCCTGTAACTATTCCTTCTCTCTGGGGTGGTTTTGTTTTATTCATAAATCTAAAAATGCCATTTAATACGATCGGTAACCACGGCTTGGATTCTTAATGGTTCCATGATCAAACCCTAAGTCAATTAAAGCGTTTGGGGCTCAGGTCCATCTGTAGGGATTGAAGCTGTGACCTCTGCATCTAAAATTAAAAGCGTTTTCTGTCTGAACTAAAGAACCAGGTCCACTGGAATTTTTAATGGCAAAAATTAGTCATGTCTGACGAAAGGTGGCACTTCAAACAGCATGGCATCACCTCACACCAAGCATTGTTTTAATACTGATATAGAAAAAAATAGTCCCAACTACTCAATCACCAACATTAGTTCCTTGGATATTCTCCCATTGATTTCTCTTACCTATGAAGTGACTTTTGCTTAGCTGGAGATATCTGACAAAACTTGATTGCAATATGTTTATGGTTTCCAAAAGTACAGCAACTTACACAGGAAACAAACATTCTAATTGTGCAAATATCCACTGTTCAGTACAAAATCAAAGGGGCAGATTCTCCTAGATACTTTGTCCGCTTTGTGCAGTGACACAAAGCAGACACAAAACAGTCACAACCAGCCACAGCAGCTTTGTGTCACCAGAGCAGTGAAAGCAACTGAAGCATACTGGCGAATCTGGCACACAGTTTATGAAGTATTCATTGTATTTCAGAGACGCCCTTCCATTATCATGAAGAAAAAACTTGACGTGTGCTTTTTCGCAGTCCATGAAACTGAGGGTTTTTTTAAACACATAAACCAACATCTCCAAGTTAAACACTTGAAGAATACTGTATGCAATTTGAGACTGACTTAACAGGATACCAAATTCTGCGTATCTTCATCGGCCTATTTTAACGTTAGCTTTCAGCTTTATGCAATGCAGCTTGACCCCTCTGTCACTTATAACAGCCAGAGATGGTGACTATCTTATTATCACATGCATCTACCCATCGTTATGGCAGAAAAACAATTGAATTGTGTTTACACCAAAAGTCACAGCTGTCCCTTACAAAATTAAATTAGGTTTGATTTTGTGTCAATGTCATCACAGTGTTCATTAGTGACATCTATTTTAGGAGGGCATGATGGCAGTGCCTCAGTGAGGGACAGCATGCCTTCTCCATCTGACTTCTCACATATGAAAAGCAACTACTGCATGTGAATGGGATGCATAACCGGGTTAATTTGCTGTGCAGAATGTATATTGTCACTGGAATCCGACTCATTCCACCCTGCTCATGAGATGTGAATGTAATAAAAGACAGCGCACTAATTACACTGGTCTACAATTTTTGAGAAGTCGTCTGCTTCAGAGATA